>NC_045546.1:6889981-7180448 GCF_009769535.1 Thamnophis elegans
GCAGAAGAACAGCTGGAGCCTATTCCCAGCGTGCTCATGCACAGAGTTGCCAGGAGAAAGGAACAGCTGAAGAACAGGGGTCGACTTGGGAGTAAGGTCACAGGTGGACAGTGAATGACCCCTCCCAGAGGAAATAAAAGAGGAGCGAAAGGGGAATGGAGTTTGCAGGAGACAATTAATTCGCTTAATTGGTTTGTGACTCTCCGAGACTCCTTGCCAATTTTTGCAGATATCGGCCTGGCAGCTCTCCAAGCCAGATAAGGTCTGTGACTGTATATCCTCCCTTGAAAGACTTTGCTGGATGTCAATGAGCAAAATTCACAGTCAATTAATAAAAGGGGTTTTTGTCGGGACAAGGAGTTTGCTTCATGCTCTCGGGAAGCCTCAGTCAGAACACATTTCTCCAGCAAGACACGCTGATTTCCTAGCCAGCGTAGAATCAGAGCCCTGGTCTACGGTAGCCAGAAATGGAAAGAAGGGGGTTTTTTTTAACACCTTCCCCCCTCCTAAAAAATAACACATTTTATTAAAAAGCACAAGCTTTCTAAATAGATCTAACCATTCCTTCTGCCCCTCAGTCAGAATTCTTTTAAAAAAAATACTTTGCCACATCCTCTGGCTGAATGTAACAAGAAAGCAGAGAAAAAGAAAAAGAAAATGCTTGGCATACCACATCTAAAAATGCCAGGCACCATCTGCAGGAGATTAAAAGGGGCATCATCGGCTACATTTTCACACGAGAAATCTGTGGTGTTGCAATCTTGTAGAAACACAGACTCTTTTAAAGAAGAAATCGCAAAACCATTTGTCTGAAATGTATTAGGTTTCCAGCCTGAGCAGGGGGTTGTGCTAGAAGACCTCTAGTGTCCCTTCCAACTCTGTTATTCTGTTATCATGGCAAATTGTAAGCCTGCATTTTTTTTTTCTCGAGGGAAGACAGGGTTTGGCAATTCACATATAGGCTATTGTTGTTTTCATGCACAGAATGCAAATCTTTACAATTTATATTGTTTTATTTATTTCCTAGTAGGATTTGATTGCTTAATATTAACCTATGACGATCGCTAAGTGTTGTATCTTATGATTCTTTATGATGTATTTTATTTTTCTCTCTATTCTATTCCATTCCATTATATTCCATTCCATATTTTCTATTCTGTTATGTTACGCTCTCTTCTCTTCTCTTCCATTCCATCTTTTCTATTCCATTCCATCTTTTCTATTCTATTCCATTCTGTATTTTCTCTTCTCTTCCATTCCATTCCATATTTTTTATTCTATTCTATTCCGTTCCATATTTTCTTTTCTATTCTATTCTATTCCATTCCATTCCATATTTTTTATTCTATTCTATTTCATTCCGTATTTTCTATTCTATTCCATTCCATATCTTCTATTCCATTCCATTTCATATTTTCTATTCTATTCCATTCCATATTTTCTATTCTATTCTATTCTATTCCATTCCATATTTTCTGTTCTATTCTATTCCATTCCATTCCATATTTTCTATTCTATTCTATTTTATTCTATTCCATTCCATTCCATATTTTTTATTCTATTCTATTTCATTCCGTATTTTCTATTTTATTCCATTCCATATCTTCTATTCCATTCCATTTCATATTTTCTATTCTATTCCATTCCATATTTTCTATTCTATTTTATTCTATTCCATTCCATATTTTCTTTTCTATTCTATTCTATTCCATTCCATATTTTCTTTTCTATTCTATTCTATTCCATTCCATTCCATACCATATTTTCTATTCCATTCCATTCCATATTTTCTATTCTATTCTATTTTATTCTATTCCATTCCATATTTTGTATTCTATCCTATTTTATTCTACTTTCAACCATTTGTTCAGTGACCATTCAAAGTTACAACAGTACTGAAAAACGTGACTTATGACCGGTTTTCAAACTGATGTGATCATGTGATCAAAATTTGGGTGATCACATGATCACATCACATGATCGCAATTGGCATGTATTTATGACAGTTCCAATGTGCCGGGGTCACATGAGCACTGTTTGAAATCTTCCCAGCTGGCTTCCAACATGCGAAGTCCTTGGGGAAAGCCATGTTCAGTTAGTGACCACATGATTCACTTAACAGCTGCCATGATTCTGTGGGAAGAAATATCCATCTGGTTCAATTCCAAGCCGGGAGGAAGACCACGTGGAGTTGAGAGTGAGGGGTATTTACACTTTCTCTTGGGCTTTGCGCTTGAGCTTCCTGTTCCTGTGCAAGAACATGTGTTTTATTGGCTGTTGTCAGACTCCTGTGGGGCCTTGTAGGGGTCATGTTTGTCTGAGCTAAGTTTGGTTGAAGTTTGGTTGATGCAATGAAGGGGCTTGTTGGGCAATTCCTATTGTGGCTGTGGGCTAATCCTATCTTTGTTCAGACCTTCCTGCAGGGAATTTGCTTATGAATAGAGCAAGCTATCTCTTTATCTCTTAAGTGCTGACGTCTGCTGTGGGCTATTAAGGAAGGTGGGGGCTGCTTTCTCCCTCTAAAAAAACATGTTTCTCATTTTCTCATCCAGAGAAATATAATATTCTGCCTTTTGTAATATTTCTTAAAAAAAATTCATTCTTCTAGGAGAGGGGTAGGTGCTGATTTTCTACAATTCGTTTATCAACCATTGGAAAAATAGTCATAAAATGTGGCTAAAGTCACTTAACCACTGGCTTGCTTATCAATGGAAATTTTGGGGTTGTAAGACAAGGACTAACTGTGTGATAATAATCTGTATGACAGTCCTGCATACCCTTGGTTCGAGGCTCCAGGTTGGGGAATAATTTTGCCTTCCTGAAATAACCCCCCACCCCACTCTGTCTCATTAAAGCCCCCCAAAAAAGAATTCAGAGGGAATATTCAGACAGATGTTGTTGTGGTCCACCAGCGGCCTGCAGAGCTGGCAGTAAAGTTGGACAGTGAGGAGATTGGGGAGGAACATGGGCCAGTCCTGGAGTCTGGGGAAGGCTCGGATGAGAGCTCTGGATTAGAGGCAGAGAGGGGGCTAAGGCCATGTGGTAGTTATGTGCTGCCTCCAGAGGCTCTGGAATCTAATATCAGTGAGGCAGAAGAACGGTGGGGGCCTGTTCCCAGTATGCACATGCGCAGGGTTGCCAGGAGTCAAGAACAATTTAAAAAACAGGGTCGACTTGGGAGTAAGGCTTGGAGATGATTGGCCCCTCCCATAAGACATAAAAGAGGAGCGAACGGAGTGGTGGGATTCAGCCAGTTCGCACCTATTCGGGACAACCGGTTGTTAACTTTCTAAGCAGTTCGGAGAACCGGTTGTTGGAAGAAATCCCTTTTTGTTTTTTCCCACTTTACAGGGCTAATCCTGTAAGGAAGGCAGGAAGGAAACATTCTGATGTTGCTTCTAGCCTAATATCTATTGCCCTGCTTATAGAAACTGACTCTCCGGTTTACACTTATTACATTGTAGCAGCTAAGGCGAAGCACCAATCAAAGTGAGTGATGTTGAGTTGGCCACACCCACCTAGTCACATGAGCACCGAGACCCACCTACCCAGCTGGTCATTAAGGCAGAGAACCGGTTGTTAAATTATTTGAATCCCACCACTGAGCGAACGGGACGTGAGCCTTTGCAGGAAGCAATTAGTTCATCTGGTCTGTTCAAGCTCTGAGAAGTTCTGTTTGACTCTGCGCTAAGTTTGGCCTTGCAAAACAAATTGGCAATTAGGTCTCTGGCAGCATTTCGAGGGGGATAAGACGGGTGTTTATCGACATTCTCCTGAAAAACTGTGGCAACTCCAGCAGACATCTGTCGGAATCTTCGCAGACGGCTTGTGAAGGCTTGCGGGCTGTGAATGACCACAACTCCCAGCTGTATAAATAAAAGAGGGTTTGGGGGACTAAGATTTATGCTTTCTCGGGAAGCCTAGGTCAGAACAGACGTGTGTGGAATTAGGGATCGTCAAAACAGCGGGGAAACGCCCTACCAAAATCCCTGCAAACTAAAACATACCACTTCAAACACGAAAGAACTTTTTGTTAAAAAAAAACCTCTTAGAAATATGGAAGGGGCTCCCTTGTGCCCCGTGAGAAGGAAATGAAATTTAAACAAAGCACAAAGCCTCTTTTGCAGGCTAAGAAAATTTCTGAGTGGCAGCAAACGATAGCTTCCTGCATATTTCATTATATCGCTCCTGCTTTACCAAGCGACATCTAACGCTGGGTATTAATTTTGTATTCCTGATGGTAAATGCATGATCCTTAATTTGCAAGATTAAAATAGCTAAGGATTCGAGGGACATCAAAACTCAGAAATTTCCCTTAGGAAATTGTTCTTTATGTCCCTTAGGGGAGGGGGACATCGCAATAACGGTCTTCTAGCAGAGACATCGCCTTGCCAACAGAAGTGCGTATAGTCAAGGCGATGGTTTTCCCAGTTGCAATGGATGGCTGTGAAATTTGGACCATAAGGAAGGCTGAGCGCCAAAGAATGGAGGCCTTTGAACTCTGGTGCTTGAGAAGACTCCTGCGAGTCCCTTGGACTGCAAGGCCATCCAACCAGTCAGTCCTAGAGGAGATCCACCCTGGCTGCTCTTTAGAAGCCCAGATCCTGAAGAGGAAACTCAAATACTTTGGCCACCTAATGAGAAGGAAGGACTCCCTGGAGAAGAGCCTCATGCTGGGAACGATTGAGGGCAAAAGAAGAAGGGAACGACAGAGAATGAGGTGGCTGGATGGAGTCACCGAAACAGTCAGCGTGAGCTTAAATGGACTCCAGAGGATGGTAGAGGACAGGAAGGCCTGGGAGAACGTTGTCCATGGGCTCGCGATGGGTCGGACATGACTTTGCAACTAATAATAATAAAAGTACTTTAGGGGCTGTCACAGAGAAGAAGGGGTCAACCTGTTCTCCAAAGCACCCGAAGGCAGGACAGGTAGTAATAGGTGGAAGCTTGTTAAAGAAAGATCCAACCTAGAACTTAGGAGAAACTTTCTGAGAGTGAGAACAATTAATCAATGAAAAAACCTGCCCCAAAGAGTTGTGGGTGCTCCATTGCTGGAGGTTTTCAAAAATAGACTGGACAATAATTGACCAGGATGCTATAACATCTCCTACCTTGAGCAAGGGGTTGGACTAGAAGAGCTCTGAAGGGTTCCACCACAAAACCGCGAAGCCCTTATCCACGCCGACATAAGTGCGGAGGGCAAATCCGCGCCGTCCGAAGCGCTAAGGAAAAACGCGACCCTACCGTGATGACATAACCGCGGAGGGCAAATCCGCGCCTTCCGAAGCACTCAGCACCCTAAACCTAACCCTAACCCTAACCCTAACCCTAACCCTAACCCTAAACCTAACCCTAAACCTAACCCTAAACCTAACCCTAAACCTAACCCTAAAGCAAACCCCTAAACCTAATCCTAACCCTTACCTTAATTTAAATTGGCTTTCTGCCGCTGCGCTGTTTTAAAGCGGCCTTCTGTCGCTGCGCTGTTGTCGCGGCGGTGATGACATTGCGGTGATGACGTCGCGGCTTTAGCGCCGCGGTTTTATCACCGCTATTTTGACGAGCACGGTTTTGTCGTGCCACGGCTCTGAAGTCCCTTCCAGCCCTATGATTCTATGTTCCCTATATTTTAAATCAGTTGCAGGGGGCTTTTCTTTCAATCCTTCTCCTCTTTTTTGCCTTCCCCATCTCCGTGGTCTTTTCAATGCAAAGAGATCTGACTTCTTGCCACAAAGCAGGCAGAGGGGAAAGATGATAACAGAATACAGAATAACAGAGTCAGAAGGGACCTTGGAGGTCTTCTATTCCAAGGGAACAAACAGGGTGACATGATATCATATGCCCCAATATCTCAGGGGCTGCCACAAAGAAGAGGGGGGTCAACCTATTCTCCAAAGCACCTGAAGGCAGGACAAGAACCAGCGGGTGGAAACTAACCAAGGAGAAAAGCAACCTGAAACTAAAGAGAAATTTCCTGACACTTAGAACAATTTGTGTTATTTGTGTTGTTCTGTATTCTAATCTATCCTCCGAAGCACCTGAAGGCAGGAGAAGAAACAATGGATGGAACTCATCCAGAGGAGATCCGATCTAGAACTAAGGAACTAAACTAAGCTTCTTGGATGAGAAGCGAAATGCCTTCAAAGAAAAACCAGAAAGTCCAGTTACCTCTTGAAAAAAACACCTTTGGGTAAAGGCCGTTTGTTAACTCAAGTCTGGGGCTGAAAGGCATTTAAAGCATAGGATTTCCTTCTCTTGCAGTGCAAAGCTTTTGCAGTGGCATCCTTTAACCCTTCCTGTGTATGTCAATGTAAAGGTTCTCCTTGCACATATGTGCTAGTCGTTCCTGACTCTAGGGGGCGGTGCTCATCTCCGTTTCAAAGCCGAAGAGCCAGCGCTGTCTGAAGACATCTCCGTGGTCATGTGGCCGGCATGACTAAACACCAAAGGAGCACGGAATGCTGTTACCTTCCCACCAAAGTGGTCCCTATTTTTCTACTTACATTTTTACATGCTTTCGAACTGCTAGGTTGGCACAAGCTGGGACAAGTCACGGGAGCTCACGTCGTTACGCAGCACAAGGGATTCGAACCGCCGAACTGCCGACCTTTCTGATCGACAAGCTCAGCGTCTTAGCCACTGAGCCACCACGTCCCATATACAATATAATACAATACAATACAATAGCAGAGTTGGAAGGGACCTTGGAGGTCTTCTGGTCCAACCCCCTGCCTAGGCCTAGGCAGGAAACCCAGACAAATGGCTATCCAACATCTTCTTAAAGACTTCCAGTGTTGGGGCATTCACAACTTCTGGAGGCAAGTTGTTCCACTGATTAATTGTTCTAACCATCAGGAAGTTTCTCCTCAGTTCTAAGTTGATTCTCTCCTTGATTAGTTTCCACCCATTGCTTCTTGTTCTACCAGGGGTGGGTTTGAACCGGTTCGCGGCGGTCCCTGCGAACCGGTTGGTCGGCGAACCCGGAAGTAAGTAACTTCCGGGAACGGCGAAGGGCCCACCCGCGCGCCCGCGTTTCTTACCGGGTTTTGTCGAGTTCCGCGCTTCCACGCATGTGCAGGATGCATACAGCGCCTGCGCGATTCTCCAGGAGCAGCTGGAGCATCGCACAGACGCTAGTATGCATGCGTGCACCGCACGCGTGCATGCGCACACTGCACGCGTGCACGTGGACCCCGCCGCCCCCATTCCAACCGAACCAGTTGGAACGGGGCGAGAAACCCACCCCTGTGTTCTAGCCTTGGAAAATAGTTTGACTCCCTCTTCTTTGTGGCAACCCCTGAGATATTGGATGTGTATGTATAGGGCCAAATTCTGCCTACTGCAGATCGAACACAGCCATTGCAAAGCCAGGTCCTCATTAAATACAAGGACAGACTTCGAATGGCTCATGCGCTGCATTCTCATTTTCTGAGTTTGCAGTGAGGCTCTGCGGTCTTAAAACCCTAATGGGCTCTGACCAAGCAACTAATTGCAGATTTTCTCTCTCTTCATTGACGGTGCTTCTCATTGATCTTCTAAACGCAAATCACCTCTTGTCTTTTAGCGCTAAACCTCCACTCCCTAAAGGCATCTCCCCAAGATCAACAAACAACAAGTTAATGGAATTTTATCGGAAATTCCATTCAACCGAACAAGGTCAATGCATGGGAGATGCCATTTAGGCACGGGGATCAAAGTAATCCCAGGTGTTATTTTTGTTGTTGTTGTTGCTACCGTAGAGACCAACAAAAGAGAAAAATGAAGAGATTTACCAAGCTTGATTCCTCCAGAAAATTACAATTAAGTACAGAGGACCTGAGGCAATTACCATTTTTTAAAAAAGGAATAAATATAAGGGGAAATAGTCTTTTTGACAAGATATAATTACAGCATGCTTTATATATGATGTGCGTAGCCAATGAGCTATAAAGAGCCCTTAAAATGTTTTTTTTTTCCTTGTAAAACGTGTCAGTGGTTTAAAAAAAAATGCACATGGGCAAACTCCAGAAACTGGTGAACTGGTGGTTATCATTAGTGGAAGAAGAAGATGGAGAGGTGGAGGAGAAGGAAGAAGGAAGGAAGGAAGGAAGGAAGGAAGGAAGGAAGGAAGGAAATGAGGAGGAAAAGGAGAATGAAGGAGGAAAAAGGAAAGAGGAGGGGGAAACGGGAGGAGGAGGAGAGGAGGAGGAGGAGGAGGAGGAGGAGGAGGAAGAAGAAGAAGAAATAATAAATCAAAGAAAGAAGAAGAGGAGGAAGAGGAGGAGGAAGAGGAGGAGCAGGAGAAGAGGTGGAGGAGGAGGAAGAAATAATAAGTCAAAGAAAGAAGAAGAGGAGGGGGAGGAAGAGAAAATATTTTAGTCAAAATGACTTGTTCCATTTTTTGCATCTTCACAATACCAAATACATTTTTTCCTCTTTTGGGAATAGCCTTTTCTTTCCTCTTCCCTGTTCTTGTCCTCATTTACCCTCACTGCAATTTCCTTTCTGTGGCCATTTGTTGCATGAGAAATTTAAACAAAATCGCAGATGTCAACTCAACTCAGTTGGATAACATGGAAGAGGAGAACAAGAGAAGCTGAAGATTGGAAAACCTAGGTGGGGGGGGGGGGGGGGGAAATCAGTGAAAAAATAAGGAGCTCAGCCTGAGTCACAAGTGACTCATGGATTTGATAATCAAACACAATATTTGCCTATAGAATATCCAATGAAAGTAAGAAGTCCAACTTATTTTGCATTTATCAATCAGTTTTTTGACTCCTTCCGGTCTCCATACAGTACTTTAAGCACTCAAAAGTATTGGAAGATAGGCAATGAAAGGTAAGTTACCTGTGGGCATTGACTAAGAAAATAGTATTTAGTCTTGAAAGCAAAAGACAGGGGTAATGATAATGTTGTGCGTACATCTATTTCAAGGATATCACAAAAATGGTGTTTTCTGTTCTCTATGTGAATCATCATCATCGTTTAATGATACTCCCTTGTGGGGTGGAGTCTGGGCAACTGAAGGGAGCTAGCAGAGTGCTTTCTGGCCCGATGCCCTTCCTATTACCATTGCGGAGTTTTGTTCAGCAGATGTATTCTTGCCTAGAGAGATAAAAATCTGCCTCTACCTAGAATCGAACTCACGGCCTCCCTGATTGTGAGGCGAGAGCACCACCTCTATGCCACAGCACCATTCCATGTTCTTTATATGAATGCAGGACCCAAAAGACAGCCCTAATAGGGCAGTGATGACGAACCTTTTCTGCACCGAGTGCCAAAAAGGGAGCACACGCGCTCGTCTGGGCCCCATCCCGGAAGAGGAGCTGCCCAGGGAGCATGTGCGTGTCAGAAAATGAACTTCTGGTTTCCAGCGTGCGCATGCGCACCATCCAGCTAGGTTAGTGGAGCACCTGCATGCATGATGTTCAGCTGGCTGGTGGGCATGCTCACACTGAAAAACGGAAGACCGGCTCTTCCAGCTGATTGATATGTACGCAGAAGAGGAACAGGCAACGCTGCGCGCGCCAGGCAACATGGCTCCACGTGCCACTTTGGGCACACGTGCCATTGGTTCTCCATCACATTAAAAGGGCTTCAATGCCCGGAACTGCAATAATTCAGACTGGTCAATAGATGGCGGCAACGTGATGTGTGTATTGCTTTGCTGCCATCTAGTGACTCTCTAGTGGCTTGCAGCCCAGCTGCAGTAGCTGGAGTGCAGTTTTGGAGAAGGAGATTCTTTCTTAAAGGAAGGAAAGAGCAGATTGATTGTGGAACCTGTTTCCTTGAGAAATGACAATGCCCTCAGTGGATTTCATCAGGCAGAGGCCAAATAGGTCTTCATTGGGGCGGCTTTAATTTAGACACCTGAGCCAAACAGAAGATGGGCTGTTAATGATGGCCTCTTCCTATTCTATCAATTTAAGGGAAAGAAGAGGGGTGCCGGCCCTCCAGCAGTCAAATCAGATGCGGAGGAGGCATGGGAATCAAGATCAGCATCAAGGCAACCTGAGAGCTCTGAGGGGGAAGAGGGAATGGAGCTGTCAGAGAGAGAGAGACAGAGACAGAGAGAAAGAAAGAGAGAGAGAGGGAGGGAGGGAGGGAGAGAGAGAGAGAGAGAGGGAGAGAGAGGGAGAGGGAGGGAGAGAGAGAGATGGAGCCTGGGCCATCTGTCAACCCTCCAATGGAGAGTCAAAAACCCCAGGACTCGAGGTGGCTGATGAGGAAGAGAAGGGACAGCTGGTCCAGTGCCTGACATGCAAATGCACAGAAAGGAGAGGAGAGGAGAGGAGAGAAGTGGAAATCTATGGGCCGGTCCTTGGGACAGAATAGCCACTGCTGCTAGCAAAGCCCCACCCTAGCTCTGGGGCTAAAACGCAGGGTGCAGAGATGAATAGGTGTGGCAGACAAGTCTTCATCTCCCGGCCAAACGGACTTGTTAGCCTGCCAGAGAAACTTTTTGCCGGGGCTGCTGGCATGGCTAATAAAGGAAACTTTTGAGTTCACATCAGAGGATTTGCCGTGTTTGGGAAGCTGGGTCAGAACAGGGGGACGATGTTGTGTGTCCCCCCCCCAAAAAAAAACCGTTGTGTCAAGCAAAAAAGCAACCTTGACACCATACAGATGGCCACGCCAAGGTGTCGTTTCTCAGTAAGTCCATTAGACAGTGTGAAACTCCCACTTTTCAAGGGGATGATTAAAATGGGAGGCCGTTTCTTTAGTGCCTCACTCACAATGGCCATTATTGATGCATTTGGAAATAAGAATCATGGCAATTGTGAACTAGTTTGTGATTCCTCTCAGAGTGCCTTTCTACACATGTTTAATGCAGAGCCCCCTAATCTGAAATTCCATCTCCCACCAGCTCCCAGCCTAATTACCTCATTCCTAGGCTGCTCCACCTGCCATCTCTCCTTCGAGAAGGAATAAGTCTAGATTTTAATCAACAGCTTAGCCTCAGGGAGCTCTCTAACAGATCTTACCGATAGATTCCTCTGTTCTATGCTACAGTTTGCGTGGAAGGACTCTAAAGAGATTTACAAGGTCCTCTGAATAGGAGAAGGGGACACAGTGGCTCAGTGGATAAGACGCTGAGCTTGTCGATCAGAAAAGTCGGCAGTTCAGCGGTTCGAATCCCTAGCGCCGCGTAACAGAGTGAGCTCCCGTGACTTGTCCCAGCTTCTGCCAACCTAGCAGAAGGAAGAATACATAGCCAAGGAAACTTATTTTTAGGAATGTTTGGGGTATTTTTGTTTAAGGGCTTAAACTAAAGGCAAGCACTTTAAACATAAATACCCAAAACATATTGGTATGAACGGTAGAGTGGGATGGAAGCTATGATTTGAATTAGCAGCACATTATGCAGGATAAACATATTACCAAGTACAAACCACACTCCCTACTAAACACTGATTGTGTTACCTAGTTTGGAAATAAAACGTCTGCAAGAAAACAACGAAGCTCAGAGAGCACCAAGGATACTACATAAACATATGTTTCATGTTTCAGTTGTCATGTGTTCCAATACACATTTATATCTGATGTATGTTTTAGCTAAATTCGAAATTTGATTCAATGTATGACATGTATATAGTGACACGGTGGCTCAGTGGCTAAGAAGCTGAGCTTGTTGACCTGAAAGGTCGGCAGTTCGAATCCCTAGTGCTGCGTAACGGAGTGAGCTCCCATTACTTGTCCTAGCTTCTGCCAACTTAGCAGTTTGAAAGCACGTAAAAAATGCAAGTAGAAAAATAGGAACCACCTTTGGTGGGAAGGTAACAGCGCTCCATGCGCCTTTGGCATTGAGTCATGCCGGCCACATGACCACGGAGACGTCTTCGGACAGCACTGGCTCTTCGGCTTTGTAACGGGGATGAGCATCATCTCCCCCTAGAGTCAGGAACAACTAACATATGTGCGAGGGGAACCTTTACCTTTACCTGAATAAAAGAATCAGATACCTGGTTTGTCTTATCCAGTGGTAGTCAACCTGGTCCCTACCGCCCACTAGTGGGCATTCCATCTTTCATGGTGGGCGGTAGGGGTTTTGTCCGATACTGAAGCACTTTCCTTTTTTTTAATTTAATTGACTTTTTTAAAAAAATTCATAGCATTATTTAAAAACATTTTCATTAGATTTTCATAAAATAACCATTATTATAGAACCGGTGGACAGTTAAAACTACTACTAACAGAGATACAAAAGTGGGTGGTAGGTATAAAAAGGTTGACTACTCCTGGTCTTATCATATGTGGTGGTGTAGGAAGTTAGCACCCACCCCTCTCTTAGGAAAATGATATGTTTTAGGAAATATTAAAAGGGCAGAATATTTTCCCTTAAAAGGGAGGCAGAAACGTAGCTCCTCCCTCCCACCTTTGTCAATGGGCCACTAAGGCCTGAGCCAGTCTATTCTATATAAGAGAGATCAGTGCAGAAGGCAGTTGAGAGGAGAGCAGTGGAAATCTATGGGCCGGTCCTTGGGGCAGAAGAGCCACTGTTGCTAGCAAAGCCCCACCCTACTTCCGGGGATAAAAGGCAGGGAGCGGAGATGAATAGATGTGGCAGACAACTATTCACCTTCTATCCAGACAGACCTGTTAGCCTGTGACGCTGCCAGCAAGCCTAATAAAGGTTTACATCAGAGGCTTTGCTGTGTTTTTGGAAGCTGGGTAGAACAGAAGGACCTGAATAGAGGAATAGCAATAGCAGTTAGACTTATATACCGCTTCATAGGGCTTTCAGCCCTCTCTAAGCGGTCTACAGAGTCTGCATATCACCCCCACAGTCTGGGTCCTCTTTTCACCCACCTCGGAAGGATGGAAGGCTGAGTCAACCTTGAGCCGGTGAGATTAGAACCGCCGAACTGCAGATAGCAGTCAGCTGAAGTGGCCTGCAGTACTACACCCTAACCACTGCGCCACCTCGGCTCATATACCTGGTTCATCTTATCATATGTGGTGGTGTCGGAATTTAGCACCCACCCCTCTCCTCGGAAAATGAGATATTTTAGGAAATATTAAAAGGGCAGAATATTTTCCATAAAAGGGAGGTAGAAACTCACCGCCACCACCCCAAACTTTGTCAATGGGCCATTAAGGCCTGAGCCAGTTTATTCTACATAACAAAGATCTTCCTCCTTCAAGCCCTTTCATAAAGAGTTTTGCAGAACAGTAGAATCTCAGTGTGAATTAACATGTATGATCCTTGGGGATCCAGAAGGACTAGCTGTGACATGATAGCAGTGTTCCAACATCTAAGGGACAGCCATAAAGAATCCGAGGGGGTCAACCTGTTCTCCAAAGCACCTGACAGCAGGACAAGAAGCAAAGGATGGAAACTAATCAAGGAGAGAAGCTACCTGGAACTATGGAGAAATTTCCTGACGGTGAGGACAATTAATCAGTGGGACGACTTGCCTTCCAGAAGCTGTGGATGCTCCAACACTGGAAGTTTTTTAAGAAGAGATTGGACAACCATTTGTCTGAAATGGCATAAGGTTTCCTGCTTGAGCAAGGGTTGGACTAGACCTCCAAGGTCCCTTCCAACTCTGTTATACTGTTATTCTCTCGGAGCTTTGTTGTTTTCCTCCAGACATTTCACTACCCAACCAGGTAATATCATCAGTGCTAGAAGGGAGAGAGGTTTGGTCTTTGTTTATAATACTTGCCCATTCAGCTGTTTTTCAATTGGTAAGAATGTTGTTTTCTTCATGGTACCCTGTTTCCCTGAAAATAAGACCTCCCTGGATAATAAGCCCAATCAAGCTTTAGAGCACATGAACTAAAACAAGCCCTCCCCATAAATAAGCCCTCCCCAAAAATATTGCAACACAGCATGAGGTGACCACGTTTGCCACCTCCTGCACTTCAAAAATAATAAGACATCCCCAAAAATAAGGCCAAGCACTTATTTCGGGAATCAAAAGAAAATAAGACCCTGTCTTATTTTTGGGGAAACACAGTAGTTCCTTGATTGGCTGGTTGTTTAACTGCTTAATTGTTTGAGTAGGTAGTTCCTTAATTGATATCAGACCATCAATTAAGCATTAAACAAGCATGGATTAACACCGGATTTTACCCTAGCTGCGTAATGAAATGTCTGTAAACAACCACATTTCCTGACCAGCACCCAACACCCAGATAAGCAGAGACTAGCATTAAGCAGGAAACAATACCCCAATCAAGGAACTACTAACTCGGTTAACAACAGCCTAATCAAGAAACCAACAAGAACATTGGAGGTAGTGAGAGATTTTATTTTCCTGGGCTCCAAGATCACCGCAGATGGGGACCGCAGCCAAGAAATTAAAAAGCGCTTGCTTCTGGGGAGGAAAGCTATGGCAAATCTAGACAGAATACTAAAAAGCAGAGACATCACCCTGCCAACAAAAGTGTGTATAGTCAAGGCTATGGTTTTTCCCAGTTCCAACGGATGGATGTGAAGGTTGGACCATAAGAAAGGCTGAGCACCAAAGAATGGAGGCCTTTGAACTCTGGTGCTGGAGAAGACTCCTGCACTGAGTCCCTTGGACTGCAAGGCCATCCAACCGGTCAGTCCTAGAGGAGATCAACCCTGACTGCTCTTTAGAAGCCCAGATCCTGAAGAGGAAACTCAAATACTTTGGCCACCTAATGAGAAGGAAGGACTCCCTGGAGAAGAGCCTAATGCTGGGTAAGATTGAGTGGAAAAGAAGAAGGGGACAGCAGAGAATGAGGTGGCTGGATGGAGTCACCAAAGTAGTTGTCGTGAGCTTAAATGGACTCTGGGGGATGGGAGAGGACAGGAAGGCCTGGAGGAACGTTGTCCATGGGGTCGTGATGAGTCAGACACGGCTTCGCAAGTAATAACAACAAACCAAGAACATTCCCATCAACTTTGTCAGTGGCCACTCCTTTCTAGTACTGATGATGTTATCTTGTTGGGTAATTAAATGTCTGCAAGAAAACAACCAAATTCAGGGAGCCCCAGGAACTCCTCTTCCTTCCTTGCCTCTTTCTCCTCTCTCTCTTGCCTCTTTCCTCCAGGCAGTCGAGCTGTATTCGAGGATTGGTCTGGCAAAGGTTTCGTATGCCTTAGTTTGCAGTACTACGTTGCCAGAGAAGAATCTTCTCAAAATTAGGAGATATAGGAGCTCTAGAAATCTAGAAATATATGTTAGCAGGTGATGAAGAAAAGGAAAAAGGCTAAAGTCAAAATGAGATATGAAAAGACGGGAGAAGTAAACGACCCTCTGAATATCCAAGCACAGAAAGCCTTTAATGGACGATATGGGAGAAGAAGATGTAGAGACTTTTGATTTCAGTGGGAAGCTTTACGACGTGGTTGAGAAAAAAGGGGTATTGCAGTAATGCAAACTAGGCTATCTGGGAACCGAGAACCAAACTGCGCTTTATGGGTGATTTCATTGTTTTGTTTTTGGAAGGAACGGCGTCTATCGATTGGATGATTACCATGCAGATACGAAGGCTACTGTTTGAAATAAGACACTTTCACACTTTCTCTTTGTTTCATTCTCATCTCATAAGAAACAATATTGATTGGATTTATCTCTCCAGCTACACCGAAATATATAGTATTTCTTACTATAAGAAACAGTTAATGGGTCTGGGAAAGCAGCAGACTATTTCATTCTTCTGAAGCAGAGTCCAATAGATGCCGATGGAGATTCTCAATCATCCAAGTTTCCCCAAATGTGCTTTTTCAAGAGTCAACTCTAATTTCTCGGGGGTGGTTGGGGGTTTCCTCCTTGAAGATCCTTCACTTCTCATCCAAGAAGCTACTTCAGTTCTGGCTGAATGGTGGAGGATGGAAGGATTTTTATTCTTTGCGGTCATCTGGTCTGCAGATCACACACACACACACACCCGTGGCCTCAACAACTTTCAGACAGGTAATGATTGACCTTCAGGGGGCTAATGACCAGGTGTGTGCAAAGAATATAAATCCTTCCATCCTTCTTTGTTGTTGATTGCATGGGACTGTGGAAAGTTATCACCCAGACCTCTCCCAGAAAAATGAACTATCCTAGGAAATATTGAAAAGGCAGAATATTATATTTCCCTGGATGTGAAAAGGAGAAACGTTTTAAAGAGAAACTTCCTGCAGCTTTCCCCCCCACTTTTTTTTTCTCAATGGGCCATTAAGAAGGCCAAGCCAGTCCCTTTACATAATAAAGAGTTCTCCCCATCAGCTCCAGGGGATGGGATTAAGGCATAATAATATTGGCCCTTTACCCAACTCCCCACATGGCATCTGAGAACTCAACCAAACCTGGATTCAAAACACAGCCTAGAGAGTTGCCCCTGCATGGGCTCATGGGAGTCTGACAACCAATCAGAATACAAGCTCAAGATCAAAGGCCAGAGAGGGCATAAAACCAGGGACTTTCAGCATCTCGGTCCTTCCTTCTCTTCTTCTCCACCAACATTGAAGCATGTGATCCCCCTTTTCTGTTCAGGACTCAATCCACGTGGTCCTGTCCACCATTAAAACCATCTTTCCAAGCAGCCTCCATGTCTCCAGTGTCTTTTCCCCCACTTGGAGCCGAACCCAGAAGGACATTTATTTCAACAGAACAAAAAAAAGAATCAAAAAGTGCCAAAAAGTGTGAAGTTTGTGAAGACACAGCCTGAACAGGAGGACAAGAGAGAAGAAATGATTCATTGCAGGGTTTTTCCAATCTTAGCCACTTGAAGAGGGGTGGACTTCAACTCCCAGAATTCCCCAGCCAAAGCTCCAAATGGCCTCAACGACTCTCTAAAAAGAATGCAAATGACCAGCCGTCTGCAAGGAATATAAACCCTTCTATGCTGGCTGGGGAATTCTGGGAGTTGAAGTCCGCCCTTCTTCAAGTGGCCAAGATTGAGAAATGCTGGTTTATTGTGTTCTCTCAGGCACATCCTCTGCCTGACAGCCTCAAACCTTGGTTAACAATAAGCCTAGTGAATGTTTCAGCAAAACTGCCTTTGGAAAATAAAAATCTTCAGAAATCTTAGCTGACTCAGCCCTTGGCAGCCCATTTCTGAATCAATACTTGCTGTGATGAGCACACCAATTGCTACTCTATTTCGAGCTTCTGTACTCATCCCATAAAGACTTGCATTGCATACAGGTAGGTAATCCTCGACTTACGACCACCGCTGAGCCCAAGCTTTCCATGGCTAAGCGAGAGAATTGTTCGGTCGGTTCTGCCTCCATTTTACGATTCTTCTTGCCACCGTCGTTCAGTGGATCACTGCAGTTGGTCCCCTGGTTGTTAAGTGAATCTGGCTTCCCCATTGATTTTGCTTGTCAGAAGGTCGTAAAAGTGGATCACATGACCCCGGGAGGATGCAACCGTTATAAATACAGGCCTGTTGCTGTGGGTCTTAATTTTGATCACGTGGCTGTGGAGGCGGTTGTTAAGTGCGAAAAATAATCCCGTCACTTTTTCCAGTGCTGCCGTAACTTTGGTCACTAAATGAATGGTTGTACGTCGAGGACTACCTGCATAGGCAATTCATATGCCCATAGGCTGCATGTGGCCTCAGCGGTAGTTTTGGCCTAACCTAGATGGCGTTTTTACCTAAATAATCAGCCTGCAGATTGCAGTGATGCAATGCCAGGATTTCAGGTAGCCCTCGACTTACAAGAGTCTGTTTAGTGGCCATTCAGAGTTACAACGACACTGCAAAAGTAGCTTATGACTACTGTATTTTTTGGAGTATAAGATGCACCTCCCCCCCCCAAAAAAAGAACATGGAAATGTTGGTTATACACCGAATACGGCCATTTTTGGCCTCCTCAAGCCCTGCCCCCATATCCCATTTTGGGTGAAAAATGGGCAGAAAATGGGCCATTTTTCATAAAAATCGGGCTGTTTTTGCCTTCCCCCAGCCCCTAGCAGCACTCTGCAGGCTTCAGTAGGGCTGGGGAAAAGGAAAAATGCTCCCCATTGTGGTGAAAATCAAGCCGTTTTTGCCTTCCCCCAGCCCTCCTGAAGCCCGCAGAGTGCTCCCGGGGGCCGGGGAGGACAAAACCTTTTTTTTCTTAGAATTTAGAATTTAGAATTTATTAGAATTTGTAGGCCGCCCTTTTCCCTGAGGGGACTCAGGGCGGCTCACACAAAAACTGGGAAGGGGAAATACAGACATTAGGACAAACAAGTAATAAAATAGCAAGCAACATACATTCATCATTCGGGAGGGGTAACTATCCTATCCCCAGGCCTGACGGGCGAGCCAGTTCTTCAAGGCTATGCGGAAGGCTTGGACGGTGGAGAGGGTACGAATCTCCACGGGGAGCTCGTTCCAAAGGGTCTTACTTACCTCTTCGAAATTGTGGTGCGTCTTATACGGTATTTTTCACCCTCCAGACCCTCGCAGCATCCCCATAGTCACATGATCAAAATTCAGAAGCTCGAAAACGGATTCATATTTACGACGGTTGCAGTGTCTTGGGGTTACACGATCCCCTTTTGTCACCTTCTGACAAGCTGTGTCTTACACATCGGCAGTAAAAACCGGAACATCAAATACAAGCTGGGCGGATACGACCGCGTGGAAGACCCTCACTCTGTCAAGGACCTTGGAGTACTCATCGAGAGCGCCGAGGTGGCACAGTGGTTAAATGCAGCACTGCAGGCTACTTCAGCTGACTGCAGTTCTGCAGTTCGGCTGTTCAAATCTCACCGGCTCAGGGTTGACTCAGCCTTCCATCCTTCCGAGGTAGGTAAAATGAGGACTCGGATTGTTGGGGGCAATATGCTGACTCTGTAAACTGCTTAGAGAGGGCTGAAAGCGGTATATAAGTCTAACTGCTATTGCTATTGCTACCTCTAACAATCTAAGCGCCAGAGCTCCCTGTAACAGCATTGCCAAAAAGGCATTAAGAGTTGTTAACCTAATCCTGCATAGCTTCTTCTCCGGTAATATTGTATTGCTAACTAAGGCATACAAAACCTTTGCTAGACCAATTCTCGAATACAGCTCGTTCTGTCTGGAATCCGCCCTGTATATCGGACATTAACACAATTCAGCAAGGTATTTCATGAGAAAAGTCCTCCACTCCTCCACTCGCAACAGAATACTTTATGCCATCAGGCTCAAAATTTTGGACTTAGACAAACTTAGAACTATACCGCCTACAGTCTGACCTAAGCGTAGTATGCAAAGTTATCCGCTACAATGCCCTACCTGTCAATGACTACTTCAGCTTCAGCCGCAACAATACGCGAGCACCCAATAGATGCAGACTTAAGGTAAACCACTCCAAACTCGATTGCAGAAAATACGACTTCAGCAACAGAGGGGGTCAACGCCTGGAATGCTCTTCCCGACTCTGTGGTTTATTTTATTTATTTTACTTATTTTATTAATTAGACTTATATACCGCTTCATAGGGCTTTCAGCCCTCTCTAAGCGGTTTACAGATTTTTAGCAAATTGAGTCAGCAAATTGCCCCCCACAGTCTGGGTCCTCATTTCACCCACCTTGGAAGGATGGAAGGCTGAGTCAACCTTGAGCCGGTGAGATTAGAACCGCTGAACTGCAGATAGCAGTCAGCTGAAGTGGCCTGCAGTACTGCACCCTAACCACTGCGCCACCTCGGCTCCTCTTCCCCAAACCCCCAAAGCTTTAACCTCAAACTGTCTCCCATGGACCTCACCCCATTCCTAAGAGGTCAGTAGGGGCATGCATAAGTGCACCAGCGTGCCTACCGTCCCTGTCCTAATATTCCTTTTCATTCGTATCCATTTCACTTATTCAAAATCATGTTCGTACTTATATCTGTTCTCTGGTATACGCTTGACCAAGAAAATAAAACAAAGCAAAGTCAATGGGGGAAGCCAGATTTTGCCAACTCAACAATGGCAGGGAATCAATTAACCAGTGACGTGCAGTCAGGGGAGGCAGGGGAGGCACAGCCTCACCCCTGTCAATCATGAAAAGGGGAAAAAATGTAAAGGGGAAAAGGCGAGTGCTGAGGTTAGGCTAGCTAGCTGCTGCCACACCGCGAATGACTGCCTGTTTAAAAAAGCCTCTATAAAGCGCCCTCTACTGTGAGGCAGGAGAACTGCAGGCCTCATCTAGTCTGACTTTTTAGGTGCTCGAGCAGAGTTAAGCGAGGGTTGAAAGCCTAAAAAAATCCCGAGGTAGTTGAGGCACGGAGTTCTCCTGCCTCAAAGTAGGGGGCGCATTTTTTAGAGGCTTCAACTCTGCCCTTCTGTTTAAAGCTACAGCGTCGCGCTCCCTCTTCCTCCTCTCTTTCTCTGTTTCTGATGCCCCCCCACCTCCACCCCACGCTCCCTCTTTTCCTTCAAATGTCCTTTTTTTCTTTTTTCTTTAATAAATGCAATGGAGCTGAGGTGGCGCAGTGGTTAAATGCAGCACTGCAGGCTACTTCAGCTGACTGCAGTTCAGCAGTTCGGCTGAGGTGGCGCAGTGGTTAAATGCAGCACTGCAGGCTACTTCAGCTGACTGCAGTTCAGCAGTTCGGCTGTTCAAATCCCACTAGGCTCAAGGTTGACTCAGCCTTCCATCCTTCCGAGGTGGGTAAAATGAGGACCCAGATTGTTGTTGGGGGCAATATATGCTGACTGTGTAAACCGCTTAGAGAGGGCTGAAAGCCCTATGAAGCGGTATATAAGTCTAACTATTGCTATAATGCTCAGGTATTCTCTCCGCTCCCGCTCAGGTGGGCTGCCGCGAGCTCAGGCGGGCGAAAGAAAGTGCTTTAGACAGTGGGGTGTCGCGGGAGAGGACTGCCTCACCAGCCATAAACCTCACCGCACGTCACTGCAATTAACAACCGTGGCGAGAAAGGTAGTAAAATGGGGCAAAATTCACTTAACACATGTTTTGTTTAGCGGCAGAAATTTTGAGCTCAGTTGTTAAGTTGAAAACTACCTGTATTATTTTTATAGGGTTTTTTTTTTACAATTCTGCCTTTCATTGTTGTTGTGAGTAACCCAAAGTTGTATTTTAAGGATGAACAACCTTACAAATCTTTTAAATAAATAAAATAAACATGTTGAGATGACCTTTTGATGTTCTTTCTTGGTGCCTTTGCCAAATGGGATTCAACATCTGCTCCAGATGTTCTCCCATAGATACCTGTTGTGGCCCAGCAGGAGCCGTTGGAGCTGCCACCAGACTCCGACAGCGAGGGGCCCTATGAGTCGGCTCTGGAGGATGTGGAGGACCCTGGACTGGGTTCCGACTCCGAGCAGGGCACAGAGAGGCTGGTTGGCCACCAGGAGGCGCCTGAGCCTTGGACCAGTGGGGAGGAGACAAGGGAGAGTGATCCGGACGCCAGCAGTGAGTTGTTCCTGGATGCCCAGCATCGAAGAGCTAATAGGCGTCAGGAACAGTTGCGCAAGTACAGGAGACTATAAAAAGACTACTTGTGCACACACCCCTCTTGCAGAAGTCATCGCATTGACTAAAAGTTGGATAACTTTTGTAACTAGCTTGGCAGGCTGGATTGCTGCCGAGGCTTCTCTGAGTTGCTGCCAAGGTCTTTATCTGTTTGTTATGCTTGGCTTTCAGCCACCGAGGTTTTGGTGTCTTGTTAATAAAGTACATTTCAGTTAAGCTTGTCTCGGCATTCATTATTGGACGGAGAAGGGAGTCAGAACAGATACCCTAGTTTGAGTACGTATTTTTAAATTTCTTTGGTTATGGGGATTTTTTTTTGTTTGTTTGCAGATGATATTATTTATTTTAAACTTCCATTGTGGTTGCATTATTGAGTGGTACGGTGGCCTAGAGGTGAAGCTCTTGCCTTACAATCAGGAGGCTGTGAGTTCAATCCTAGGCAGATATTTCTCTCTCTGGGCATGTTGAGAATGTACTTGCTGAATATAACTCCGCATTGGTGACAAGAAGGGCATCCGGCCATTAATCCAGCCATCTCTGGGCTTTGAACTTCCTGGGGCACAGAAAGAGTATCCTGATTGGTTGCTGTCAGAGGTCATAGCTAGCTTTGTAGGTTGCCTGTGTGCTAAGTTTGGTTGAAGTGTAGTGGGTGGTGTAATGAAGGGCAATGAAATGGCTCTGCCTGAAGGGGAAAGATCTTCGTTATGTAGAATAGACTGGCTCAGGCCTTAATGGCCCATTGACAAAGGTGTGGGAGATGAGTTACTGCCTCCCTTTTAGGGGAAATATTCTGCCTTTTTAACATTTCCTAAAATAATTCATTTTTCTAGGAGAAGAGCTAACTTCCTTCACAGGCTAGGCATTTGCATAAAGCTAAAATTAACAATTACTCTTAACATCTGTCTTGCAGTTCAAGTATTCAAAGGGTCTCCGGTGTATTATCTAGCCTAAGAGTGGTCCCCGGGGGGTTATTGTACTTGGGCCTTGGGAGAACGAAAGAGGACAAAATCATAATAAAATCCTGCGCATCTTTATGTACTCTATTCAAATGTACAGCCTTAATTCATAATGCAATTGGCTTCCTAAGCTCCGTGTGGGTAATATGTACAGTAGTTCTATGAATTTAAACCCGGTTCCTTTTTCACAGGGGCCAGTGGGAACTAATCCCCTTTGTACGTTTGATGTCTAGAATGCAGAGGTCCAAAAAGCAGATCAATATTTGTAATTTGGCCTGATCAAGAGGGAGGCTGTTTCAAACAGCTTGCTTATCTGGTGACCTGAAAAAGCCAGCAGGGATAATGCAAGCTGGTTCCTTAAGGGCTAAAGGCTGGGAACTGTCTATTCTGTATAAGATATACTGTGTGATTTATCTCTCACGCTGCAGATCCGTATGGAAAGAGAGAGAGGGAGAGGGAGAGAGGAAGGGAGAGAGAGACACACACAGAGAGAGAGACAGAGAGAAACAGAGACAGAGAGAGACAGACAGAGAAAGAGAGACAGAGAGAAACAGAGAGAGAGAGACAGAGAGAAACACAGAGAGACAGACAGAGACAGAGAAAGAGATACAGACAGAGAGAGACAGAGAGAGGGACAGAGAGAGACAGACAGAGAGAAACAGAGAGAGAGACAGAGAGAAACACAGAGAGAGAGACAGAGAAAGAGACAGACAGACAGAGACAGACAAAGAGAGACAGACAGAGAGAGACAGAGAGAGAGACAGAGAGAGGGACAGAGAGAGACAGACAGACAGAAGGAGAGAGAGACAGAGAGAGACAGACAGGCAGACAGGCAGACAGGCAGAGACAGACAAAGAAAGAGAGACAGAGAGAGAGAGAGACAGAGAGACAGAGAGAGACAGACAGAAAGAGAGAGACAGAGACAGAGACAGAGAGACAGACAGACAGAGACAGACAGAGAAAGAGAGACAGACAGAGAGAGACAGAGAGAGAGACAGAGAGAGGGACAAAGAGAGACAGAAAGAGAGAGAGACAGAGAGAGAGACAGACAGGCAGACAGACAGGCAGAGACAGACAAAGAAAGAGAGACAGAGAGAGAGACAGAGAGACAGAGAGAGACAGACAGACAGAAAGAGAGAGAGACAGAGAGAGAGACAGACAGGCAGACAGGCAGACAGGCAGACAGGCAGAGACAGACAAAGAAAGAGAGACAGAGAGAGAGACAAAGAGAGACAGAGAGAGACAGACAGAAAGAGAGAGAGAGAGAGACAGAGACAGAGAGAGAGACAGACAGGCAGACAGACAGACCAGACAGACACACACACACACACAGACAGAGAGACAGAGAGACAGAGAGAGAGAGAGAGAGAGAGAGAGAGAGAGAGAGAGAGAGAGAGAGAGAGAGAGAATAGCTAAAGCCACTTAATGAATCCACACTAAAGACTATATTTCCAACTGTGGACTTGAGATCCGTAATTCACTCTCTTAGCCGTTAACAATAGGCCCACTCTCGCAGAATCAAGAATTGTGCTGGAGAGCAGACGGCCGTAATAAACAACTTCTCTGTCCGTCATTAATTGGTGAGTCTGTAGAAATTCTCAGTCATCCAGGTCAACGTTGTCCCAAAGCTGCTTTTACAGGAGGCAACTGGACTTTCTTGTTTTTTCTTTTGAAGACGTTTCTTGCTTCTCATCCAAGAAGCTTCTTCAGTCCTAATATGTTTGGTGAACGCTTCCAATCCCTACAGGACTGCAGGAACCAGGAGCACCACTCAGGTGACCCTGAGGACACAGATTAACCTCCAAGTGCTTCAAGGACCCTCTAAAAGGCTGCAAATGACCAGCTCTCTGCAAGGAGTATAAATCCTTCCATTCCCCACTATCCTGTCAGAGCTGAAGAAGCTTCTTGGATGAGAAGCGAAACATCTTCAAAAGGAAAAAAAAACCAAGGAAGTCCAGTTGCCTCCCGAAAAAGCCCCTTTAGGACATTAATTGGAGACTTTCAAGTCACACACTGTGGGTGGGTTCAACAATACTAAGCAAAAGTTTTTCTTCTGGGCTTCGAATGAGGGAGGAAACATTGGAATGTTCTGGATTTCTTCCTGACTATGTTGATTTGTCTCTTCTGGAACGAGCCTAATAATTTTTTGGAAGTGAATTTGTATCCGCTCCACAGCCACACTGGCATAGTGCAGATGATAAACAGAATGTTCTCCGGTTCCCTCCAATTGTGCATGTTCTACACAACTACCCTTAGTGCTTTGACATATGGCAAATCTAGAAAGCATCCTAAAAAGCAGAGACATCGCCCTGCTAACAAAAGTGTGTATAGTCAAGGCTATGGTTTTCCCAGTTGCAATGGATGGCTGTGAAGGTTGGACCATAAGGAAGGCTGAGCGCCAAAGAATTGAGGCCTCTGAACTCTGGTGCTGGAGAAGACTCCTGCATTGAGTCCCTTGGACTGCAAGGCCATCCAACCGTCAGTCCCAGAGGAGATCAACCCTGACTGCTCTTTAGAAGGCCAGATCCTGAAGAGGAAACTCAAAGGCTTTGGCCACCTAATGAGAAGGAAGGACTCCCTGAAGAAGAGCCTCATGCTGAGTAAGATTGAGTGGAAAAGAAGAAGGGGACAGCAGAGAATGAGGTGGCTGGATGGAGTCACCAAAGTAGTCGGCGTGAGCTTAAATGGACTCCAGAGGTTGGTAGAGGACAGGAAGGCCTGGAGGAACATTGTCCATGGGGTCACGATGGGTCAGACACGACTTCGCAACTAACAACAACAACCCTTAGCGCTTACTGAATCAATCCGTATCTTGGGTTCGTAGGTACCCTGGATAAAAATTCATGCAACAGGTTGCATTCACCGCAAAAACCCAAAGGTAGACGAACACGCCACATCAATCAATAATTAAACCTAACCAACCTAAGTAGCTTATGCAGGTAGAATCACAAGTTCTTTCAAGATTATACAAGAATCAAGAACCAATCATCAATGATACGAAACTCTCTGCAGTTCAACCTTCAGACGGGAAGTTGACTAGCCTCGCTTACAGAATACAGAAGTTGACTAGCCTCGCTTACAGAATACAGAATAACAGAGTTGGAAGGGACCTTGGGGGTCTTCTAGTCCAATCTCCTGTTCAGGCAGAAAAAACTATTCCATTTCAGACAAATAGTTGTCCAGTCTCTTCTTAAAAACTTCCAGTGTTGGAGCACCTACAATTTCTGGAGGCAAATCGTTCAATTGATTAATTGTTCTAACTGCCAGGAAATTTCTCTTAAGTTCTAAGTTGGTTTTCTCCTTGATAGGTTTCCATCCTTTGCTTCTGGTCCTGCTTTCAGGTGCTTTGGAGAATAGGTTGGCCCCCCTCTTCTTTGTGGCAACCCTTTAGATGTTGGAAGACTGCTATCATGTCACCCCTAGTCCTTCTTTTCATTAAACTAGACAATTCCAATTCCAAAACCCAATTCCAGCCACCGTTCTTGACCTATTATGTTGTGCTAAAACGGTAAGAAAACCCCCATGCATCCAGGCAACATCTAAGGCCACGAAACAATACTGGGAAATGCCTTTAGCATCAATAAACAACCTGCACCAAAGGCCATGGTTCTGCTCTTCCTTCCTTCGGAGTATGTCCATCATTCTCTGCGTCTTGTCACCTGTTCTTCTAACCCCATCCTCCCTCCTCTTCCATCTCTCACTTAAACATGCTTTAAGTGGAACTTGTAATTGCAGCTTTGGAGTAAACTCATCTTAAGTCAAGGCATGATTCCAACAACGGCAAGGTTGTACATTACATAATCTGTGCTCCACAAAACTGTACACCAGGCAGATTATCGTTTGCTGTTTCTACTGCGGAAGTTCCCACAGCTAAAAGAGACTGAGGCATTTTTTTTCTCCCCATCTTCAAAGAGTAGCTTGTTTCTTTGGCAGTGCTGAGAAGAGTTAGCAGATTTCCGACTGGACATGCTAGTTACGTTCGCGTAAATATCCCCCCCACCTCCCTTAGCACTGTGATGGCTAGAAGCGAGGAACTATCCTGCAGAAGCCAAAAAGCAAATTGAATTGTTTGGGATCCAAGATGAAAGCCGACTTCTGCCATCATTTAGAGCTTTGGCAAGAGTGGAAAGTCTTACTTTTGATGAACTCTCCTAAGGACAAGATTGAAAGATGATCTAAAATACCCTGTTTCCCCGAAAATAAGACCTCCCTGGATAATAAGTCCAAGCAGGCTTTTAAGCGCATGTGCTAAAATAAGCCCTCCCCCAAAAATAAGCCCTCCCTGAAAATATTGCAACACAGCAGAAGCCATGAGGTGACCACGCTCACTGCCTCCTGCATCCCAAAAATAATAAGACCTCTCCAAAAATAAGGCCAAGTGCTTATTTCGGGGGTCAAAAGAAAATAAGACCCTGTCTTATTTTTGGGGAAACATGGCACTGGTAAACAGGTAGCAGGGAGTACTGGATTTGCAACAATCCCCTCAAACTGAGTTGGTGAGGATGATAACAATCCTGTTATATATGTAATGTTTTACAAAGTATCCAAAATGATGATGATCTTGATGATGATGATGATGATGATGATGATGATGATAATGATGATGATGTCCCAAAACAACTGGAGCACCACTTCAACACCATAGACATTGACAAATTTGCCATTAGTCAATTACAGAAGGCAGCTTTTACATGGAACTTCTTCCATCTTGCAATGATATCTGTAATACCGTCAAACATCCAGATTTGCCTATCCCAGGTCCTTGGTAAGGACTCGATAGGAAGACAAAAATGCCAAACCCAGTGTGAACATCTGGCTGTGTGAATTATTATTATTAATATTATTAATATTAATATTTAAAATAAAATATTATTATATTATTATATTATTATATTATAATAAAATCAAGGAATTAACTTCAGCCAAGTACATTTGACGAATTCGCAAGATATTAAAGTCCAAATTGAGTGGAGGAAACATCATAAAAGCCATAAATACCTGTGCTATACCTGTGATTCGATACTCTGCAGGAATAATTGACTGGACTCAGATGGAGTTGGACAATTTGGACAGAAAAACAAGGAAGCTTATGACAATGAATCATGCTTTGCACCCTAAAAGTGATGTTGACCGATTCTATCTACCAAGAGCAGAGGGAGGTTGAGGACTCCTACAAGTAAAACAAACTGTAGAAGAAGAAAGACACAGCTTGAATGATTACATCCAGAAAAGTGAAGAGCCAATGATTAAGGAAGTAAATAAAGGAGGCCTTTTAAAAACAACTAAGTCAAAAGCTGAATATAAGAAAGAAGTAATTGAGAAGCGAGCTGAATATTGGAAAAACAAAGCTATGCATAGCCAATACTTGAAAACTGACCAAAAACTAACTTGGAACTGGTTAAGATCAGGAGCACTGAAAAAAGAAACAGAAGGCTTTATTTTGGCAGCTCAAGAACAAGCCTTAGCCACAAACTACATGAAGGCAAAAATTCAACATGTTACTACCAACAGCAAATGTCGCCTCTGTAATGAGAAAGACGTGAGAGTCGACCACTTGATCAGTGGTTGCAGCAAAATTTCACATACTGACTACCTACAATGCCATGACCGCGTTGCTAAGATCATTCACTGGAAATTGTGCCAAAAGTTTGGATTTGAGTACAGCAAAAACCACTGGGAACATCAGGTTCAGAAAGTTTTGGAGAATGAGAAAGTCAAGATCTTGTGGGACTTCAGAATCCAGACTGACAGGCACTTGCCCCCCAACACACCTGACATAACAATAGTTGAAAAGAAAAAAAGTATGGTTCATTGACATTGCAATACTTGGAGATGCACGAATTGAAGGTAAACAGCAGGGGGAAAAAAATCACAAAGTACCGGGACTTGCAAATTGAAGTTGAGTGACTGTGGAAAAAGAAATCGTCTGTTGTCCCGATTGTAATTGGAGCCCTTGGAGCAATACCCAAAGGGCTACCTCGCTATTTGGAAATTTTAAATTTATCAGACTTGAACATTCTGATTCTACAAAAAACCACCCTACTTGGAACCGCTTATATCCTCCGACGTTACCTTAACAGTTCCTAAGTCCTTGGTTAGGACTCGAGCTGTTGAGTTACCAATCAGCCCCAAAGGCTGTGAATCTCACCAAAGATTAACCACGCAATAATAATAATAATAATAATAATAATAATAATAATAATAATAATAATAATAATAATAATTTAATTTCTGGAAAAAATAAAAGATAAAGTGGACAGTGAACAAACTTGGTTATGGTTAAAAACAGGTACATTAAAGAAAGAAACAGAGTCACTAATCCTGGCTGCGCAAGAACAAGCTATCCGCACAAATGCCATTAAGGCCAAAATCGAAAAATCCTCTGATGATGCCAAATGCAGACTTTGCAAAGAAGCTGATGAAACTGTTGATCACATACTCAGCTGCTGTAAAAAAATCGCGCAGACTGATTATAAATTGCGGCACAATTCAGTAGCACAAATGATCCATTGGAATTTGTGCAAAAATTATAATATTAAAACAACAACAAACTGGTGGGAACATCAGCCTGAAAAAGTCACCGAAAATCAGATGGTCAAGATCTTGTGGGATTTCCGTATACAAACGGACAAAATACTGGCGCATAATACACCAGACATCACACTGGTTGAGAAAAATAAGGTCACAATCATAGACATCGCAATACCAGGTGATAGCAGGGTCGCCGAGAAGGAACATGAAAAAATCGCAAGATACCAGGACTTAAAAATCGAAATTCAACGACTATGGCACAAACCAGCAGTGGTAATTCCAGTGGTAATTGGCACACTGGGTGCTATTCCAAAAGCACTGGAATTACATTTAAAACAGTTAAAAATTGACAAAATCACCATCAGTCAAATGCAAAAAGCCGCACTGCTTGGATCTGCACGCATATTACGAAAATACGTTACGACGTCCTAGGCCCCTGGGTGGAGCCCGACTAGTAACCAATGCCAAATCCGGCGAAACAACTGGCCGCTGTGATACAATTGTACAACAACAACAACAACAACAATAATAATAATAATAATAATAATAATAAGAAGAAGAAGAAGAAGAAGAAGAAGAAGAAGAAGAAGAAGAAGAAGAAGAAGAAGAAGAAGAAGATTTACAAAGGAAACAGTAGATAAAGACAGGTATTTCTGAAGCTTTCTGCTCATGTTTAATTTGTGTTTTGGGCGATGGTAAGAATTCCTGTCATACTGTTCTTTTCTGAGCTATACACAACTTTCTTATTTTTGTTTAGGCTTCCTTGCTTCCAGCATGAATATGATTTGAACCAGTGATGAGCAAGAGTTTTCATACAGCGTCTTGCAAATATAGTAGCATCTCCATGATCTCTTTCAAGGATTTCCAACCTTGCTGCTAAACCCGTTTGAGAATTTTTATTTAATTAAGAGAATCTTTTTTTAAGGAAAAAAAAGAAGTTGTAATAAGGAATTGGCTAGCCACGTTTTTTTAAAATATGGATTACAGGTGTTGTGATCCCTGGGAACCAGGGATAGGTTGCTATCTACATTGGTACTGGTTGGCTTCGTGCATGCTCAGTTCACTGCAAATTGTTCTGCGCATGCGCAAAAACCATGAAAAACTAATAAAAAACATGTCGGCAATGACAGAGGAGACCAGGGAACCGGTTCAGGGGCGTGGCCAGCCTGGGTCACTGCCAGTTCTGTGACCCAGGACAAATTACCACTATTGGTCCGTCCGAACCAGTGCAAACTGATAGAAGCCCACCTCTGCTGGGAACACCAGAACACTAGTGATCCAGAAACCATGTGAAAAAAATTAAGAAGGGCCTTGCCAGGTAAATTGAAACGTTTTTCCAGTTTGGCACTCTTATCCTTCCTGGATTGGGAAAACAGAATAGCAGAGTTGGAAGGGACCTTGGAGGTCTTCTAGTCCAACCCCCTGCTTAGGCAAGAAAGCCTACAGCACTTCAGACAAATGGTTACCCAACATCTTCTTAAAAACTTCCAGTGTGGGAGCATTCACAACTTAATGGAACTGGATTCATGGAACTAGATTCATGGAACTGGATTCATGGAACCCAAGAGGCCATCTCCATTTTACGGGAGGGGGCGGGGGGCGTAGGGGCTGCCTTAAAAATTGATTGTTCTTTTAAAAAATTACCAAAGCCCTAACTTTGTGTCACGAATCCCCATCCTGTATCGATAAAATCTATTTTTCCCCATGTATTGCAATTCAGCTGCTTTACAGTTTTAAGACTCCTTAAAAAAAAACAAAAAACTAAGATGCGGTTCCGTGCGCCCCCCCCTTCCAAATCCCCCACCAAAACTCCAAATTCTCCAATCAGAAGCCCCGCTCTTATCAAAACTCCACACGATTGGCTTTTTAAGGGGAAGAACAAAAGGTGCACCCGGGACTCGAGAGTTCAAAGCAAAACCTGGCAAAAAGCCACGAAGGATTGCATTCGAAATCTGCTTGAGCATACGACGAAGGTATCTTGCCTTAACATGGGGGTGGGGTGTTCTTTTTTACCCCAGGACCTGAATTATTAATAGAGGCAAGTGTGCAAAACCTAAAATATATTAAAATGCAAGCATGCAACAACACACACCACAGAGAGGGAGGGAGAGGAAGAGAGAGGGGGAGAGAGGGGGGAGAGAGGAGGGAGGGAGGGAGGGGGAGGAGAGAGAGAGAGGGAGAGTGGGAGAAAGAGAGAGGGAGAGGAAGAGAGAGAGAGGAAGAGAGACAGAGAGGAAGAGAGAGGGGGAGAAAGAGAGAGGAGAGAGAGAGAGAGGAAGAGAGGGGGAGGGATAAAGAGAGAGGGAGAGACAGAGGGGGAGAGAGGAAGGAGGGAGAAAGAGAGAGGGAGAGGAAGAGAGAGGGGGAGGGATAAAGAGAGAGGGAGAGACAGAGGGGGAGAGAGGAAGGAGGGAGAGAGAGGAAGATAGAAAAGGAGGGAGGGTGAAAGAGAGAGGGAGGAAGAGAGAGAGGGAGAGACAGAGAGAGAGGAAGAGAGAGAAGGAGGGAGGTAGAAAAAGAGAGGGAGGGAGAGAGACAGAGAGAGAGGAAGAGAGAGGGAGGGAGAGGAAGAGAGAGAGGAAGAGAGGGAGAGAGGAGGGAGAGAGGGAGGGAGGGAGAAAGAGAGGAAGAGAGCGGGGGAGAGACAGAAACAGAAAGAGAGAGAGAGAGAAAGAGAGAGAGAGAAGGCCATTCTTCTATGATCCAAGAGAGAGAGAGATACAGAGAGCCAAAGAGAGAGACAGAGAGAACATTTCATCCCCCAGCCCAAATGTGTACGGTGGAGTTCGAGCTGTCATCCAACCCTCCAAGAGAGAGCCAGAACCTTCCCCCCCCCCCGTGAAAATCCCACAGAAAAAAGCCAGCAAAGACCCCCCCATTCTCCCCCCCCACTCCAAAGCACCCTAAGTGCGGCTTCCTACCTTAGTAGTCACAATACACAGGCAATCCATCCTGGGAAGGGTCTCTCCGGAGCCTGTGGTGGTTTTCAAGGCAACCCACCAGGGAGGGAGGATAAGGCAAAGATTTGGGAAGAAATAAAAGAAGAGCAGGCACACCAGCCGAGCACGGGCTCCCTCGCTCTCCCTCTCACTAGCCAGGCTGCTGTACTGTGGCGTTTAACACCCCCCCAACACACACACACACACACACACGTTTACTCTCCTACCGGGCCCCGCTTTAGGAGCCCTCCTCCCCATAGCTTAAAAGGCAGCGGTGATTTCTCCCGGCGCTCCACCAGAGCACTGGAAAGCATCTTCCAGGAAAAAGTTCCAGGTGATGGCTGCATCCCTTCAGCCTGCCATCCGGAGCATCCTTAAACGGTACAAGCGATGGCTCTGGAGAGAGAGAGAGAGGGAGAGGAAGCAGGATGCAGGGGAAGCGAAGCACTGCACAGCATCTCCACAATTCAGGTTTTTCTCTCCCCCCCCACACACACACTTGCTATAAACCCCCCAAAGGCTCTAGCTGCCTGTCACTCTCCCCTCTTTTTTTTTTTTTTCCTTCCCCTCTGGCAGGAGGCATATCTCTGGACTCTGCCTGGGCTTCAAAACACAAAACTCCCTTCGGTGTTTTGTGGAGGTTTTTTGATTTTTTGTTTTGCAGATGTAGAAGAGGTCGTGAAAGTGAGGCGCTTAGGGGAACACTGCTTATTCTTCCAAGTGCCGGAAAACTCTTGAGGATTCATCCTTTTCCCCCCACCTCTCTCTCTTCCTCCTCCCTCCCCACCCCCAAATAATATAAGATGAACACAAATATCTCTTTTGAGCATCTTCGGGCCCTTGGTCCCTGCATCAAGTCGAGACTACATTTTTACAATCGTCCCTTTGGCTCACGAATCTCTCGACAGAGATCCCATCTCAAGACAGCCTTCCGCTAGCTGGAACACTCTGGTGTGCAATGCAGGTTTTGTGGGGTGTGTGTGTGTGTGTAGGGGGGGAATGTTGTTCTGTTTGTGACTTGCCAAAAGACTTTCTTCAAAAGGAGAAACGCACAGCCAAATGTTGGCTGGAAAATGAGAGAGGGGAGGGTGGGACTTTTTAGAACTTCAGGTGGTCAAAAGTGTGAGGGATCTCGCGGAAATGTTCTTGGCGGGAGGGTCTCTGCTCTACCCGTGGGAAGGACCGAGGAGTGGAAGTCACCGAGGAGACTGCGTGAAATGGGGTCGGGTCGTACAGACTTCTCGTGTGGCGGGAACGTGGGGTGAAGAAGGCTGGTGCTGTAATTATGGTGGCAGATCCACATGTCTCAGAAAGTTGGAGAATTTCATCCTTGTTGTGGTCCAATTCAAAAGGAGGACAGAAACAAGCTTACAAAGGCAACTTTTGATCAATGGGAGCTTGATCTGCCCTATTGTGGCATCTAATTTCTGAAAGTACCCTCCTTCCTCCCTCCCTCCCTCCCTCCTTCCTTCCTTCCTTCCTTCCTTCCCCCTTCCATTCTTCCTTCCCTCCCTTCTTCCTTCCTTTCCTCCCTCCCTTCTTTCTTCCTTATTTTCCCCCTTCCTTCCATATTTCCCTCCCTTCTTCCTTCCCTTCTTCCTCCCTCCTTCCTTCCATTCTTACTTCCTTCCCTCCTTTCTTTCTTCCTTCCTGCCTTCCTTCCGTCCCTCCCTCCTTCCATTCTTCCTTCCTTTCCTCACTTCTTTCTTCCATTCTTCCTTCCTTCCCTCCCTCCCTATTTCTTTCCATTCTTCCTTCCCTCCCTTCTTCTTTCCTTTCCTCCTTCCCTTCTTTTTTCCTTACTTCCCTCCTTCCTTTCATCTCTCCCTCCCTTCTTCCTTCCTTTCTTCCTTCCCTCCCTCCCATTCTTCCTTCCTTCCTTCCCTCCCTTCTTCCTTCCTTCTTTTCCTCCTTCCCTTCTTTCTTCCTTCCCTCCTTCCATCCATCTCTCCCTCCCTTCTTCCTTCCCTTCTTCCTCCCTTCCATTTTTACTTTCTTCCCTCCCTTCTTTGTTCCTTCCTTCCCGCCTTCCTTCCTCCTTCCTTCCCTCCCTCCCTTCCCTACTTCCTTCCTTCCCTCCTTCCATCTCTCCCTCCCTTCTTCCTTCCTTCCTTCTTTCCTTCCTCCCTCCCTCCCTTCCCTTCTTTCTTCCATTCTTCCCTCCTTCCATCTCTCCCTCCCTTCTTCCTTCCTTCCTTCCTTCTTTCCTTCCTCCCTCCCTCCCTCCCTTCCCTTCTTTCTTCCATTCTTCCCTCCTTCCATCTCTCCCTCCCTTTTTCCTCCCTCCCTCCCCTCATTCATCAAATATACACAATTCTCCCACCTCATCAAAAGTTACTCTGAGGGGTGTATAACGCTCCAATAAAGCCATAAAATAAATACAGGTAGTCCTCAACTTATAACCACAATTGAGCCCAGAACTTATGTTGCTAGGTGAGAAATCCGTTCAGTGAGTTTTGCCCCATTTTACATCTTTCCTTGCCGCATTTGTTAAGTGAATCACTGCAGCCGTTAAATGAATAACATGGTTGTTAAATGAATCTGGTTTCCCCATGGACTTTGCTGATCAAGAGGCCGCAAAAGGGGATCACATGCTCCCGGGACACTGTGTCCGTCATAAGTGTGAATCAGCTGCCAAGCACCTGAATGTAAATCACGTGGCCATGGGGATGCTGCAGCGGTCGTAAGTATGAAAAATGGTCATAAGTCACTTTTTTCAGTGCCGTTGTCACTTTGAACGGTCAACAAACGAACTGTTGTAAGTCAGGGACTACCTGTAAAAGAATCATTTTGTAATAATTATTTTAAAAGCATGTAAGGACTCCAAGGGCAGAACTCTGCCAACTGGCTTGGGACCCCAATGGGAGCATCACGTTTTAGAGGTGGCTGCTAGATTAGCAGAAGCTCTCATCTCCATCACTAGGCCTTCTTTCATTTTTCTTTTTTAAATCAGCTTTAAAATTAATTTTAATGCTGTAATGCCCAATGTTTTAATCCTTTAATTGTTTTATTTTGTTAGTTATGGCTATCAGAAGCTACCCAGAATTGCTTGACAGTGAGATTGGTGGCACACAAATTTAATCAATCAATCAATAAGAATTTATTTATTTATTTATTTATTTATTTATTTATTTATTTATTTTTTATTTATTTATTTATTTAAAAGGTAAGTGTTTCCTCTACAACAAAATCCCAATCTGGGATTTTATGACTGGTATAAAACAAGGTGACAAGACTGGAACAAACTGTATATACTGTGATTGGTCAGAAGGATTGATAATAGCAATAGCAATAGCAGTAGACTTATATACCGCTTCATAGGCCTTTCAGGCCTCTCTAAGCGGTTTACAGAGAGTCAGCATATTGCCCCCAACAATCTGGGTCCTCATTTTACCCACCTCGGAAGGATGGAAGGCTGAGTCAACCCTGAGCCGGTGAGATTTGAACCGCTGACCTGCTGATCTAGCAGTAGCCTGCAGTATAATACAGATAATGTATTAAATAGGCTAATTGTCAATAGTTGTGTCTAGCTGTATATAATGTGAGTGTATAGTCACTCCGACTCCGCGGTACTGCATTGTTTTAAATGTAAAAATAATAAAAATATATGGGGGGGGGGGGGAATCCCAATCTGGCTAGCCACCATGGAAGCTCTGATTTACCCGAATGTATTGGACATAAACAAGATAATAAGATATAAAGATATATTAGACAACAAAGAAAGACTAAAAACAAGGCAAGAATTGAAAAACGAGGGAATAGATATTGGCTGGTGGCCCTTTTTACAAATACAGGCAAGGTATTAAAAAAAAAAAAGGGAAAGGGATGGATTTTATAGGGAGCCGCAAGAGCTGGATAAAATTCTACAGGGAACCGAAGAAATATCTATATATCTATATCTATATCTATATCTATATCTATATCTATATCTATATCTATATCTATATCTATATCTATATCTATATCTATATCTATATCTATCTATATCTATATCTATATCTATATCATCTATATCTATATCATCTATATCTATCTATCTATCTATCTATCTATCTATCTATCTATCTATCTATCTATCTATCTATCTATCTATCTATCTATCTATCTATCTATCTATAGAGAGCCAAGGTGGCGCAGTGGTTAAATGCAGCACTGCAGGCTACTGCTAGATCAGCAGGTCAGCGGTTCAAATCTCACCGGCTCAGGGTTGACTCAGCCTTCCATCCTTCCGAGGTGGGTAAAATGAGGACCCAGATTGTTGGGGGCAATATGCTGACTCTCTGTAAACCGCTTAGAGAGGCCTGAAAGGCCTATGAAGCGGTATATAAGTCTACTGCTATTGCTATTGCTATAACTATTTATTAAAATTCAAAATGGAAGAAGAAACTGTGAAAGAAACAATGATAAATTGGGCAATAAATTTTGGGTATAGTATAGAATTGGCAGAATGGAGAAAAAAATTACAAATTAATAATGGCAACAGCATTTGGAGAGAACATGTACAAGATGTTCTACAGATGGTCCCTTCCACCAGCGGGAATTGTGAAAATGTTCCCCTATCTGTTGGAAATGCAACCAACAACATGGAACCTACTACCATATGTGGTGGACGTGCACATCTGCGAAAAAGTATTGGAAAAAAAATTAAAAGATTGGCTAGAGGAGATTACTAAACATCAAATTGCACTAAAACTTGAATTATTTTTGTTAGGGATTATAAAAGGAAGTTATGAAAAAAATATTAGATACTTAATTCTACACATAATTACGGGAGCGAGAATTACATTTGCTCAAAACTGGAAAAATAATTATACACCCACAGAAGGAAATGTAATAAAAAAAATATTGGAATGTGCAGAGATGGATAGGCTCACGAAAGAACTAAAAGAGAAAGAGGAATCTGAATACTACTCCGTATGGGATTTATTGTACAATTGGCTAGAGGAAAAGCCGGAAAGCAAAAAAGAAAGGAAGAAAGATCAACAAATCAATAGACAACTACAAAACCGGGAAAGGATTAAAAGATAGACATATGAGATAGACTATACCAAATAAATGTTATACAAAATGACTAAAATGTACTAAAAACTGTTTTATATAGAATATATAGAATGTTATATATAGAAAGAAAAAAAATGTATGAAATAATGTAAATGCACAAATATAGAAAGTTATAAAAGATTTATTTGTATAGATAAAAGAATCACAACAGATATGTAAAAAATGTAATGTGTTGCAAAGATGTGAAGTTTGTACAAACAAGATAAAATATATCAAAAATAAAAAAAATAAAAGGTAAATGTTTCCTGTCCAACTCTAGGGGGCAGTGTTCATCTCCATTTACTAGCCAAGAGAGCCAGCATTGTCCAAAGATAGTTTCCATGTAGCCAGCACATAGAATGCTATTACCTTCCCACCAAAGTGGTACCTATTATCTACTTGCATTTGCATGCTTTCAAACTGCTAGGTGGGCAGGAGCCGGAGAAACGAACGGGAGCTCACCCCGTCACACGGCGCTTAAGTCTTCTGGTTGACAAGCCCTTAACTATATGATGTTAATAATAACAGAGCCACCCCATAAGTTCACTCATCCCCTGTGTGATGAGGGGCAGTGAGGAGGTTGGGGAGGAACATGGGGCAATCCTAGAGTCTGGGGAAGGCTCTGACGAGGGCTCTGTGTCGGAGGCAGAGAGGGGGCCAGAGCCGTATATAAGTTATCAGCTGCCTTCGGAGTCAGACATCAGTGAGGCAGATGAACAACTGGAGCCTGTTCCCAGTGTGCGCATGCGTAGAGTTGCCAGACAAAGGGAACAGCTAAAGGACAGGAGTCGACGTGGGAGTAAGGCCACCAGTGGATGATGAATGGCCCCTCCCAGAGGAAATAAAAGAGGAGCGAAAGCGGAGTGGAGTTTGCAGGAGACAATTAGTTCCCTTAATTGGTTCGTGACTCTCCAAGACTCCTTGTCAAGTTTTTCAGATATCGGCCTGGCAGCTCTCCAAGCCAGATAAGATCTGTGACTGTAAATCTTCCCTTGAAAGACTTTGCCGGATGTGAATGAGCAGAATTCACAGTCAATTAATAAAAGGGTTTTTTGTCGGGACAAAGAGTTTGCTTCATGCTCTTGGGAAGCCTCGGTCAGAACAGGTATCTTAAGAATTGATGCATAAATATTTTGAATTCCTTTGTCCAGATTCTGCCTTTTTTCCCCCTTTCGTATTGTGTCTCTTAAGGCCGTAAGCCTGGGAACAGTTACTGTCTCCCTGATAAATCTATAAACCCTGCCTGAAATTTTTACAGCTGAAGAGCTGAGTATACATGTTTACGTGATTAATTAAACAATCAGTTCTAGTCTTCCAAAATACAGAAAGCATCCCCTTGTTCGGAAGAGTCCTGGGAATTGGTGTTCCTTTTTCATCTGGCAGAGACCCAGGTTTCCTGGCAGTGCAGCAAGATGAGACTATCTCAAGCGATAATTATCTTTGCAGTACAAGCTGAGATATCTGGATATAGTTTGCTCACTTTATGAAAATGCCATCATAGAATAGCACCTCATCACTGGGGCAGTCAGCCAGTTCGGACTTCCTCCGAGAGCTTCCGTTACATTCCTCCAGGCGTGTAATTTTTTCTATTATCCCCAATATTTGGAATCCCACCTCTCAAAAACAAATCTAATTTTTATTTTTGGCCTTTTAGGTCGAGGTTAACTTTGTCTTGCATTTCTATAAGAATTTGGTTTTTAAAGAACGCTGAAATATTTCATGTCTTGGGATACTATATCATACAAGGCAGAGGTGGGTTGCTACCGGTTTGCACCGGTTTGGGCGAATCAATAGTGGAAATTGGGACTGGGTCGCTGGTAGAGACGGCAGGCTGGCCACACCCCCGAACTGATTCTCCGGTCATCACTGCCATATTGCCGGCTTCGTTTTGAGGAGGAGGAGGAGGAGGAGGAGGAGGAGGAGGAGGAGGAGGAGGAGGAGGAGGAGGAGGAGGAGGAGGAGAAGAAGAAGAAGAAGAAGAAGAAGAAGAAGAAGAAGAAGAAGAAGAAGAAGAAGAAGAAGAAGAAGAAGAAGAAGAAGAAGAAGAAGAAGAATTTAGTCAGAAATTCTATTAGGCCAAAATAAGTTTTGCAAAAGTGCTTCCATGTTTTGAGCAGGAGGAGGAGGAGGAGGAGAAATAGAAGTAGAAGTAGAAGTAGAAGTAGAAGTAGAAGTAGAAGTAGAAGTAGAAGAAGAAGAAGAAGAAGAAGAAGAAGAAGAAGAAGAAGAAGAAGAATTTAGTCAGAAATTCTATTAGGCCAAAATAAGTTTTGCAAAAGTGCTTCCATATTTTAAGTTTCAAAACGATCTTCATCACACCAATCAATAGGGGGAAGTTCTCTGATCTGGCAGCCATGATCTACAACAGATTACCTTACTTACATCGGCTCTTACAAACACAATAGCAATAGCACTGAGACTTACTGTATATGGTTCCACCACAAAACCGCGGACGACAAAATTGCGGTCGACGAAAGTGCGTATGTGACGTCATCACAGCGCAACGAAAAAGATCGAAAAATGTAAAAATAAAGCGAAAACCTTACCCTAACCCCCCCAAACCTAACCCTAAACCTAACCCTAAACCTAACCCTTAACCTAACCCTAAACCTAACCCTTAACCTAACGAAAAACCTAACGCTAACCCTTAACCTAACGCTAAACGTAACGCTAACGCTCTAAACCTAAACTTAACCCTTAACCTAACCCTAACCCTAACCCTTAACCTAACGCTTACCTTTATGTGAATCGGCTTGCTGTAATTTAATTTTTATTTCAATTTTTCAATCTTTTTCGTCGCGTTGTGATGACGTCACATATGCAATTTCGTCGACCGCGCTTTTGTGGAACGCGGTTTTGACGGGTCACGGACTTATATACCACTTTGCAGTGCTTTACAGCCCTCTCTAAGCGGTTTGTAGAGTCAGCCTATTGCCCCCCCCCCCAACAATCTGGGTCCTCATTTTCCCCATCTAGGAAGGATGAGGCTGAGTCAACCTTGAGCCTCATCAGGATCAAACTCCGGGCTGTGGGCAGATTTTGTCTGCAATATATTGCACTTTAACCACTGCGCCAACAGGACGCAGCTTTGTATTAGCTGCGATCTTCCAAAGTCTCAGGGAACAAAAAGCGAGCAAATGTTTGAACGTTTTTCACTTTGAGAAAATATAAGCTCTAGCCGTTAAAATCAAAACTGTTTTTAGAGACAAGATTTTATATGAAACTTAGCAACTTCAATAAATAATTCACTTTAGTTCTACTCTGCCAAGTATATTCTGGACATATAAAAAAGCCATATAACACTTAACAGGAACTGTTTTCTCTTTCCTATTTTCAAATACTACCATTTACCCTATTAAAAAGTAAGAGTCTATAAATCATCTTATATTTTTCCTCCCTCCCTCCCCCGAAAACAACAGTTCTCTATCCAAAGAAATCTTTTCTATGTTTTCTACCGAGCACCAAATGTTTAAAGTTTGTTTTATTTCATTAAAGAATGCTGGTTCATTATTTAACATCTTCCCCCAACCCAAATTGTGTTAAACTCAGTGGAACATTTTCCAAGAAGGTATATAAAACATCTCATACAATTCTACATTTATCTTCATTTGTATAATGGTAAAGGTTCCCCTTGCACATATGTCTAGTTGTTCCTGACTCTAGGGGGCGGTGTTCATCTCCGTTTCAAAGCTGAAGAGCCAGCGTTGTCGGAAGATGTCTCCGTGGTCATGTGGCAAGCATGACTAAATGCCAAAGATGCATGGAACAGTGTTACCTTCCCACCAAAGGTTGTCCCCATTTTTCTACTTGCATTTTTACGTGCTTTCAAACTACTAGGTTGGCAGAAGCTGGAACAAGTAACGGAGCTCACTCCATTACGCGGCGCCAAACCGCCAAACTGCCAACCTTTCTGACCAACAAGTTCAGCGTCTTAGCAACTGAGCCACCACGTCTTTCTAACTTTCTAACAAGCACCAAATGTTGAAAGTTTGTTTTCTTTCATTAAAGAATGCTGATTCATTATTTAACATCTCTCCCTCCCCCATTTGTGTTAAACTCAGTGGAACTTTTTTCCAAGAAAGTATATAAAACATGTCATACAATTCAACATTTATCTTCATTTTTATGTTCCAAAAGAAAAAGAAAGAAAAAAATAAAGAAAGAAAAAACAATGAATTCCAATTTTCTTTGGTAAAAATATAGGAAAACATCTTATTCTAAAATTAAGAGAGCCTACAGTACATAAATTTATCATGGTATAAGAATCCTATGAATGAATGAATGAATGAATGAATGAATGAATGAATGAATGAATGAATGAATGAATGAATGAATGACAGAGAGAGAGAGAGAGAGAGAGAGAGAGAGAGAGAGAGAGAGAGAGAGAGAGAGAGAGATGGGCTAATTACAATCTATTAGGAATATAATCTAATGGTTGGGTTGGCAATATATAAATAATGTAATAATGCTATACCTGTTTCTTTAAATCATACTGTAAAATGTGATTGGTTGCTGTTTCCTTAATCAGCCATAAGAAGGAGCCAGAATGTCTGTTAGCTCTCTGTTTTGTTAGATGCTGGGCTGATCTGATCTGAGTGTTTTTGGAAGCTGGCTGTTAGAAAGTGCCGTGAGCTATTGTAAGTTTTGCAACTGCTAGCAAACTTTGAATACCAGACTGATTATATGATACTGGACTATGTTATTTGGATTATCCCTTAACTGAAAGACATTGATGACTGACTGTCTTATCCGTGTATGACTTGGACTGTTTGATGGACTCTGATACCTCTATTTCCACGAAAGTAAACGCCTATTTAAACTGCAGTGTCTCTGTATGCTGGTTTGTGTGTTCTCCAACACAACTCTCACAACACTTCTCTGAATGCACTCGCTCTCCCAACGGGGAGCTTACTTAACACAATCATTTTATCTTTTGCTATAGTAACACAGTCTTTATTGCAGTGTTTTGTCAACTTGGCAACTTTAAGACATGTGGATTCTAATTTCCAGAATTCCTCAACATGGTGGCAGAATTTGGGGAGTTGAAGGACAAAATCTAAGCCTGTGTATCAGTCTCCACGTCCTCAAGAAAACTCTAAAAGCCACATTAATTGTGACATTCACTTTTCCAGAAGTACTGTTTATTTTATGCTTGAATATAAAACTTTCCAATACTCCCCGAAAAGGAGAGTGACATTAAATGGAAATTCTATTTTGAAAACTGAGAAAAACCAATGGGTAGTATTCATTTCAAGACAGCGAGAGCTGTCTAAACATTTATACTGTCTTTTTCCAAATTTCTGCTATAATAGAGAACCTCTCATTCTTCTCCTTGGTTGTACGTATCCTACCTCCGCCTGGTTGAAGTATGTTTCCAATAAAGGAGAAAGGAGATTCTAAGAGTAATTTTTCTGTAAATTATTTAAGGCTGTAAACACAATGTTATTGTCTGGTCTCAAGAGGCAGGCGGGTCAGTTAATCACAAGTCTGAAGAAGCTTCTTGGATGAGAAGCGAAACGTCTTCGAAGAAAAACCAGAAAGTCCAGTTGCCTCTTGAGAAAGCACCACTGGGACAACAATGGATGACTGAGGATCTCCATAGAAGCCAAGTTCCATCATTGGATCTAAAACACATGGTGTTTTTTTCATGCAGTGCGTCCGCTCTCTACTACAGTACGTTTTAATTATGTTTATTACGTGTTTTTTTTTTAAAGGGAAGAACGTGGAAGCGCAATTTATCAGTGTCAACATCAATTCCCCTCTATTCTAACTCCCTAATTAAACGCCCGACAGAAGAAAAAATTTTCACCAAAATCTAATCAATGTGATTAGCGAAAGGACATCCTCTCACAGCTGAGATACCAAACTTGAGAAAGCTACCACAAATTCTAGAAGTCCAACGTTACGCAGCGATACTTGCAACGGCAAGTATTTCATCCAACGATTGCACAAATCACAACTTTATTACAGCAGGCAGCAGCCTTCCTTTGGTGGTTCCATTTAAAGTCTTGTCAAAATTTGATGCGCGGGCCAAAGAAATATCCAGCATTATTTTTCTACCATTTCTTACTCATCCTGATGGAACAGGATTTGCTTTACGAATGAAGGCAAATATATTGTGTCCCAGGATAACGTGGCAGGATCCAACCTGAGTCAATCAACTGGGACCAGGGATTTAGTCTTCCAAACTTTCAGACTTGTGTTGGAGCCGATCCTCGGGGAATTTCTCTATGTATGAACAGGGCTGTTCTGTGCATGGTATTTATATGGTGTCTGGTTGCGTGTGACTTTCAGTTGTTAATTGGAGTATTGATAGCAGGCTGTTAAGTCCTTGGTTGTTACATTGCAAAGAACAAGGAGACACATTCAATTTCCCATCCACTAAGATTGTTGGCCAAGCAGGGACAAAAATAGCCATGGAAATTTCTCTTTCCTTGTAAGTCAACAGGTGTTGTGGGCCACCAGTGGCCAGCAGAGCTGGCAGCCGATTCAGACAGTGAGGAGGTTGGGAGGAACATGGGCCAGTCCTGGAGTCTGGGGAAGGCTCTGATAAGGACTCTGTGTCATAGGCAGAGAAGGGGACAGAGCCGTATGCCAGTTATCAGCTGCCTTCGGAATCAGACATCAGTGAGGCAGATGAACAGCTGGAGCCTCTTCCCAGTGTGCTCATGCACAAAGTTGCCAAATGAGGGGAATAGCTAACGAACAAGGGTTGACTTGGAAGTAAGGCCGCAAGTGGATGATGAATGGCCCCTCCCATAGGGAATAAAAGAGGAGTGGAAGGGGAGTGGAGTTTTCAGGAGACAATTAGTTCATTCCTGCAATCTTGCCAAATATTGCCGCGTCTGAAAGATATCGGCCTGGCCGCTCTCCAAGCCTGATAAAGGTCGGTAATTGTGAACTATCTTGAAAGGCTGTGGGAGAAGCAAGACTTTGCTGGAGAGGAATTCACCGTAAATTAAATAAAAGGGGTTTATCGGGACGAGAACTTGGCTTCGTGCTGCTGGGGAAACCTAGGTCAGAACAACAGGAGTGCTGATATACTACCAGCTCACCAGGAAGTTAGGGCACAACAACCACCGACAATTTAATAACCGATCATCAACACTCCAGTTAACAACTAAAAGTCACACACAACCAGGCACCACATAAATACTATGCACAGAACATTCCAGGGCACACGTAGTGAAGTATCCTGAGGACTGGTTCCATCATCAGTCCAAAATCTTTCGGAGACTAAATTGCTGGTCTCGGTGACCGACTTAGATAGGATTCTGCAGAATTTGCTTTAGGAATTCTTTCAAAAGAGAAGAAAAGTGGTCATAGGTGGAGTCAGGATTATCGTGTTTCTTGGTTACAACAGGAACAGGAAGATAGAGAGTGAGAGGGAGGGAGGGAAAGAGCGGGGGAGCGGGAGAGAGGGAGAGGGAGGGAGGGAGAGAGCGGAAGAGCGGGAGAGAGTGAGAGGGAGGGAGGGAGGGAGAGAGCAGGAGAGTGGGAGAGAGTGAGAGGGAGGAAGGGAGAGAGAGAGGTGAAAATTTTGTCTTTGAATTGTTCAGTCATCTGTACCATTCATCTACCACGGATTCTTGACTCCTTAAGTTACACAGGAGGGAATTTCATGAAGCTTTCCCTATAAAGATGCTATTCTCCCCGCTAAAAGGGATTTCCGCCCTTCAAAAGGGATTGAAAAAGTGTCTCCTTTCCTGGACGAATTCGAAGAATTGCTCGTCCAATTACGAGGCCTGCAAATTCAGAAGAGAATCTCAAAAAAGGCCATTTGTATTCTGTGGTGGTCAAAACTAATTCAGCTCGATGACAAATAAGCACCCGGCACAGTTGCATAGACATTGGGGGTTACAGGTATGTGGCCTCAGATTTCCGAGCCTTGCAGATGAATGTTTGCACAAGGTGCAGTGTTACAAATCCAGGAGAGTCCATCATAAAACGCATTACCAGTAGACCAGAGTGGGGGTGGGCAGGTGCCTTTATACACACATGTGCACGAGCAGCTGGGCCCGCAAGTGTGTATGTGATGCTTGCGGCGACTGTCGCACACTCGTGGTAATCATAGCACCCACATGGTGCTTACGGAGGTGCTCACACTCTACAATGCTAATGTGTGTGGGGAAGGCGCGTGCGCTTGCGTGCACACTGGCCAGCCACTTAAACAGCCTGGTAGCCGAGAGAGCATATACTGGTAGTGGTAGGGGTGAAATCAACTTGCCTTCGCTGCCAGTTCGCAAGTGTGAGCATGCGCAGAGCGTCAAAAACTGGACGTGATGACTTCTGGGCGGGTGGGTGGAGCCTCCCGCTACCACCGCTACCGGTTCGCCCGAACCGGATAGAACCGGCTGAATTGCACCCACTGGGTAGTGGCCTGCAGCCCACAGATTGGGGACCCTGTTCTAGTTCAAACCCTTAAGCAAGAGCTCCTATATCCGTGATGGTGGCACACAAAGCTCCACTGCACATAGCAATAGCAATAGCAATAGCAACAGCAGTTAGACTTACATACCGCTTCATAGGGCTTTCAGCCCTCTCTAAGCGGTTTACAGAGTCAGCATATTGCCCCCAACAATCCAGGTCCTCATTTCACCCACCTCGGAAGGATGGAAGGCTGAGTCAACCCTGAGCCAGTGAGATTTGAACATCCGAACTGCAGAACTGCAGTCAGCTGAAGTAGCCTGCAGTGCTGCATTTAACCACTGCGTCTCCTCGGCTCATGCGTGTGTGACAGGGGTAGGTTTCTGCCAGTTTTACTACTGGTTCGCAACCTGCGTGTCAGGCACATGCTGCGTGCGTGTGCACTTTTCAATGGCAGCGGCCCAGCGGTGACGAGGGAACTGGTTCCGGAGCCTGGCAGGCCTGGCTCACTGCTGACTCACTTCGGTTTGGCCGAATTGGACTGAACCAGGAGGAACCCACCTCTGGCGCCTGCCTCCTGTTGGCCAGCTGATTTTTGGGTCTCTGCCGTGCATACAAGGGAGGGGGGTGGTTAGGGATGCTTGCTAACTACAGCTAGAATAGCATTTGCCCAATGCTGGAAACAAAATAATACCCCCTCGGATGAATTAGTGATTAAAAAAACTTTGGATTGTGCAGAGATGGACAAATTAACACTGAAATTAAAAGATAAAGAAGAGTCGGAATATTATGAAATTTGGAACCATTGGTACAAATGGCTGCAAAACAAGAATAAAATTAATTAAGCCAAAAAAACAATATATATAAATATATATAGAACTATGTATAAAGGTGTGTAAATATAGAAGCAAAATATTATATACATGTACAGGTAGACATAACAATGTTGATGTAATGACTGTAAGGTGTTGTAGAAGGGAAAAATAATTTTAAAACTCTGCTAATAAAAAAAAGGGATGCGTGTGGGAGAAGTGTGTGCATGTGCAGGGTGGGTGGGGTTGCGCACATGTGCAGAGGGGAGTGTGGGGTGGGGCAGTGCTCCCCCCACATGGCCTGCTTTTGGTCCCAGGTGACTGCAGGGAAATGGGGCATGGGGGGCGTGCCTCCTTTTTATGGGGAGGGTGGAGGTGTCGTGCATGCATGCACATGGGGGCAGGGGGTGTCGTGCGTGCATTGTATGAAGGGTGTGGGCATGTGTGTGTGCTGTTGAGCGCATGCATGCACTTTTGGCACATAACGACAAAAAGGTTCTCCATCACTGTCCTATATCATTCTGGACAAATGCTGCACAATCTCTACTTTCTACTGGCAATCTCGACATCATTTGTGTCAGGGTGAGCAAAAACGGAGCTCGGGAGGCGCCACCCGGGCTGTTTTTGGCTGTAACAGCCGACTGTAGCCCTCCGCCAGCCAAAACGAAGCTCAGGAGTGCCACGCATAGCACTCCCAAGCTCCATTTTCCGTGGCAGAGGCACCAGGGACCAGTCCTTCGCTCTTTCTTGGTGGCCCTGCAGCCAACATCGAACCACTCTCTGGGCCTAATCCGGCCCACGGGCCTTGAGTTTGACACCCCTGCTCTAGAATCTGCACATCTTTTTTGCGCCGTGGTGGCCAGAACTGGATGCAGTTTCGAACTGCATCCAATTTTGGTCGCCACGATGCAAAAAAGATGTGGAGACTTTAGAAAGAGTGCAGAGAAGAGCAACCAAGAGGATTAGGGGACTGGAGGCTAAAACATATGAAGAACGGTTGCAAGAACTGGGTATGTCTAGTTTAATAGAAAGAAGGACCAGGGGAGACATGATAGAAATGTTCCTATATCTCAGGGGCTGCCACAAAGAAGAGGGAGTCTAGCTATTCTCCAAGGCACCTGAGGGTAGAACAAGAAGCAATGGGTGGAAATTAATAAAGAGAGAAGCAACTTAGAACTAAGGAGAAATTTCCTGACAGTTGGAACAATTACTGAATGGAACAACTTGTCTCCAAAAGTTGTGAATGCTCCAACACTGGAAGTTTTTAAGAAGAGACTTGACAACCACTTGTCTGAAATTGTGTAGGGTTTCCTACCTGAGCAGGGGGTTGGACTAGAAGACCTCCAAGATCCCTTCCAGCTCTGTTATTCTATTCTATTCAGTATTATTCCAAGTATGGTCTAATCAAGGCAGTATATAGAGGTACCAATAACTTCACACAATCTTCAAATTGTTGAAGCACTTAGGTCTTGCAAGTGTGCGCTCACCTTCACTGTCCATCTTTATTCCTTTATTCCGACCATCCTCAACTTCACTGTCCATCTTTATTCCTTTATTCCGTCCATCCTCACCTTCACTGTCCATCTTTATTCCTTTATTCCGGCCATCCTCGTCTTTTCTTTCCTGCCACCTTTTTCAGCATTAGTGCAAAGGCAGCTGAGTTCTTTTTGTGTAACGTCTCCAAAGAAGGACGCATAATTTGCCCCTGAGGTTTCAGTACACCTCAGTTCCAATCCTATCCAGCTATCAAAGCCCACCAACCATTACAATCAAGGTATCCATCTGCAGCAGAGATAAACCTGTGCTTAAACCTCTGGCGCTGAAGTCAATGTGACTTAACTTTGGTGAAGCGTGCCCATTATCTATTCAATTCTGAAAGGCCGCTAATTAAGTGGTTCTTTCCCTTTTCACTTTGGACTGGATGATTTCCTCCCCTCTCTATCTGCCCTTGTAATTTCTGCTCAACTGCAGAGACACAAATTACATGTTATTAAGATGTTGAAGTCGGAGAATTTCACCTAATAATCAGGAAAGTCCCAGAAAATTTCCCAACAGGGATAACAGATCACGCTTAGAGAGGTTTAGCCAGCTTCTAAATCATCTATAAATAACATTCCTTGCTTTTTCAGATCCAGAAGCTGTTCGACTGGTTCCATTGTTTGAAATTGTTCTGAGTGGAAACCAAAAAAAAAATATTGGGTAGGTATATTTTATTAATTGGCTTCTCCCACACATAAACTTGTACAAAATCATTCAAAAGAAGGAAAAAGCTATTCTTGGATTGTGACCATATTAGAATTCTCCCCAAGCTCTTACACAAAAACACACACATATATTATTTTTATTCAGTACTCTGGTCCCCTTTTATATTTATCACATTAAAAAAAAAGCATTCTTCCTAAAAAAAAAAAAAGCTATGAGGCTGTTAGAACTGAAGAAGCTTCTTGGAAGAGAAGCGAAATATTTTCAAGGACAAATGATTGGATTGGATTGGATTTATTACATTTATATGCTGCCCTTTTCCCTGAAGGGGACTCAGGGCAGCTCACAATTCAATCAGGGAAGGGGTACAGACAGGGGGATAAAAAAAGACGAGACATAACAATACAAAATTTAAAAACACACAACAACCATACCATTCGAGAAGGGGGGCAAAAAACTCTTTAGCCCCAGGCCTGTCGGAACAGCCAGGTTTTAAGGGCTTTGCGGAAGGCCTGGAGGGTGGTGAGGGTTCGAATCCCCACGGGGAGCTCGTTCCAGAGGGTCGGAGCAGCCACAGAGAAGGCTCTCCTCCGGGTAGTCGCCAGTCGGCATTGGCCGGCGGATGGGATTCGGAGGAGGCCTAATCTGTGGGATCTGATCGGTCTATTGGAGGTAATTGGCAGCAGGCGGTCTCTCAAGTACCCATGATGAATGTCCAGTTTCCTTTTGAAAAATCATCTTTGGGACTATGACTATGTCTTACACATTGGCCACAAAAATCAGAACGCCAAATACAATCTGGGCAGATATGACCTTGTGGAAGGCCCTCACTCTGTCAAGGACCTTTGAGTACTCATCTCAAACGATCTAAGAGCCAGAGCTCACTGTAACAGCATTGCCAAAAAGGCATTAAGAGTTGTTAACCTAGTTTTGCGAAGCTTCTTCTCCGGTAACATTGCACTGCTAACCAGGGCATACAAAACCTTTGCCAGACCAATCCTCGAATACAGCTCGTCTGCCTGGAATCCGCACTGTATATCGGACATTAATACAATCGAGCAAGTCCAGAGGTATTTCACGAGAAGAGTCCTCCACTCCTCTGCTCACAACAGAATCCCTTATGCCACCAGGCTTGAAATTTTGGGCTTGGACAACCTAGAATTACACCGCCCATGGTCTGACCTAAACTTAGTACACAAAATTGTCTGCTACAACGTCCTACCTGTCGACGACGACGTCAGCTTCAACCACAATAATACACAGGCAAACAATAGATACAAACTCAAAGTAAACCGCTCCAAACTCGATTGCAGAAAATATGACTTCAGCAACAGAGAGGTCAACGCCTGGAATGCTCTACCTGACTCTGCTGTTGCATCCTCAAACCCTCATAGCTTCAACCTTAAACTGTCTACCATGGACCTCACCCCATTCCTAAGAGGTCTGTAAGGGGGCGTGCATAAATACACCAGTGTGTCTACCGTCCTTGTCCTACTGTTCCCATTTATTTGTATTCATTTCTTATGTGGTACTTTGCTCAATATAGTAACTGTGAGAGGGATCTTGAAGTCCTAGTGGACAACCATTTAAATAGAAGCCAGCCGTGTGCAGCAGCTGCCAAAAAAGCCAACACGGTTCTAGGCTGCATCAACAGAGGGATAGAATCAAGATCACGTGAAATGTTAATTCCAGTTTATAAGGCCTTGGTGAGGCCACACTTGGAATACGGCATTCAGTTTTGGTCATCAAGATGTAAAAAAGATGTTGAGACTCTAGAAAGAGTGCAAAGATGAGCAACAAAGATGATTAGGGGACTGGATGCTAAAATATATGAAGAATGGTTGCAGGAACTGGGTATGTTTAGTTTAATGAAAAGAAGGACTAGGGGAGACATGATAGCAGTGTTCCAATATCTCTAATCAAGGAGAGAAGCAACTTAGCACTGAGAAGAAATTTTGTGACAGTGAGAACAATTAATCAGTGGAACAAGTTGCCTTCCAGAAGTTGTGAATGCTCCAACACTGGAAGTTTTTAAGAAGAGATTGGGCAACCATTTCTGTGAAGTGGTATAGAGTTTCCTGTCTAGGCAGGGGGGTTGGACTAGAAGACCTCCAAGGTCCCTTCCAACTCTGTTATTCTATTCTCAGGGAAACATAAGACCATCTGAACATTATGCAAAAACATCATTTGTACTTAAAATCATTTTATCGAGAGGCTACCTCGATCCGATACACTTGTGATTTCTCAATGGGTAGATAATTTGCCATTTAAAACAGCTCATTTCTCGGATGGCCACAGGCCAGTGACGTTTATTTCCAAGGCCGCATTTTTTAAAATGTTATAGGTTTTGTTTGTTTTAAAGAGCTATTTTTAATGTTTGCTGTTTCTAAACAACAAATACCGTGGGTATCTGTGGACAGGATTTGATGTCTGGGGCTGTGTGTTTAGAGTTATTCGTTGTTTTCCATAGCATTAAAATTGGGGTGAATTTTACAGTCTGTTTCTTTTTTTTCCTTCTATCCTATGTGGTTCCAGGTTTTAATCTGCGGGACAGCACTGTCAGGAAGCTGCAATAAAAACACCAAATTTAACCTTTAAAGAAAAGGGCAGAATAGTATTTGACTTTCGTGGTTATCTTCGGCAGCTGACATTAAAAACTACAGAAGGCAGAGCAATTGAGCATAGTCTGTTCAATTATAATTGCCTTTCGACTCACTGTAAAAATTCAAAACACATCAAAAGGGATCCGAAGATGAGTACAGTGATGTAAATAAGGCAATTATATACAGGATGTGCCATTTCAGAAATCTTGCTTTCTGTGTATTTGTTGAAAGGTAATAGGAAAGCAATCGGGGGGAAACACAGGGATTGGAAAACTCAGAATCCATCATTAGAGCTCTGACGACGTTATGTGTGGGACGCGGTGGCTCAGTGGCTAAGACGCTGAGCTTGTCGATCAGAAAGACCGGCAGTTCGGCGGTTCGAATCCCTAGTGCTGCATAACAGAGTGAGCTCCCGTTACTTGTCCCAGCTTCTGCCAACCTAGCAGTTTGAAAGCGTGTAAAACTGCAAGTAGAAAAATAGGATCCACCTTTTTGGTGGGAAGGGAACAGCGTTCCGTGCGCCTTCAGCGTTTAGTCATGCCGGCCACATGACCACGGAGATGTCTTCAGACAGCGCTGGCTCTTCGGCTTTGAAACGGAGATGAGCACCGCCCCCTAGAGTCGGGAACGACTAGCACGTATGTGCGAGGGGAACCTTTACCTTTACGATATTATGGGCAAAGAAAAAAAAAACCAAGTGGCCTCAACAACTCTCTAAAAGGACGCAAATGACCAGCTGTCTGCAAGAAGTATAAATCCTTCCATTCTCCACCATCCAGTCGGAGCTGAAGAAGCTTCTTGGATGAGAAGCAAAACATCTTCAAAGAAAAAACAAGGAAGTCCCGCTGCCCCCTGAAAAAGCATCTTTGGGACAACCATGACTTGGATGACTGAGAATCTCTATAGACATTCCTTTAGTGATGTTTCAAAGTTACAACGGCACTGGAAAAAAATTACTTACGACCATTTTTCACACTTATATGACAATTGTAGCATTCCCATGACCACGAGATCAAAATTCGGACACTTGGCAACTGGTTCATAGTTATGACGGTCACAGTGTCCCAGAGGTCAGGTGACCCCCTTTTGCGACTTTCTGACAAGTCAATGGGGAAGCCAGATTCCCTTCACAACCGTATTGTCCACTTAATAACCTCTCCCCTCATGTGATTCACTTAACAACTGTGGCAAGAAAGATCATAAAATAGGGAAAAAATTCACCGAACAACTGTTTCTCTTAGCAACATAAATTTTGGGCTCGATTGTGGTCGTAAGTCAAGGACTGCCAGTATATTTCAGCAGTGTTGATCTGAGCAATCACGACCACCCGCATTCGTGGAAATTCCCTAGATGACTTTGCAACAATTGCTATCTCTTAGCGCACCCTGCCCTACAAGGAGGTGCTACGTACACTGTTTTGGTTTTGGTGTTTGCTTCTGGAGGGACAGTTGAGTAGAAATCTAAAAAACCAAACACATAAGGAATAAATGGAGTCCTTGGTGCTCTCTAAGCTCAGTGGTTTGCATGCAGACATTTTATTACCCAGTTAGGGAACATCATCAGGGTGAACGAATCTGAGATGTTCTCCTTATTTATATACAGTAGCTTGCCCTGCCATTGTGGGTAGATGTGTGGTTTTCTCCTTGGTCATTCCTTAATGAAGTATTGTTTTCTGCTTAATTGTTTGTCTGGTGTTAATCCCTGCTTATCTGGGTATTGGTTGCTGGAAGGGATACACTCCAGAGGCGGGTTTCAAATCCTGGCGCTATCAGTTCGCCCGTGCTCGCTCATGTGCGCATGCGCAGAAGAGTCTGGGTGGGTGGGTGGAGTCTTCCGCCGCCACCACTATCAGTTTGGCCGATCCAGGCCGAACTAGGAGCAACCCAACTCTGATGCACTCTGGTCTTTTTGTTTCTTAGCTTTTATTGTCTCTTTTAAATGGCGTGTAAATGTGGTTGACCTCTATATGTTTATTGATGGCTGAGTTGTCTGAATGTGAAGCTTCCAGAATTCCCTGGCATTTTTGGACTTGGCTTGGATGCTCAGCTTCCCAGGAGCACAAAGATGGAACCCATCCGCCCCAGCAGCTGACAATCTAACATTTCTCTTTCCCACCATAGCTATTGTTTTCTTAATTGGAGTTTTGGAGACAGACCATTTCCACCCGAGAAAACAGTGCCCAGAAAGAGGTCCTGCTTTTCTACACAACATCTGCTTTTTCTAAAGAAAGCAATGCATGTTGTTTGCCAAATGCCTGTTTTATCCAACATCTGTGCCGTGCAAGGCCTCTTTCCCATCTGAACTGTTCCCGGGTGCAGATTTGCTCAGAACAACGATCGGCATCTGCCATCCAAATGATGCAAATGCCTTAATAAAAACCCTTAAAATCTTTCTTTTTATAGTCCGTAGGTTACCAATATGAGGAGCTTCTTATCCGATTCAATACAATTAGGGGTGCCTTTCTAAGTGGACCCATGGTTACCAATAGGATTAAGGTGCGTCTGCCTCGTATTTTATACCTACAATTGTTGTGACCCATAAGGACACCACTGTTGTGATCTAGGCTTCCTTAACAAGCATGAAGCAGAGTCTGGGTCCCTGCAAAACCTCTTTTATTTACACGACTGTGAATTCCTTTCATTCACAGTCAGCAAGGCTTGGCAAACAGTCTTTCCGAGGAATATTTATCAACACGCACCTTATCTCGCTTGGCGAGCTGCCAGATAACTAGTTTCCAAACGCAGGGCAAGGCAACATTTGGCACAGAGTCTCTTATAATCACAAACAGAACTTTCCTCTCTTGAAACGACCAAATGAACGAATTGTTTCCTGCAAAAGCCCCCTCCCCATTTGTTCCTCTTTTGTTTCCTCTGGGATGGGCCAATCACCTCCAAGGTGTGGCTTTACTCCTAAGTCGACCCTGATTTCTTAGTTGTTCTTATCTTCTGGCAGCTCTGCGCATGTGCACACTGGGAACAAGCTCCAGCTGTTCTTCTGCCTCACTGCTGTTTAGCTCCCTCTCTGCCTCCAACACAGGACCCTCGTCTGAGCTTTCCTCAACCCCCAGGACTGGCCCATGTTCCTCCCCAACCTCCTCACTGCCCGACTCTGCTGCCATAACAACATCTGCTTTTCTTTCATTATTTTGTGCCCTCTTAGTATAATAGAAGTCAGAAGCAGATAAATTATGCATGGAGTCTCCGTTCCTGCGGCTGGGGTGGGGGATGCAATTGCAAAGCAATTTCCCCCAAAATAATACATTACAAGACATGGCCTTCTCCAAAGTGGTTCTCAGCACTGAAGCAAAGTTACCTTCCCCTAATTCCACCTGGATTTTCCTCCGCCCTTCTAGTCAAAGGTGGCTGACAGCATTATTCAAACTGGGCTACTACGTGTATGCTTTTTAAAGGAATAACCAGCTTTCTCCCTGCTGCCTTTCAGCTAATTGTATTGGCCCTGAAATTTTTAAAAGTAGAAGTATCAGAGGTGGCATTCAGCCGGTTCGGATCAGTTGGCCAGAACCGATAGCGGAAATCACGGATGGGCCTGTCCCCCCCCCCCCCCCCGGTTCTTCGCCGTCCTATTTAGGCACATTTTTGAGGCCAGGCACATGCACATGCACAGAAGAGGCTCATGCACGTGAGCAAAGGGCATGCACGGAAGGCTGGCCGCATGTGCGGAAGGTGCATGCATGCACGCGAAGCGGGCGGGCACACAGCGAACCAGTGGTAACGAAATGTGCAACCCACCACTGAGAAGTATTATCTGCTCACTCGGATCATCTTTGTGACTCTTAGGTTGTATTAATTCATTGTGTGATAATTGGTGGATAATTACACAAAGGTAAAAGTTTCCCCTGCCCAGCTGTGCCTCACTCTAGGGGCTGCTTCTCATCTCTGTTTCCTGGCCAAGGGAGCTAGCATTGTCTAAAGATGCTTCAATGCATGGTGATGTGGCCAGCATGTCTACATTGTTACCGTCCCACCAGTGGTGGGTTTCAAAATTTTTTAGAACCTCTTGTGTAGGTGTGGCTTGCTTTGTGGGTGTGGCCTGTTGGCCATGGGACCAGGTGGGAGTGGCTTGCCAGCCATGTGACTGGATGGGTGTGGCCAACTTGTAAAATGTGGTGAAACTCACTTAAAAACGATCTTGCTTAGCAACCAAAATGTTGGCTCAGAAACTCTGGCATTTGAAGCACGCAAGTCTTAAAGCTGTCAAGTTACAAGACTCTTGCACCCCTAACCCTTTAGGGAAAAAAAACAGGGGTGTTCAAACTTGACAGCTTTAAGACTTGTGGACTTCAACTCCCAGAATTCCTCCTCCAGTCATGTTGGCTCAGGAACTCTGGCATTGAAGTGTGCAAGTCTTAAAGCTGTCAAGTTACAAGACCCTTGCACCCCTAACCCTTTAGGAAAAAAACCCCAGGGATGTTCAAACTTGACAGCTTTAAGACTTTAAGGTTTAGATAGGACTCTTAGATGTGGGCGGGGCGATTGGTGAGCCAGCCAACCAGTGAGCAGCAGGCGGGGCAAGCATGGTGCGGATGGGCAGGGGGTGGGAGCTGGAACCGGTTCCTAACAGCATGGTAGATTTGTGGAACCTCTTCTATAGAAGAGGTTAGAACTGGCAGGAACCCACCCCTGCTTGCCACTGAAGTAGTACTGTACCTATTTATCTACTCGCATTTGCATGCTTTCGAACTGGTAGGTTGGCAGGAGTTGAGACACCTAATGAGAACTCACCCTGTCCTGCAGCACTCAGATCTCAAACACAGCTTTCCAGATGACGAGCTCTGCATCTTTTAACTGCTGAGTCATCGCAGCTTTTATTATTTGTATTTTGTTTTTATGTTCCCCTTTTTCCCCTTGAATTGTTCGCCGCCCTGAGTCCTCCCGGAGAAGGACGACATACAAATAATAAAATTCTATTCTATTCTATTCTATTCTATTCTATCGCACCCCTCCTTGTAGTTCCTACACTGTATTAATTCATTGTGTGATAACTGATGGATAATCACAAACATTTTTCAAATAATAGCCATTCAATGTCCAGGTGTTTTCTTAGCAATGACATTGGATTGTCATTGTTTCATCTATTTATTTTTTATTTCATTTCCCAACCTAGCCTAACAACCGTGCACTTTCTCCTATCCTGACACTAAGCAACTCTAACCATACTTACCATTTAGCTGAAGTAGGCAAATGATGTTGTAACTAATGTTGAAGTATTGCTAGAGATTTTATCATGCAGTAATATTCTGGACACGAATAACTTGCATTTTCCATCGTGTTAATTTTGAAGCAAAGATAATAGATAACCTTGAGATGATCCTTAATCATTTCAACCCACCGGCTTCTATTTTCTTCCCTTTTGACTTTAATATTCCTTTTATGGATATTAAAATATCCATCTTTTTAAAAAAAAAATTGTGAAAGGAGCCAAGAAGAGGAAGAAAAAGACCAGAAAGTCAAAACTCATTTAAGCACTTAAGAAAGTGTAGGAAGTTGGCACTCACCCCTCTCCTAGGAAAACGAAATATTTTAGGAAATATTAAAACAGCAGAATATTTCCCCCTAAAACGGAGGCAGAAACTCACTCCCACACACCCCTTTGTCAATGGGCCATCAAGGCCTGGGCCAATCTATTCTACATAACAAAGATCTACCTCCTTCAGGCAGAGCCATAATAGGAATCCCAAAGCCCTTTCATTACATCATCACACAGCAAGAATCAACCGAGCCTGGGACTCAGGACAGCCTACAGAGTTGCCCCTGCAAGGCCCCATGGGAGTCTTCCAACCAATCAGAATACAAGCTCAAACTCAAAAGCCCAGAGAGGGAATGAAACCCAGGCACTCTCAGCATCTCCCCTCCTTCCCCCCCAGGATCTCAAACCCATGTGGTCCTGTCCACCATCAATAAACCTTCTTTCCAAGCAACTTTCATGAATCCAGTGTTTTTTTCCCCCCGCTTGGAACTGAACCCAGATGGACATTTCTTCCAACAAAAGAATTGAGATTTGGTTTGTTGTTTTTTTTTAGCCAAACTCTAAACTTATAAAAACACCATATCACATTAATGGAAATCTTTACTTTCTAACTCAGTGTTTCTCAACCTTGGCCACTTGAAGATGTCCGGACTTCAACTCCCAGAATTCCCCAGCCAGCGAATGCTGGCTGGGGAATTCTGGGAGTTGAAGTCCGGACATCTTCAAGTGGCCAAGGTTGAGAAACACTGTTCTAACCACCCTGGCTAGAAAACTCGTCTTCATTGCAGAAGAAGAACTGTGACAATAAGAAATAGTGTTATTAACCTGGATGTCCATTCACCTTCACTGCTGAGATGTACACAACTGTAATGATCATTACTATGTCAATATAAAAGTAATTTTGTCTCCCTGAGCATTCTGTCTTCCTGCCCACTTATCGGGAAACTGACCAGTGTTTGCTAATGGAGCCAAACAGAGTTCTAAAGTGAAAAGCAGCTGCGAAAGGAGGCTGCCCATATATTAGTTTTGCCTTGAGGAACCCGCTGCTTATTTATGCGTACAATGCAAGCAATTCGGGATCTTGTCCTGGGTTTGCCTCCAAGAAAGCTGCTAACTCAGAGTATATTGAGGAGAGGAGGAGGGGAGGGGAGGAGGGGAAAAGGGAAGGGGGAAGGAGAGGGGAGGAGAAGGAAGGAGGGGAGGGGAAGGGAAGGGAGGAGGGGAAGAGGGAAGGAGAGGGCAGGGGAGAAGGAAGGAGGGGAAGGGGGGATGGGAAGGGAGGAGGGGAGAGGAGGAGGGGAGGAGAAGAGAGGGGGGAAGGGGGAAAGAGAGGGGAGGAGAAGGAAGCAGGGGAGGGGAAGAGGAAGGGGGAGGAGGGGAGGGGGAGGGAGAAGGGAAGAGGAGAAGGGGAGGAGAAGAGAGGGGTGAAGGGGGAAAGAGAGGGGAGGAGAAGGAAGGAGGGAAGGGGAAGGGGGAGGAGGGGAGGGGGAGGGAGGAAGAGGAGGAGGGGAGGAGAAGAGAGGAGGGGAAGGGAGAAAGAGCGGGTGGGGAGGAGAAGGAGGGGAAGGGGAGGAGGGGAGGAGAAGGGAGGAGGGAAAGGATGAGGGGAGAAGAGAGGAGGGGAGGGGAAGGGAAAAAGAGAGGGGAGGAGAAGGAAGGAGAGGAGGGGAGGAGAAGGAAGGGGAGGAGGGGAGGGGAAGGAAGGAGGGGAAGGGGGAAGGGAAGAGAAGAGGAGGAGAGAAAGAGGAGAAGAAAGAAGAAAGGAGAGGAAAGGAGAAGGGAGAGGAGGGGAGGGGAAGAGAGGAAGGAGAAAGGGGAAGGGAGGAAGAGGAAGAGGAAAAAGAAAAGGAAGGGAGGAGGGGAAAGGAATTACTGTAAAATCATCATGAAAACAGTTGCATGACTCAAAGTGATGCTATGAATTGCTAGTGGAGAAATACAATACAATACGATACAACGGAGCAAAAATGAAACCTGATATAATCAAAGAAAGAAATTATAAATTGGTTAGTTAGTTGCTGCTTCACATGGGTTGAAAATTGGAATCATCTATTTTAACCTTTGGCCCACAATCTATTGATTGACTAGGATTCTATTTTTATTTTTTTTAATAGTGTCCCCCCCCTCCCCGTTTTTAGTTTCCTGTCAGAAAAGAAGCGGCATAAACTGCTTCAATAAATCCATAAAAATCAAAATTTCCTTAACAGCTTACTTTTGCAACGTTCTCGGTGGAACAGTAATCGTGAACCGATTTCCCCTTCTCCTGATGCTCACGCGACTCCGATGGGTCAGACCCGCCTGAAACCGCCATCTGGAAAAGAAAAAAGAGTATTCACCAAACAGTCTCCCCCACAACCAGATTCACTTTTCCTAAAAACAATCTTCCATGTTAATCAGAAACTCATCACAGAATAGCAGAGTTGGAAGGGACCTCGGAGGTCTTCTAGTCCAACCCCCTGCTCAAGCAGGAGACCCTACACCAATGATGGCTAACCTTTTTGTAGTTGTGTGCCGAAAGGGCGCACATGCGCATGCGACAGTGCCAGGGGTGGGTTCCTGCCAGTTCTAACCTCTTCCACAGAAGAGGTTCCACAAATCTACAGTGCCATTTAGAACCGGTTCCAGCTGCCTTTCCCCGACTGTCCTCACATCATCAAGATGAAGAGCGAAAGGAGGAATTATGGGAGTTGAAGTCCACAAGTCTTAAAGCTGTCAAGTTTGAACACCCCTGGGGGATTTTTTTTCTAAAGGGTTAGGGGTGAAAAGGTCTTGTAACTTGACAGCTTTAAGACTTGTGTGCTTCAAATGCCAGAGTTTCTGAGCCAACATTTTGGTTGCTAAGCAAGAGCATTAAGTGAGTTTCACCACATTTTACAAGTTGGCCACGCCCACCCAGTTATATGGCTAGCAAGCCACTCCCACCCAGTCACATGGCCGACAAGCCACTCCCACCCAGTCACATGGCTGGCAAGCCACTCCCACAAAGCAGGCCACACTTACAGAAGAGGTTCTAAAAATTTTTGAAACCCATCACTGGACAGTGCCCACACGTGCCCACACCAATAATGCAATGCACTCGTGACAAACTTGCGCCCCGCCCCATATTGCATGCACTTGCGACCCCCCCACTCCCCCCTCCACCCACAAAGCACACCCTCACCGGCGCCCCGTTTTTTGGGCCTAGTAGGCCTCCCTGCAGCCTCCTGTGACCAAAAACAGGCCATGTGGGGGGAGCATCACATCCACCCCATACTCCCCTCCGCCCCGCACATGTGCACAACTCCACCCCTAACCACCCTGCGCATGCATGCGCTTTCCTGCATACACTCACCCAACCCCACGCATGAAAATCAGTTGGCCAGCGAAAGGCACATGCCAGAGATTGGTTGCTCCCAGTTTGGCCTGGTTCAGCTGAACCACTAGTGGAATTTAGGCCCAGGACGCAGAACCTGCACAAACCCAGGCCCGCCACACCCCCGAACCGATTCCCTCGCGACTGCTGGGCCACCGCCATTTTGTACTTTATTGATTGCACATGCGCAGGTCACTGTCAATTGTTCTGCACATGAGCGAAGAACAATTTACATTGAAAAGTGTACACGCACGCAGCACATGCCTGAAATGCGCAGGTCGTGAACCGGTAATTAAACCGGCAGCAACCCACCCCTGGCCTGCGCACATCTGTGGTGGAGCTGAACTGGGGCGTCAGTTTGCGTGCCTGCAGAGAGGGCTCTGCATTCCACCTATGGTATGCGTGCCATAGATTCACCATCACAGCCCTATACTATTTCAGACTAATGATTGTCCTTCTTAAAAACTTCCAGTGTTGGAGCACCCACAACTTCTGGTGGCAAGTTGTTCCACTGATTAATTGTTCTCACTGTCAGGAAATTTCTCCTTAGTACTAGTTTGCTTCTCTCCTGGATTAGTTTCCATCCATTGCTTGTTCTGGATAATATTTCTTTCCCCTCTTTCAACAGACATCCATCTCGTAAGGGTACATAATGCAAACTGTTTATTCAATGCATTGCCATAAAGAACCACAATATGGCATTTCCTGGGAATAATTCCATTTACTACATCGCCTGTGGTGTAACAGCCATCTTTAGAAAACAGTTGTCCTTCATTTGGAAATGCTTTGGATAGGCTTTTGAGTAGTAAACCAGCATATTAAATCAAATCAAATTTTTATTACGGCCATAAGGCCTGCAATCAGACACAGAATAAAACAAATAAAAATGAATATATAAACTAAAAGAATAGATGCACACTAAAGGATAGGAGTTCAGTATAATTCTACAGTCACAAAACAAAGGGGATGAAACACATAGAGGAACAGAATTGAACGACTTCCAAGGACATATCTCAACATGATTTGATTCAATATAAGAAATATATGTATATATGTATATGTATATGTATGTTTGTGTGTGTGTGTGTGTGTGTGTGTGTGTATATGTGTGTGTGTGTATATATATATATATGTGTGTGTGTGTGTGTGTGTGTGTATGTATGTATATCTCCTGATAAGGAGGAGACCTGTGGCATAAAGGCTAAAACGTTTGCCTAAGATGCAATACAGCACAGGTTCGAATCCCAGTAAGGGTATGGCTAGCTGATGAGAGCTAAATAGCTTGAAATAGATCTATACTAGTCTCCCTTTATTTCTTTATTTATGAGCAGAAATAAAAAAAACACAAATATAACAGGCAACAGTAAAAATATTGGGTTTCTGTCGTGATGGACTCATATATATATATTCTGTGTCAGCGTTCCAAGTATCATGTAGAATTAAATCAGAGTCCAAGGCAAAATGATCCTTAAGGTTCCAATTTAATAAAGCAGACATCTTAGCACATCTGTGGAATCCCAATTCTGGATGTTACATCAGAATCCCACCCAGTTAAAAGTTCATGATCTTGTCCCCACACCCACAATCCATCACATGGTCCAAACTTCTTCTTCCATGCTGGCATCTACACCCAGCTGCTTTCGGTCAGGTGCAAAGGTGCAGAGACAAAAGATGACCTTGGTCTTCTAGAAAAGAATGACAACAACACATTCCACAATCCTACTCCTTTCTATTCCTCCGCTCCCATCAACTATACTAATGAAACAGCATAATGAATTAAGAGAAAGTGTGGCAGGCCAAAATTCTAAAAGGAATTGCAGGCCTGACAAACTGGTTCTGTGTGTGCGTGTATGTGTGTGTCTGTGTGTCTGTGTATGCATGTGTATGTTTGTGTCTGTGTGTGCATGTGTATATGTCTGTGTGTATCCCAGCATAACTCGAGGAACACCTGAGCTGCTGAAATGAATTATATCTATAGTGTTAAGTCATAGTTCTTTTGACAGTGATAGTGTGCATTTTGGATTCAAGTTCTGTTAAGATACAGCCTGTTGTGCCTTAAAATGGCTTCTACTGAACAGCACAGTGGAGTTGACATTGTAACGGCAGTATTCCACAAGGGGGCTCCCTCTAATACAGGATTGGGATAAATATATACCCGGGCTATGCTGGGTTATCAGCTGATATGTTATATTTTTAGGAACTATGTCAAGTAAATCTCTGCCTTGGTATTGATGCTGATATTTTTTTCCTCGACTTATGACCACAATTGAGCCCAAAATTTCTATTGCTAAGCGAAATGTTTGTTAGGTGGATTTTGTCCTGTTTTATGACCTTTCTTGCCACGGTTGTTAAGTGAACCACTGCAGTTGTTTAGCTAGTAACACCAGTGGTGGGATTCAAATAATTTAACAACCGGTTCTCTGCCCTAATGATTTCTTCCAACAACCCATTCACCAAACTGCTCAGAAAGTTAACAGCCGGTTCTCTCGAAGTGGTGCGAACGGGCTGAATCCCACCACTGAATAACATGGTTGTTAAGTGAATCTAGCTTCCCTGCTGACTTTGCTTGTCAGAAAGTCCTAAAAAGGGATCACATGTCCCAGGAATTCTGCAATTGTTATTAATATGAGTCAGATCCAAGCTCTCTGTAGAAGGGAAGGAAGGAAGGAAAGAAAGAAGGAAGGAAGGAAAATAGGAAGGAAGGAAAAAAGAAGGGAGGGAGGGAGGAAGAAAAGAAGGGAGGGAGGGAGGGAAGGAAGGAAGAAAAATAGGAAGGAAGGAAAAAAGAAGGAAAGGATGGAGGGAGGGAAGGAAGGAAGGAAGGAAGGAAGGAAGGAAAGAAGGAAGGAAGAAAAATAGGAAGGTAAAAAGAAGGAAGGAAGGAAGGAAAAAGGGAAGGGAGGGAGGGAAGGAGGGAAGGAAGGAAGGAAGGAAGGAAGGAAGAAAAGGAGGAAGGGAGGGAAGGAAGGAAGGAAAGAAGGAAGGAAAATAGGAAGGAAGGAAAAAAGAAGAAAGGGAGGGGGAAGAAAAGAAGGGAGGGCGGGAGGGAAAGAAGGAAGAAAAATAAGACAGAAGAAAAAAAGAAGGAAAGGAGGGAGGGAAGGAAGGAAGGAAAGAAGGAAGGAAGAAAAATAGGAAGGAAAAAGGAAGGAAGGAAGGAAGGAAGGAAGGAAGGAAGGAAAGAAGGAAGGAAGGGAAAAAAAGGAAGGGGAGAGAGGACAGAAGGAAGGAAGGAAAGAAAGAAGGAAGAAAAATAGGAAGGAAAGAAGAAGGAAGGAAGGGAAAAAAGGAAGGGAGGGAGGGTAGGAAGGAAAGAAGGAAGGGAAAAAATAGGAAGGAAAAAAGGAAGGAAGGAAGGAAAAAGAAGGGAGGGGGAGGGAAGGAAGGAAGGAAGGAAGGAAAGAAAGAAAGAAAGAAAGAAAGAAAGAAAGAAAGAAAGAAAGAAGAACGGAGGTCGGGAAGAAGGAAGAAAGAAAAGAAGGAAGGAAGAAGGAAAAAGAAGGGAGGGAAGGAATAGAGGAATTCAGTTTCAGTGGCAATGGGGCAGTATTGGGGCCAGGTTGACCTGGAGAAAAAGCTACATGGTTCCTAAGAGTTGACACTGATCTGATGCCACGTAATGGACACAGCGTGGAGAAGGCCCATCTCTGTGATCACCACAAGTTGAAATTGTCTTGAAAGGAAATAATCAATTGATCACGGGGTTCCCCAATGACTTTGCTTATAAGAAGGTCCCAAAAATTAATCACATGACCCCAGGACACTACAACCATCGTAAACACGAGTCACTTGCCAAGCATCTGATTTTGATCAGACCACAGAGATGTTGCAATGGTCATAAGTGTGAAAAACGGTCATAAACAGAGGTGGTATTCAGCTGGTTCGGACCAATTTGGGCGAACCAGTAGTGGCGACCTGCCCCGCCCACCCAACCTGGCTCTAGGCCATTCTGTTTAGCTACATTTTCAAAGCCGGGCGCATACGTGCCAGCTACATGCGCGAACAAAGGGCATGCGCGGAAGGCACAGACGCTCATGAAGTAAGCGAGCATGCGTCTGTGGGACAGACCAGTGGTAGACTTCTGTGAAACCCACCTCTGGTCCTAAGTCATTTTTTTCAGTGCCGTGGTAACTGAATGGTCCCGAAATGAATTGTTGTAAGTTGAGGACTACCTGTATTTGAGCAAACTCCCTAACTACCCTGTTTCCCTGAAAATAAGACCTCCCCGGATAATAAGCCCAATCAGGCTTTTGAGCGCATGTGCTAAAAATAAGCCCTCCCCAAAAATATTGCAACACAGCAGCAGCCATGAGGTGACCAGGCTCGCCGCCTCCTGTGCCTCAAAAATAATAAGACCTCCCCGAAAATAAGGCCAAGCGCTTATTTTGGGGGTCAAAGGAAAATAAGATCCTGTCTTATTTTGGTGGAAAACATGGTAGGACCATGATGGCGAATCTATGGCACGTGTGCCATAGGTGGCACACGGAACTATATTTGCCGGCACATGTGCTGTCAGCTCCGGCGCATGTACACACCAGCCAGCTGGTTCCCGGCCTTCTGGAGGGCCGGAGGAGGCCATAATCGCCCTCCCCAGGCTTCAGGAGAGCCTCCAGAGGGCAAAAAACAGGCCCAATGGGCTAACCGGAAGTTTGGAAATGAACTTCCGTTGGCCTGTTGGACCGTTTTCCGCCCTAACTCCACACACATGTGGGGGAGGGATTTGTGTGCACATGCACATGTGGGTGGGGCGCCTTCCATTGTGGGTATTGGCATGCACATGCACCCAATATCGCGCACGGACACAATTTTGGCACGCCTTTAGAAAAAGGTTTGCAATCACTGCGGCACGAAGTTTAGATATCACTGCTCTGAGTGAGAGAATGGTGGATCTTTCTCTTACTTCCTGTAAACCACGAAACTTAAAATGTTGTTTTAACAGTCTTTGTTTCACATTCAGTCCCTGCTAAAATACATTCTCAGTTGTTGATCACATACTGTACTACTATAGCTGTGTTCTCCGATAGCTCTCTAATCGGAATTGCCAAGTTCCTCATGCTTTTTAATTACTGAATCATAGGCTAGTGAACAGCGCATGGTTCCAGCATCCAGTAAATGAAATATGGAATTTAATCACAGGCACAGCGAAGGGAGGAATTAACCCAAGGCACAGGAGCTGTTTATGTGATCATATCAGCCACCAGCCAAAGTGGGAAACTGTGGTAAACCCAATTAAAGTAGAACGCAACCAAAAATGTTAAGGGGAGAAACATTTGAAAACATTAGCCTCAGGGACATAGGGATGGTGAAAGTCGAGATACTTTCCAAAGGAATTTCTTCATCTAGTTGCCATTACACAAAAGACCCCCATTATCTGCCCTGAGGTCTCCAGAACAAATCTTCATGAGAGGGTCTTCACCAAAACGTAGATTTCCATGAGAAGAAATTGTGCAGCAGATAGATAGATGGATGGATGGATGGATGGATGGATGGATGATAGATAGATAGATAGATAGATAGATAGATAGATAGATAGATAGATGATAGATGATAGATGATAGATAGATAGATAGATAGATAGATAGATAGATAGATAGATAGATAGATAGATAGATAGATAGATAGATAATGATAAATAAGATGAGAGAGGGAGAGAGAAAGAGAGAGAGGGAGAGGAAGAGAGAGATATGATAAATAAGATGATAGATAGATAGATGATAGATAGATAGATAGATAGATAGATAGATAGATAGATAGATAGATAGATAGATAGATAGATAGATAGATAGGATAAATAGATGGATTAATGGATGGATGGATAGATAGATAGATAGATAGATAGATAGATAGATAGATAGATAGATAGATAGATAGATAGAAAGATAGATAGATAGATAGATAGATAGATAGATAGATAGATAGATAGATAGATAGATAGGGATGGAGGGAGATATGATAAATAAGATGATATAGATAGATAGATAGATAGATAGATAGATAGATAGATAGATAGATAGATAGATAGATAGATAGATAGATGATAGACAGATAGATAGCGATAAAATGATAAATAAGATGATAGATAGCGAGAGAGAGAGAGAGAGAGAGATGACATGAGAGAATGCCATTGGATGGATGGATGGATGGATGGATGGATGGATGGTTGGATGGATGGATGGATGGATGGATGGAAGGAAGGAAGGAAGGAAGGAAAGATAGAGGGATAGATAAACAGATTATTTTTAAAAATGGCCTACTTCCTCTTGGATTGTTTTATAGTTTAATCAGAATAGCACTAGAAGGGACCTTGGAGGTCTTCTAGTTCAGCCGCACACAAATTAGACCTTAAAATGTTGTCCTCAAAAGACTGAAGTCTCTCTCTGTCTTTATTGTGGACTTCTCCCATTTCCACTTATTCCCTTTTTCCCCTCTTGAATCACAAAGTGTCCATCTCCATAATCATTTGAAGAAATTATCACCCTTTTCTCAAGTTCCAAGCGATATTATGACATCCATGAATAAAGCAGGCAAAATGTATTTCATTCTTGACGGTTGCGATAAAAGAATTACAAATGTTCTGCCTGATAATGCCATTTGCAGACGGTAATTCAGAGCGTTAGGCATTTTACAGATCATAAAACATACAGATGGGCTGACAATATATTTTTAAAATCTACCCCCCCCCCCGAAAAAAGGGACACAGGTTATTCTGAATGTAGAACGGCCCACTTTTGAATTGGTCAAGGTTTTAACCCTCTTACGCTCTTTCCTGCACTTAACAGAAAAACCATGTTCAATTCTTCGCTCACTTCTAAGCAACGGTTGGCTGTTTGAATATATTTTTGCTTTGTTACACAAGGTCTGAACACGAGTACATTATTTTTTTAAAAAATATGTTGAGCTAACAGTAATAAGACTTCCTGAGCATCCCATAATACGATGAATCTGATGTAAGTTTTATAATGACCATGTTTCCCCGAAAATACGACCTGCGCCAAAAGTTAAGTCCTAGCTTGATTTTTTACATGTGTGCCCAATATAAGTCCTACCCCCACACACACACAAAATAAGCCCTAATTAAGACCCCCACCCAACTCCAGGATGCATGGGTAGTCCAGAGATGGTATTCAGCAGGTTCTGACCAGTTAGGGAGAACTGGTAGCAGAAGTTTTGAGTAGTTTAGAGAATCAGTAAATACCACCTTTGACTGGCCACGCCCCCATCTATTCTCTGCCTCCTGAGTCCCAGCTTATCGGAAAGGAATGGGGATATTGCAGTAACTTTCCCCTGGAGTGGGGAGGGAATGGAGATTTTAGAGTATCCTTTCCCTGGAGTGGGGAGGGAATGGAGATTTTACAGTATCCTTTCTCTGGAGTGGGGAGGGAATGGAGATTTTAGAGTATCCGTTCCCCTGGAGTGGGGAGGGAATGTAGATTTTACAGTATCCTTTTCCTGGAGTGGGGAAGGAATGGAAATTTTACAGTATCCTTTTCCTGGAGTGGGGAAGGAATGGAGATTTTGCAGTATCCTTTCCCTGGAGTGGGGAGGGAATGGAGATTTTACAGTATCCTTTCCCCTGGAGTGGGGAGGGAATGGAGATTTTACAGTATCCTTTCCCCTGGAGTGGGGAGGGAATGGAGATTTTACAGTATCCTTTCCCTAGAGTGGGGAGGGAATGGAGAGTTTGCAGTATCCTTCCCCTGGAGTGGGGAGGGAATGGGGATTTTACAGTATCCTTTCCCTGGAGTGGGGAGGGAATGGAGATTTTACAGTATCCTTTCCCTGGAGTGGGGAGGGAATGGAGGTTTTACAGTATCCTTTCCCTGGAGTGGGGTGGGAATGGAGATTTTGCAGTACCCTCCCCCCAGGGGTGGGGAGGGAATGGAGATTTTACAGTATCCTTTCCCTGCCATGCCCACCAAGCCACACCACACCCATTAAGCCACGCCCACAGAATTGGTAGTAAAAAAATTGAATCCCACCACTGGGATAGTCCTCAAAGAATCTCCTATAGGCCCTGTTTAGCTTTCTAGGAATCATCTGAGCTCATCCTTTGTAACCTAATAAGCTATAAATCATAGTTAATCATAGTAACTGAGTTCATGCTTCACACTAAGCCAAAATCAAAATGCCCTATTAGCAAAACCTGCAAATCCATTCCATAGCTGCTTTTGTTTGTGTGGACATTTTATAAATTTGTGCCAGTTAAGTATTTGTCAAAGCAATGTCAAAACAAATCTTTGATGCCCTCAACTACCAAAATACCATGCAGAAACAAAGGAAACCATCCTTCACGGAGTTAACCCTGTCAAACCCAGGTCAGAAAGTGATTCAATTCAATTCCTGCTTATTGTTTTAGTTGATTGGGAAACTCAAACACTGAGGGACAAATTTTCAAGTTTTAGTGTTCACTTTCTGAATGAAAAGCTCCACTCATACAACACAGTCGTACCTTCCCAATTCAATATCTACGGGCTCTTAGTAAGTTTCAATTTAGAAGAAGCAAGATCCTCTATCCACCAACCAGGGGTGGGTTGGTGCCAGTTTTACTACCGGTTCGCAACCCACGCGCAACGCGTGCATGCATTGTTCAATGTAAATTGTTCTTCGCGCATGCGCAGTCACTAAAATCCAAAATGGCTGCAGCCCAGCAGCAGCGAGGGAACAGGTTTCAGGGGCGTGGCAGGCCTGGGTTGCTGTCGGTTCTGCGACACAGGCCTGAACTCCACTACCGGTTCAGCCGAACCGGGGGCAACCCACCTCTGCCACCAACCATACCACAGGTTTCATCACAACGAATTGTTTCCTGCAAAAGCCCACTCCCCTTTTGCTCCTCTTTTATTTTCTATGGGAGGGGCCAATCACCTTCTACCTGTGACTTTACTCCCAAGCAGGGACGGTTCCACCACAAAACCGCGCTCAACTAAACTGCGTCCGACTAAACCGCGTAGCTGATGTCATCAACAGGGCGACAACAGTGCGGAGACAGAAGCACGCTGTAAACCATAAACCTAAAATTAACCCCTAAACCTAACCCTAAACCTAACCCCCCTAAACCTAATCCTAACCCTAACCCTAACCCTAACCCTTAACCTAACCCTAAACCTAACCCTAAACCTAACCCTTAACCTAACCCTAAACCTAATCCTAACCCTAAACCTAACCTAACCCTTAACCTAACCCTAAACCTAAACCTAACCCTTAACCTAACCCTAAACCTAACCCTAAAGCTAACCCTAAACCTAACCCTTACCTTAAGTTGAATCGGCTTGCTTTCAAAGCGCTATTTAAAGCGCCCTTCTTTCTCCGCACTGGCTGTTGTCGCCCTGTTGATGACATCAGCGACGCGGTTTAATCAGGCGCGGCTTAGTCGAGGGCGGTTTTGACGGGTCACGAGCAGGGACATGCAGTCAAGGGAGGCAGGGGAGGCAGAGCCTCACCACTGTCAGCATGAAAAGAAAAAAAATGTAAAAGGAAAAAGGCAAGAGCTGAGGTCAGCCTGAGCTAGTTGCTGCCAGAGTCACCATGGACGACTCTGCTTAGTGCTTAACTATTTAAAAAAGCCTCTAAAAAGCGCCCTCTACAGGAGGAGGCAGGAGAACAACGTGCCTCATCTAGTCTGACGATAGGCGTTTTATGATCACTCGAGCAGAGTTAAGCAAGGGTTAAAAACCTAAAAATCCCTGATGTAGGTGAGGCACGTCGTTCTCCTGCCTCCCCCTGTAGAGGGAGCTTTTTAGAGGCTTTTTTAAACAGTTAAGCAGAGTCATCCATGGCAGCAACTAGCTCAGCCTGACCTCAGCTCTTGCCTTTTTCCTTTTACATGTTTTTTCTTTTCGTGGTGACAGGCAAGAGCAGAGTTAAAATCCTCTCTGAAACAGCTGGAAAAGGTACTTGTGGGTCGGAGGGAGGGAGAAGAATTCAAACTTCATCCTCAAGTGTAGATCCCTCCCCATGTGTAGTCTGATTTGCAGGCAGAGCCACGTTGCCTTTTCAAACACACACACACACACACACAGCTGGATAAAACTATATAAGCTTCACTGATTACAAGTTTGAAAAGGCAAAGTGGCTCCACCTGCAATCAAAGGCTCGGATCGGTTCCAATCCAACTTCTGTGTTTGTGTTTGTTTGAGAGAGAGTGAGTGAGAGAGGGAAGGGGGTAGGAGAGATAGTCCAATCCAACTTCTCTGTGTGCGTGTGTCTGTTTGAGAGAGGGGGGCGGGAGGGAGAGAGGGAGGAAGGAGGGGGAGGGAGAAGAAAAAGAATGAAGGAAATTTTTTCGCAAAGGAGAAAAACAAATGCTGTCACTTTAAATCGGAACTGAGCATGCCCGGCTGTGGAATTCTGGGAGTTGAAGTCCACAAGTCTAAAAATATTTGAAACCCACCACTGTGTCAGTGCCTCACCAGCCATAAACCTCACCTCACGTCACTGCTTCCAAGTCTGATTTCTGAGTTATTTTCTTCTGGTAGCTCTGCGCATGCGCACACTGGGAACAGGCTCTAACCAGACACTGCCAGACGGCCTCGGTCTCATCTCTGCCTCCAACGCAGAGCCCTCGTCTGAGCCTTCCCCAGACTCCAGGACTGGCCCATGCTCCTCCTGAACCTCCTCACTGTCCGACTCTGCTCCCAGCTCCGCTGGCTGCTGGTGGGTCACAATGGCCTTCTTCCGAGGGCTGAGAGAGAGTGACTGGCGTAAAGTTGGCACTGTGTCTAAGGCAGGATTAGAACTCACGGCCTCCCGGCTTCTAGCCTTGTACCTTAACCACAACGCCAAGCTGCTTCTCTCTGCAGGAGTTACAGCAAGCAAAACATTAACTGAGTTAAACTGACAAACATTCCTGATTGTTTTCCTTGCCGTAGGCAGGCATCCATTAAAAATACACTTTAATAGACGAACATATTTGCACAGATCTCCAGTAAACATTGTGATCCTTAGCAACACATTACAAAGGAGATCTTTCTAGAAAGCAGCCCATCCTGCTGTTTTCCGTTGTCATCACAAATCTGTGAATGAACCTATCCGCTTGATAATCAGAGGTTTTGAGAATTGGGAAAATACTGTCTCTTTTTTTATTAAATTAACTGCTTTGATTATACCGATCATTAAGCCCTTTGAAATAGCTACAGGCGAGCGAACAAAATGCATAATCGCGTATTATGCCTTGATTGCTAATTTCAACATGTGGTAATACAAATTAATTAATTTAGCAAATATACATCAAAAAGAGGCACATACACACACACCTCCCTCCTAAGATGAATAGTGGGGAAAAGGGAAGAAACCAGAATAAAGGAAACATTGTATGAGCCGCGGTGGCGCAGTGGTTAGAGGGCAGTACTGCAGGCTACCTCTACCGACTGCCGGCTGCCTGCAGTTTGGCAGTTCGAGTCTCACCAGGCTCAAGGTTGACTCAGCCTTCCGTCCTTGCGAGGTGGGTCAAATGAGGACCCAGATTGTTGGGGGCAAGAGGATGACTCTGTAAACCGCTTAGAGAGGGCTATAAAACGGTATATAAGTCTAAGTCAGAGGTGATATTCAGCCAGTTCTGACAGGTTTTGGGGAACCGGTAGCAGACATTTTGAGAGTGGGGAGGGAATGAGGATTTTGCAGTATCCTTCCCCTGCCACGCCCACAAAGCCACACCCACAGAACCTGTAGTAAAAAAAATTGAATCCCACCACCAGTCTAAGTGCTATTGCTAAGTGCTATTGTGGGTTACTTCTTAGAGTACAAGTACTTCTCGACCTACAATGATTCATTTAATGCCTGTTCAATGTTACAATGGCCCTGAAAAAAGGACTTACAATCGTTTTTCACATTTCTGACCATTGCTGCACACACATCCCGCGTTCGCGTGATCAAAATTCAGACTGGTTCATATTTACGACATTTGCATGTCTCAGGATCACATGATCCCCTTTTGCGACCTTCTGATGAGAAAAGACAATGGAGAAAGCCAGATTCACTTTACAACCATGTTACTCATTTAACAACTGCAGTGATCCATTTAACGACTAACAGTGTGAACAATTAACTAGTGGAACGGTTTGCCTTCAGAGGTTGTGGGTGCTCCAACACTGGAGGATTTTAAGAAGAGATTGGACAGCCACTTGTCCGAAATGGTAGAGGGCCTCCTGCTTGAGCAGAGGGTTGGACTAGAAGACCTCCAAGGTCCCTTCCAACTCTATTATTTTGTATTCTGTATTTATAGCTCCATCTCCATATCAAGTACTGCATTCTGGACCAAGAGACATGCTGAACACTAGCCGATCCAACATTATTTAAATAAGAAATGTTACTTTAATTGTGGCTTTATTGGTTTAAACTACCCTGAGTAGCCATTGGGGGATTGGGTAGTGGTATATATCTAAAATTAATAATTATGCATTCTCTAACGTGGCCTCTTTTGACCTAAGGAATTTCCAGGTGTGTGGGCTTTAATCCTAAGAATTCCCCAGCCAACATGGCTATTGCTGAGAACTCTGGAAGCTGCAGTCCACCCATATGGAAGCTGACCAACCATAAGAAACAGATTTATTCCAATTTGGGTGAAGTTTTGTCCGATGGTTTCTTTCCTCACACATTTGCAATATTGCAATAGCATAGCAATAGCAGTTAGACTTATATACCGCTTCATAGGGCTTTCAGTCCTCTCTGAGCGGTTTACAGAGTCAGCATATTGCCCCCAACAACAATCCGGGTCCTCATTTTACCCACCTCGGAAGGATGAAAGGCTGAGTCAACCCTGAGCCGGTAAGATTTGAACAGCCGAACTGCAGAACTGCAGTCAGCTGAAGTAACCTGCAGTGCTGCATTTAACCACTGCACCACCTCGGCTCTTGCTTTGATGATGACTACACTACGTTATAATAAAAGTGCCCAGTGGCCTGCTCCATTTATGCCTCTATATCAGGAGTATCAAACTGAAAGCCTGGGGGCCGGATCCGGTGCACAGGGTGCTTAGATCTGGCCTGCAGGACCACTCTGAAAACAGCAAAGTACCGGCCTGCGGAGCCTCTGCTAGCAAAAACAGAGCTCAGGAGGGCCACATGGAAGCTCCATTTTTACTGGCAGGCCAGAGGCCATCGCAGCCGAAAATGGAGCTCACGAAGGCCACATGCGGCTCTCCCGAGATACATTTTCGCTGGCAGAGGGTTGCAGGAGGCAGTCGTAGCTGAAAACGGAGCTCACAAGGCCACATGCGGCTCTCCTGAGCTCTGTTTTTGCTGGCAGAGGGTTGCAGGAGGCAGTCACAGCCGAAAATGGAGCTCACGAGGGCCACATGCGGCTCTCCTGAGCTCTGTTTTCGCTGGCAGAGGGTTGCAAGAGGCAGTCACAGCCGAAAACGGAGCTCATGAGGGCCACATGCGGCTCTCCTGAGCTCTGTTTTTGCTGGCAGAGGGTTGCAGGAGGCTGTCACAGCTGAAAACAGAGCTCACGAGGGCCATATGCGCCTGTCCTGAGCTCTGTTTTCGCTGGCAGAGGGTTGCAGGAGTCTGTCACAGCCAAAAACGGAGCTCATGAGGGCCACATGTGGCTCTTCCAAGCTCCATTTTCACTGGCAGAGGGTTGTAGGAGGCCACCAAAACCAAAAATGCAGCTCGGGAGCCTGTTTTCGCTGGCAGAGTGAAACCACAGGAGCCTCTGACACGGGTGACGTCAAGCTGGGCATGCCCACCTCCAAAGTCAAACAAATCCCTGACGCGGCCCTCAGTGAAATTGAATTTGACACCCCTGCTCCATATAAACAAAAGGAAGCTTTCGACTTGACTTTAAGCACCGACGAAATTGCTCAGCTTGTTGCCGTGTGACATAAACCCCTTAATTCAAAATAGAATGTTAAGTAAAGAATGAAATTAGAAACTGAACTAATAGAGCCGTGATGGCGAACCTATGGTGCGCAGAGCCCTCTCTGCAGGACATGCCGGTCGTCTCCCCAGCCTAGTCTACTATGCATGCATGTGTGCCTCCTGCTGCCCACCTGGCCTTCGGGTCTCTGCCACACATGCACAGGGATGGGCCCATCCCCTATCTCTGCAGGTTCCCCCTCCCCGCATGCCCTTCCTATTTACTCCATTTCTGCCGCCCGCACCAACTTGGAAGCCAAAATGGGGCGCAGGGGGGAGCGCATGAGGCCGCCCCGTGCCATGTTTTGGGTCTGGAAAGCCTCCTGCACCCTGGAAGCCAAAATGATACATGGGAGCAGGGCGGGGTACCTGCGTGGGGGCGCTCCCATTGCATTTTGGGGATTGGGGTAAATGCACATGCATTTGCATGCTTACGCTTTGGGCACGCGGCACCATCATTGTAATAGAAGGAGTAATAAGAAGAGTTAACAGATGACGAAGCGCATGGAGATTGTGCCCACAAAAATTTTGGCTGGAGAAAAATAACAAAGGGAAGTTGAATGCAGGTGATGAGGTCAAGGAATGGAATCCGAGTGGAATTCTATCAGCTGGTTGCAACCTGAATGGAAACGACAATGTGTCTAGAATAGATTAAGGGCTAGATATCTGTCAAACGAATCAGAGACAGGGAGTCCTCGACTTAAAACACTTCATTTAGTGCAAAGGCCTTGAAAAAAGTGACTTTGGGCGGTTTTTCACACTTGCAAATCATTACAGCATCTCTAGTGTCACGTGATCAAAATTCAGAGGCTTGGCGATGGGCTCGTATTTATGAACCTCGCGGTGTCCTGGGCTCATGTGATCACCTTTCGCGACCTGTAACAGAATCCCAGAGTTGGAAGGGACCTTATAGGTCATCTAGTCCATCCCTCCCCTGCCCAAGCAGGAGACCCTACACCATTTCTTTTTTTATATAAATGTATTTTTTTATTTTCAAAACAAACATACAAATCCTCCTTCTTTACATAATGTAGAAAGTGTATCAGTTGGTTACAAAGGGCTTTTGTGCATCTCTTCCACCGTCATCAAGTATAATTCATATTAACTCTAGTATCTTTAACTCAGATGTTTATACATATTATAGCCTCCAGGGATGAAGCCCCCACAACTTCCGAAGGCAACTTCTGTTCCATGGGTTGATTGCTCTCGATGTCAGAAAATGTCTCCTTATTTCTAGGTTGAATCTCTCCTTGTTCAGTCTCCATCCATTGTTCCTTGTCTGGCCTTCCGGTGACCTTGCAAGCAAAGTCAACGCGGAAGCCATATTTACCTAACAACTGCAGTGATTCACTTGGCGACTACGGCCAGAAAGATCGTAAAACGGGGCAAAACTCACTTAGCAAATGTTTCGCTTAGCGATAGAATTTTGGGGCTCTGAAATTGTGGTCATAAGCCGAGAACCACCCATACTCTGACCAGGTACTGTGCAAAGAAGATTTAGTATTTGTGCTAGTCTATATTTTTTTTAAAAATGAATAAAAGACTTCGTATTAGGATACTGTACCATTAGACATTTTAATTATGTGACTCCTTAGAGCATTTCTTTCTAATAGAGAAAATGATATAAGTGATGTAAGTGATGTAATAATTTAAATGGAAGATGGGGAAGAAGATTATAAGGGAACGGGCAAATAAATATGAAATTACATCTATGTCTGCAATTAATGTTTCTGTTTCAAAATGTACAGAGTTACATTGATTTAACAGCCTGTTCTGGGCATCTGTTATGCCCAAACACTCATTGTGTCCAATGTACATCATTTGTGTCAATGATCAACATTTGCATCATTATATACATGTCATAAAAGGTAAAGGTTCCCTTAGCACATACGTGCTAAGCGTCCCCGACTCTAGGGGGCGGTGCTCATCTCCGTTTCTAAGCCGAAGAGCCAGCGCTGTCTGAAGACGTCTCCATGGTCATGTGGCCGGCATGACTAAATGCCAAAGGCGCATGGAACGCTGTTACCTTCCCACCAAAGGTGGTTCCTATTTTTCTATTTGCATTTTTACGTGCTTTCAAACTGCTAAGTTGGCAGAAGCTGGGACAAGTAATGGGAGCTCACTCCGTTACGCAGCGCTAGGGATTCAAACCGCCGAACTGCCGACCTTTCAGATCGACAAGCTCAGCTTCTTAGCCACTGAGCCACCGTGTCACTATATACATGTCATACATTGAATCAAATTTCGAATTTAGCTAAAACGTACATCAGATATAAGCGTGTACTGGAACACATAACAACTGAAACATGAAACATATGTTTATGTAGAATCCTTGGTGCTCTCTGAGCTTCATTGTTTTCTTGCAGACATTTCATTTCCAAACTAGGTAACACAATCAGTGTTTAGTAGGGAGTGGGGTTTGCCCTGTTTGTACTTGGTAATATGTTTATCCTGCATAATGTGCTGCTAATTCAAATCATAGCTTCCATTCCACTCTAACGTTCATACCAATATGTTTTGGGTATTTATGTTTAAAGTGCTTGCCTTTAGTTTAAGCCCTTAAACAAAAATACCCCAAACATTCCTAAAAATAAGTTTCCTTGGCTATGTATTCCTCCTTGAAGGTGACCCAAATGTGCCATTTTTCTCCCTTTATCCTTAAATATAGTACCTTCTGCAAGCGTAGTGAATGTTATACAAGATCTGCCTTACAGGCTCTGAATTTTAACAAGCTGATAACAGGGAAACTGGAAGATCTAACAGCATTCCGTAATATCTCTTTTTGATAGAAAATTCACCTCTTTCATCTTCAGTTGACCAGAATAGAGCTGGGAGGGACCTTGGAGGTCTTCTAGTCCAACCCCCTGCTCAAGCAGGTGACCCTCTATCATTTCAGACAAGTGGCTGTTCACTCTTCTTAAAAGCCTCCAGTGATGACGCCCCCACAAATTCTGAAGTTAATTGTTCTCACTGTTAGGAAGTTTCTCCTTAATTCCCGGCTGCTTCTCTCCTCGATCAATTTCCATCCATTGTTTCTTGTCCTGCCTTCTGGTGCTTTGGAAAATAACTTGACCCCCTCTTCTTTGTGGCAGCCCCTCAAATACTAGAATTCTGCTATCATGTTACCCCTAGTACTTTTTCTCTACACTAGCCATACCAGTGGTGGGTTTCAAAAATTGTTCGAACCTACTCTGTGGGTGTGGCCTCCCTTGTGGGAGTGGCTTGCTGCCCATGTGACTGGATGGGAGTGGCTTGCCACCCATGTGACCGGATGGGAGTGGCTTGCCGCCCATGTGACCGGATATGAAGATGCCGACGACACTTGTCAGAACCACCTTAAATTACCTCACACACAGCACTGGCATGCATAAGAATAGGATGCAAACTTGTTTTTTAAAAGGCATCTTTGGTTTGCATTAAAACAACTTCAACACATGCAATGTTCTGATTGCACCACAAACGCAGTAGTCATCCTTACCTTTCACAGAGGCCCTGAGTTTTATAAATAGGAGCATGATAGTGTAGAATAATTATAACCAAGGACCAGTGGTGTGTTTCAAAAAAGTTTGGAACCTCTTCTGTAGGTGTGGCCTGCTTTCCGGGTCCACTGGTGGAACCTCTTCTAACCGGTTCGGTAGATTTGACAAACCGGTTCTACCGAATAGGTGCAAACTGGTAGGAACCCACCTCCGAGCCGTACCCAATTCCTGCAAACATTATTTATATGTGTTTGTCGCTGAACCTTTAATCATCTAAGTTGCTCTTCTTTGCACTTTTTTTTTTCAAAGTCTCAACATCATTTTTGTAATGTGGCGACCCATAACTGGATGCAATATTCCGGGTGTGATCTTACTAAGGCTTTATAAAGCTATAAGTACCAATACTTTATGTGATGGGATAGTTTTATAACTATCCCATTAAAAGATGCCTGCTCCTGGGGAGAAAAGCTATGGCAAATCTAGACAGCGTACTAAAAAGCAGAGGCATCACCCTGCCAACCAAAGGGCATATAGTCAAGGCTATGGTTTTTCCAGTTGCAATGGATGGCTGTGAAGGTTGGACCATAAGGAAGGCTGAGTGCCAAAGAATGGAGGCCTTTGAACTCTGGTGCTGGAGAAGACTCCTGTGAGTCCCTTGGACTGCAAGGCCATCCAACCGGTCAGTCCTAGAGGAGATCAACCCTGACTGCTCTTTAGAAGGCCAGATCCTGAAGATGAAACTCAAGTACTTTGGCCACCTAATGAGAAGGAAGGACTCCCTGGAGAAGAGCCTCATGCTGGGAAAGATGGAGGGCAAAAGAAGAAGGGGATGGCAGAGAAGGAGGTGGCTGGATGGCGTCACCGAAGCAGTCAGCGTGAGCTTAAATGGACTCCAGAGGATGGTATAGGACAGGAAGGCCTGGAGGAACATTGTCCATGGGGTCGTGATAGGTCGGACATGACTTCTCAACTGACAACAACATGAATTTTCTTGCCTGAATTGTTAAGTGAATCACTGTCAAAAATATGAGTCAATTGCCAAGTGTCCAAATTTTGATCATGTAGCTGTGGGGATCCTGCATTGGTTGTGTGAAAACCGGTCATACGTCCCTTTTTTCAGTCCTGTTTGTAACTTTGAACGGTCACTAAATGAACTACTGTGAGTTCAGGACTAACCTATACTTCCTTCTTCTTTATCTTTTTCTCCCAGAGTGGGAAACGTGGGGAAAACTTGCAGCTCCTGTTTAATAATATTTTCAAGCAAGAGTGGGTAATTTGGGGTTTTTTTTCCCCTGCAAGAGGCACTTCAGAAATATAAAGTTAAGTATGAATTTATATTAAAATATTATCCGCAGAAGATCATCAATTTGAAAATCCATTAGCAAATAAAACACTATAGAAGTAGGAGGAAAAGGCAGAAGACCAAAATGAAGGTGGATTCAGTACCTGATTAAAATTGTAAGCTTGGACCATAGAATAGGAAGCCAAGAACCACAAAAAATCATCAATCATCATCTTCTTTTAGGTAAAGGTAAAGGTTCCCCTCGCACATACTTGCTAGTTGTTCCCCACTCTAGGGGGCAGTGCTCATCTCCGTTTCAAAGCCAAAGAGCCAGCGCTGTCCGAAGACGTCTCCGTGGTCATGTGGCCGGCATGATTAAATGCTGAAAGTGCATGGAACGCTGTTACCTTCCCACCAAAGGTGGTCCCTATTTTTCTACTTGAATTTTAATGTGCTTTCGAACTGCTAGGTTGGCAAGAAGCTGGGACAAGTAACAGGAGCTCACTCCATTACGTGGCGCTAGGGATTCGAACCGCCAAACTGCCAACCTTTCTGATCAACAAGCTCAGCATCTTAGCCACTAGGCCATTAGACCTTAAAATGTTGTTCCCAAAAGGCTGAAGTCTCTCTGTCTTCATGTGGCCTTCTCCCACTTCCACTTATTCCTTTTTTTTTCCTCTTTGAATCACAAAGTGTCTATCTCATTTGAAGAAAGTTTCATCCTTTTCTCAAGTTCCAACCGACATTATGACATCCACGAATAAAGCAGGCAAAATGTGTTTCATTCTTGACGGCTGCGATAAAAGAATTGCAAATGTCCACTGAACTGCCAACTTTTCTGATTGACAAGCTCAGTGTCTTAGCCCCTGAGCCACTGCATCCATATATTCTTCTTTTAATGACCCCATATTCCCTTGTGGGGTGAAGTCTGGGCAACTGAATGGAGCTGAATGTTTACTGGCCCGATGCCCTCCCTGTCGCCATTGCAGAGGTGTTTTTTTTCAGCAGATATATTCTCATCGTGCCCAGAGAGAGAAATATCTGCCTCTAGCTAGGATCGAACTCACAGCCTCCTGTTTTACAGACAAGAGCTCCACCTCTAAGCCACCACACCACTCCTCCCTCCCCCCCAAAAATCAACCATTAATAGAGCTGGGAAAATATCCCAAATTTGAGTGACAAACTTTCCCTGCCCCCTACAGTGACACCATTCTGGAGGTAGTCCTCAACTTATGACTGCAATAGAGGCCAACATTTCTGTTGCTAAACGAGAGAGCTGTTAAGGGAGTTTTGCCCCATTTTACGACCTTTCTTGCCACCGTTCTTAAGCGAATCACAACGGTGGTGGAGTTAGCAATATGCTTGTTAAGTGAATCTGGCATGTACATGGAAGCATGTACAGCACCACATGGTTTGAGGTCCTGGGGGAAAAGGGGGATCACATGGCTGGAGATGCTGGGGGGGTGGGGAAAGGGCAGAGATGCTGAGAGTGCCTGGGTTTTATGCCCTCTCTGGGCTTTTGAATCTGAGCTTGTATTCTGATTGGTTGTTAGACTCCTATGGGCCATGCAGAGGCAACTCTGTAAGCTGCCCTGAGTCCCAAGCTTGGTTGACACTCTTGCTGGGTGATGATGTAATGAAAGGGCTTTGGGATTCCTGTTATGGCTCTGCCTGAACGGGGTAGATCTTTGTAATGTAGAGTAGACTGGCTCAGGCCTTAATGGCCTATTGACAAAGGTGGGGAGGGGGCTGAGTTTCTGCCTCCCTTTTAGGGGGAAATATTCTGCCCTTTTAATATTCCCTAAAATATCTCATTTTCTAGGAGAGGGGTGGGATTTAACTCCCTACACTTCTATGGGGGTGGGGGCTTCCCACAAAAGGTACCAGAAATGAACAAGAGAGGCGCAAACAACTGAGAAATTATGGTAAAGCAATGATGGTTGAGCAATATCCACACGGATTCCATTATATGCTCTTTGAGTTCGCAGAAGGGAGAATTTCCTTTATCCAGCAGTTGCTGTATCGAGAAAATGTCCACATTACTGCAGAAGTGCTCCATAATGAACAATCCTCTTCTGATGGCAATGGATGAATCAAGGGACGAAGGAATAAATGGAACTGTCAGAGCCAAGATGGAACTGAAGAGAAATATTGAGCTTCTGATAAGTATTCTGAAGTCTATTTTTGCGTGCGCTCAAACAGCACACAGAGAAAAATAAATATTATCTTTCGGATGTGGCTCAACTGTAGATAGAACTAAGTGCAGCTTTGAATGCAGAGATTGACAATTTTACTCTAAGCCCTAAGAAAATTAATTGAACAAGTACTATCTCCATTTTCTTGCCAATGCTATTCAGATACAATCAATCCTTAACCATGGAGGAAAGAACCTGGCCATATCATGGTCATTCAACCATCATAATATCAGCTGCAATAAATGGACAATGGACAATTCATTCAAGAAATGTACTAGAGGATTGGTGATATAATGTATAACTCTAAGTATATATTATAAAGCTATCCTGCTGTTGATAAATAATTTTAATAAGGAAGTAATCAAAAATTGGTATGTGTGTATGTGTGTGTGTGTGTGTGTGTGTGTGTGTGTGTGTATGTATGTATGTATGTGGTATATATATATGTTTTCTGATGTTTTCGCGGGTGTTAGTATGTAGGTCTTTGGTTATTCTGATCAGAACAGAGCCAAGCTCCCACCCAATCAGCTCAAACCCCCACTGGCAGTTAAAAGGAAGAAACAGCCAAGATCTCACATTGCTCCTGGAAGCACGAAGCCTGAAGATGACGAATGAGACTTTATATGAATGAAGTGAGTATTTAGAATACCTTGTTGAAAAATGAAGGAATAACATCTTTGTTTGAATGTATGATGTACAAGGACAATAATGAACATAAGCATGATAGATGATTGGTGGGATTATACATAATTGAAAATAGTGATATACAAACATAAATAGTTGGGGTTTTTTTTTCATATTGTAAAAATATTCCGAATGGGATAAGTGATTATATAAAGGTATATTGTTATTAAACAGACAATCAAGAATGTAAGGGAATTAGGTTTATTGAAAAGAAAAAAAATATTAACCGTAATTGAATATATGTTGTACAATGAAAGTGAGGTATCTAGTTATATTAGATGGAAAATCTGTTATTGTATATGTAATCGAGAATATAGATGCAAAAACACTTGTAACCAAACAACATGCTGTATGTAATGGATGAGAATATTTTTTATGTTGTTTTTCTTTTATATTTAAAAATTTAAAAAAATGCAAAAAAAAATGTACTAAAGATGATGTCCGTCCATCGTGTTCAAAGAGGACCTTGAAATCTAACAGCTTGTGGGCTGTCCACAATGTGTCCACAGCTGGCTGGTAAGCCCTATACAGGGACAAAACGTTCTGCCACATATCGGACAGACACAGTGATGGATTCCTACTGGTTCAAACCGGTTCACCTGAACCGGTAGTAGTTTGGCGGCCTGGGTCGCTACAACCGGCAGCGACACAGGCCTGCCACGCCCCCAATCTGGTTCTCTGGGTGGCGCCATAGGTGCCGCCATCTTGTTTTTCGCTTCTGTGCAGACGCAGAACAATTTTTATTGCACCGCAAATGTACGCGCAGCACGCATCAAGCACTTGTACGCAGCGTGCGCGCCCACGAGCAGACTGATCTTGAAGTGTGGGAACTTTCTCAGGCTCAGCCGGCTCGCTGAATTCAGAGACCACTGAAGTCTACATTTTGAAAGCAGCAACTTATACCGGCACAGAGAAAATTGGTTGTTGTTGCTGTTGTTTTAAGAAGAGTTCATTCAAAAAATGAAAAATTATTTGGGACCCGATGAATCTGGAAAGTTCGTTTTTCTTTTTTTAGTCTGAGTAAAAGAGATAAAGATTGGATTGAGTACCTGTCCAACTGCTTGGGCTGGTTTACTCAAGTTTTATTAAATTGATTTTTTTAAAGCTACATAAATATAATAATTCAAAACCAATGCATGGTTGGTTGTTGGGTTTTTTTTCTTTTGTAACATAATAATCTATATTTTTTTTTACTGTTAGTTGAAGAAAGCTAGCCAGAACAAACAAGACGATTAGTACCGTTTTAAAGCTGGTGATGGCATTTTTCCTAGTGCAGCCCGAATAACATTCACCACAATTAATTGAGCTGCAGCTGCTTTGGCTCCTAAGGACCTTGCAAATCTGTTTTTAAAGGAGATAATCAATCACTTTCTTGATGAAAACTAACCAGAAAAGAAGACGAAATGATTATTTTTGCCGTATGGATCGTCTAAAAATAAAATCTACATCTCTTTTCCCTGCTAAATAACATGTAATCAAGTTAGATCAAGCAACAAGAATGAACTTTTACTAGAAATTATAACCAAAGAACATTTCTGGTTTCAACTGAACTCAAGGGGTGAGGGGGCTGCTACAGGTTCGCCCAGATTCAGGAGAACCTCGTAGCTAACGTAATGGCCAGTTTGGAGAATTTCCAAATCAGTGGTGGGTTTCAATTTATTGTGCTACTGGTTCGCTCATGTGCACGTCCATGAACAGGTGCTGCTTCTGTGCACGCGCATCAGGGGTGGGTTTCAACCGGTTTGCGGCGGTCCCTGCGAATCGGTTGGTCGGCGAACCCGGAAGTAAGTAACTTCCGGGAACGGCGAAGGGCCCACCCGCCCGCCCGCGCTCCTTACCCTGTTTTGATGAGTTCTGCGCTTCAACGCATGTGCAGGACGCATACAGCGCCTGCGCGATCCTCCAGGAGCAGCTGGAGCATCGCACAGACACTAGTACGCATACGTGCACCGCGCGCGTGTACGAGGACGCCGCCGGCTCCGTTCCAACCGAACCGGTTGGAACGGGGTGAGAAACCCACCCCTGATGCGCATGTGCTGCTTCTGTGGAGCCTCCTGCCGCCGCCACTACCGGTTCGCCCAATCCGGGGCAAACCGGCAGAAACCCACCTCTGCTCCAACTCCCGACCCTGGCTGGCCCCACCCACCCCACCCTGCCCCTCTCAGGAGTCTCCACGCAGCCTGTTTTGGATGTGAGGTAAGCACAAGGCCCACACGGACGCTCGGGGAGGGGAAAAACGGGCCTCCCGGAAGTTCCAGAAGGCCGGAAACGGGTCAGGAGCCCGGGGGAGGCAGTTTTCTCCCGCCCAGAGGCTCGAGGAAAGCCTCTGGAGCCTGGGGAAGTCGAAAATGGGCTTCCCGCCATGGTGGAGGAAGCCAACTAGGCCATGCCCGCCATAGCCACGCCCACCCAGCAACAGTTGCTGAAAATTTTGAAGCCCAACCCCTGACTCAACTCATGCACTGAGAAGGGGGACTTGCCACTTTGAGTCTCTGATTTCCATTCAGTGAATAAATCATGATTTAAATCATTCGACCGAGTGGCTTTTAATCCATCTGATTTAAATCAAACTCGCCTCGACACACTTAGGTTGAATGGGAGAAAATGAGCCAGAAGAAAGCAAGCCTAATGATATTTAAATATTAATCTCCCTAAATTAATTGAAGAACCGGAAGAAATGGAATATCTTCGTGGAATATCGGAAGTCGGAATGCCATGAGCAAAGACACAGGTGGCTTTTCCTGGCTGATGCAGTGAAGATATATATATTCCTGCTCATTTTGTACCATCTTTTAACAGAAATTAAAGGAAGGGATCATTGCTTTTTGGTCAATGTGGGAAGCAACTGTGAATGGATCAGGTCCCCCCATAGGCATCTAGTTCAAAGTTATAGATCGCACTGTGACAGGCAGATCTCTTTCAGTAGTATCTAAAGTGCTGCGTTAAGGATGTGCGTCTATCTACATGATATTGCCTTTAAAGAAGTTTGAATTGGTCCAGAATGCAGAGGGAAGAAAGGAGGAGGAGGAGGAGGAGGAGGAAGAAGAAGAAGAGAGAGAGAGGGAGGGAGGGAGGGAGGGAGGGAGGGAGGGAGGGAGGAAGGAAGGAAGGCAAAGAAAAACAAAAAGAAGGGAAGGAAAGGAGTAGGGATGGAAGAAAGGGAAGGGAAGGAAAAGAGAGGAAAGAAAGAGAAAGGAAAAGAAGAGGGATGGAAGAAAGAGAAGGAAAGGAAAGGAAAGGAAAGGAAAGGAAAATTAGCAGCAAATAGATGGTTTCACTTATGGCCTCACTAAGGAGAAATTTCCTGACAGAACAATTAATCAGTGGAACAACCTGCCTCCAGAAGTTGTGAATTCTCCAACACCAGAAATTTTTAAGAAGATGTTGGATAACCATTTGTCTGAAGTGGTGTAGGGTTTCCTGCCTAAGCAGGGGGTTGGACTAGAAGGCCTCCAAGGTCCCTTCCAACTCTTGTTATTCTATTTTAAACTTTAAACAAACCCTTTAAAGTTGTTTTAGCAGCAAATGGTGACAGGCTGAACCTCGGTATGCTCTTAGCCATGTAACCACAATGGAAAACTCTTGCCGTTGAATGGAAATTTCATACGTAATGGCTTAGATTTGGAAAATGATCAGAGGTGATAGGTGTGTAAGTAAGACAAATGATTCTTAAGATTCTTAGAGAAGAACCAGTTAAGGGCCCTAATCCTGCTGAGATTATGCCTTGCCTTTAAACAATAGCCACTAAAAAAAATGACATTTTTAATGCAGAGTCACCCTGTTTTCCTTTTTCCAGGCAGTTAAAATATTGACATTATTAAGAGCAATGAATAAACCGCAGCTTTCTCTCCCCTCCATGGACGCACTGCCTACCTATGGGAAATCTGCAGGGAAAACACACTTACAGCAACTGAATTCTTATTGTTTTAGCTAATGTTTATGTATAAGTTATCTTCCCAAAGGAAAATACAGCAACAATGGCAGAACATCTAATACAGTGTTTCTCAACCTTGGCAACTTGAAGATGTCCGGACTTCAAGTCCCAGAATGGGGAATTCTGGGAATTGAACTCCGGACATCTTCAAGTTGCCAAGGTTGAGAAACACTGATCTAATATAAAAAAATAAAATGGATCAAAAAAATATCATCTGATCCATTGATGGCTGATAGCTAGAAGATCTCAAACCATCTAGCTCTGGGGCTTAGATCTCAAATGATCTCAAATGATCTAAGACCAGAGCCCACTATAACAAGATTGCCAAAAAGGCATTAAGAGTTGTTAACCTAATTTTGTGAAGCTTCTTCTCCCATAACATTGCACTGCAAACTAGGACATGCAAAACCTTTGCTAGACCAATTCTCGAATACAGCTCATCTGCCTGGAATCCAGACTGTTTATCGGGCATTAATACAATTGAATGAGTCCAGAGGTATTTCACGAGAAGAGTCCTCCACTCCTCTGCTCACAATAGAATCCCTTATGCCACCAGCCTCGAAATTTTGGGCTTGGAGAACCTAGAACTACGCCGCCCGCCATCCAATCTAAGCTTAGTACACAAAATTGTCTGCTACAACGTCTTACCTGTCGACGACTACTTCAGCTTCAACTGCAATAATACACGGGCAAACAATAGATACAAACTCAAGGTAAACCGCTCCAAACTAATTATTTTGCATACTTTTACCTGTGCTATATTTCTATGATCTACTTTTTAATACCTATTTTACTTGCTCGGTGTTGAATGTTACATGTCTGTAATTTGAAGGCGCTTCTGACACAAATACAGAAAGAAACTTCAAAAACAAGAGGCACGGAGGAGGACCGACTGAGAACTACTAATTTTAGTATCTTTTCCCAAGAGATCACCCGGAGGAGTTCTGTATCGGCATAGTTGAGGGGTCACTGCGTGGTGAGGACACCTGAACAACAACACATCTGTTTTGGAAAGGGAAAGCAGCCGATAGGTGGGACTCTCAGATACAATTAAGTAGCTTAATTTGGTTCTTCCAAAATCAATTTCATGTCCTGTTGCTTTAAGGTGCTGGAAGAGGGAGGAAGTTTTTTCTTCTTTTGTGAACTGCCTTCTTGTGTTCTGCAATGCGTGCATTTATTCTCCTATTAGTTTGTCCAATGTATGTGGCTGGGCAGATTTTGCATGGTATTTCACAGACTCCTTGGTTTTCTAGCTGGATCTTGTCTTGGAGGTTTCTTAAGATGTTGGCTATTTTTTGGTCCATCTTCTGTTAAGCTTTAACAGAATCCACAATGGACTGAAAATCAGGTTCTCCCACTAGATAAGCTGAAACTAAGTTCATTGAGTAAAAATATCAAATGGGGGGGGGGGGGAATCGCTCTACATGGGGCTGCCCCTGAAAAGTGTTCGGAGACTACAGTTGGTCCAGAATGCAGCCGCGCGAGCGATAACGGGTGTACCTAGATACACCCATGTTATACATCCTCGCGAGCTGCACTGGCTTCCTATTGGTCTCCGAATGCGCTTCAAGGTGCTAGTCATTACTTTTAAAGCCCTACATGGCTTAGGACCTGGATATCTGAGAGACCGCCTCCTGACACATACCTCCCAACGGCCGATAAGATCTCACAGGTTGGGCCTTCTCCGGGTGCCGTCAACCGGACAATGCTGGCTGGCGGCCCCTAGGGGGGGAGGGCCTTCTCTGTAGCTGCTCGGGCCCTGTGGAACGATCTACCCGTAGAGATCCGGACCCTTCCCACTCTCTCGGCCTTCCAAAAAGCCATTAAAACCGGGCTATTCCGGCAGGCCTGGGGCTGTTGACTTCACGAACAAGGTCCAGCTCCACCTAGGCGGAATGTATGGTGTGTTGTTTTTAAATTGTTTCTCTTTCTATTTTTAACTTTTTAACTTTTATCTTGTTTCTGTAAGCCGCCCGGAGTCCTACAGGATTGGGCGGCATATAAATTTATTAAATTACTAATTAATTACTAATTAATTACTAATTAATTTACTCAAACTTTCTTAAACTTCCAAAAAAATAGGTACCCATACATCAAATAAAAGAAGTCTGTAAACCCAATAAATTAAAACTGTCTCCCAGCCCTCTCCAAGCGCTTGTTGGAAGGAAAATCCATCCGGTTCAATTCCAAGCTAGGAGCAAGACGCTGGAGCCAACATGGAGGCTGATTGGAAAGAAAGTTTATTGGTATACAGAACCACAAAGACAGCATGCAGTTCTGGATCAGCCAAACAACTAGCTAGATGAGTGCCAGGATTTTTATACAGGTCCTAAAATGCTGCTGCTTCTTTGTATGTGTGCATTTGTGCGCGCATGCGCAATGAAGGAGGTTGTGTTATGAAAGGGCGTTCGGCAATTCCTATTGTGGCTAATGGCTTTCGCCCTGCACTGGATCTTGGGTGAGGGGTTGCTTGTTCTAATCCTATCGCTCTTGCTTTTGTTAGGTGTCAAACCTTGCTGCAAGGAGTTTCAAAATATCCTGCCTTGAATGGATTTCTGCCTGCAGTGTTCGCTTTGCTTATGAACAGAGCCATCTAGACAGTCCTCTTTCTCTTTCAATGAGCTCTTTTATCTCCTTAAGTGCTGGCATCTGCTCTGGGCTATTCAGAAGGACTGGGGGCTGCTTTCTATCTTTAAGAGCGTGTTTCTCCATTTCTCCCTTTTGGGGAAATATAATATTCTGATGTTTTAATATTTCCCCAAATATTTCATTCTTCAGGAGGGTGGGCTTCCCACACGCTCCTCTCTAAGTAACCGTACAGTTAAAGTTACCCTACAGCTATTCCATTTCTAGATGGAGAATGGAGTGAAGGACTACTTTTTGTCCTTTGTCCCTTAAGGAGCAACATTTCTTCAGGCAGCTTTCTGAGGCATGGCTGCTAAATCAGTCTAAGTCCGCGGCCTAAATGTCCCTTGAAACCGACGGGTGACAAAATAAATTCTCCTTAAATGTGCGGCTGAAGCGATACCGGCAAATTAGGAGGTTATCTGGGTGGTAATAAAAGCTTAGCCAGGCCTTCTGCTTGCAGCTCCGTAGCAGAGACTGAACTCCAATGGGCCCTTTTCCTTTCACCTTAATTTTCTCCCTGAATAAAAGGGCAGGAACGTTTTCCCCGCTAAAAAATATGGCAGTCCCGGAGCCTCACCTGATGAAAGGAGAGGTTGAAAGTGAAAGTGAAAGGAGACCTTTAATGAAAGAAGAGTCACCTCCATAGAAGGTCGACAACTGAGAAGTTATTGCTACCCTATTGTACTCTTTCTGGCTTTATTTACTTTCCTACTGAAAGGATGAGAAACTATTCCAAACTTAAATTCATTTATACAAACAATTTTCTTTCTTTCTTTCTTTCTTTCTTTCTTTCCTCCTTCTCCTTCTTCCTCCCCCCCCTCCTCCTCCTCCTCCTCCTCCTTCTTCTTCTTCTCCTTCTTCTTCTCCCTTCCCTTTCCTCCTCCTCCTCCTCCACCATCATTTAATTTTTAGGATTGAGATATGTTTCTAGACTTCGATTTTTAAAAAAAGAAATGGATAAAGAGAGGACACCAGTGTTTTACTGGAATGAAAGGCCTGCGGCTTTTTTTGATGAATTTATTCTTATAGTTCTAAAATTGCTGTTTGAAGGGTCTGAAGGCTATTATGTCCTGGGGTCTAAACTGTTTTTTTACACTGCTATTCATGGAAGTATCTTAATTTGTGAAATACCAATCTGGACTGAGTGCAGTGGTGGGTTTCAAATTTTTTTGGAACCTCTTCTGTAGGTGTGGCCTGCTTTGTGGGAGTGGCTTGCCGGCCATGTGACTGGGTGGGAGTGGCTTGCTGGCCATGTGCCCGGGTGGGAGTGGTTTGCCAGGCATGTGACTGGATGGGCATGGCCAACTTGTAAAATGTGGTGAAACTCACTTAACAACGTTCTTGCTTAGCAACCAAAACGTTGGCTCAGAAACTCTGGCATTTGAAGCACACAAGTCTTAAAGCTGTCATGTCACAAGACCCTTGCACCCCATACCCTTTAGGAAAAAAAATCCCAGGGGTGTTCAAACTTGACAGCTTTAAGACTTGTGGACTTCAACTCCCAGAATTCCTCCTCCAGTTATGTTGGCTCAGGAACTCTGGCATTGAAGCACGCAAATCTTAAAACTGTCAAGTTACAAGACCCTTGCACCCCTAACCCTTTAGAAAAAAAACCCCAGGGGTGTTCAAACTTGACAGCTTTAAGACTTTAAGGTTTAGATAGGACTCTAAGAGGTGGGCGGGGCAATTGGTGAGCCAGCCAATCAGTGAGCAGCAGGCGGGGCAAGCGTGGTGCGGGGGGGAGGGAGCTGGAACCAGTTCTAAATGGCATGATAGATTTGTGGAACCTCTTCTACAGAGGAACTGGCAGGAATCCACCCCTGATTGACTGAAACGTGTGTTGGGATGAGCTGGTGTTCAGTGTGGACCAGTCTTTACAGGGCTTGGCAACTCTTTAAGACATCTGGACTTCAATTCCCACAATTCCACAGTCAGCATACAGCCCAGACATCTTAAAGTTGCTAAACGTGATCAACATTGGTTTGGACCACAAACCTGATTGGTCATTTCTCAGCTTTCTGCCCTTCCCATCCACCCGAGGAAACTAAACTAAACTAAGAGCAAGTAAGACAATCAAACGCCTGGAGATGAAAACTTGAAGAACGGCTGCAAGATTTGGGTTTGGCTAGTCTAGAGAAAAGGAGGACTATAAGGGGGACATGATAGCAGTCTTCTAGTATTTGAGAGAGGGATTAATTTATTTACCTGTAGCTCAGGAACAAGAAGCCATGGATGGAAACTAATCAAGGAGAGAAGCAACCAGGAACTAAGGAGCAACTTAGTTTCTAGTGTCCTAACAGTGAGGAGAATTGACCAGTGGAACAGCTTGCCTCCAGAAGTTGTAGGCACTTCATCCCTGGAGGTTTTAAAGAAGAGACTAGACAGTCACTTGCCTGAATTGCTTGAGCAGTGGGTTGCACTGGAAGACCTCCAAGGTCCCTTCCAGCTCTGTTCTGATTGATTGATTGATTGATTGATTGACTAGGTCTACGTGTGAAGGTTTAATTAAACTTATTTATTGCTCTTCAAGGCTATGCAGAGGAAGATTTTCAACAGGTAAAGGTTAAGGTTCCCCTTGCACATACTTGCTAGTTGTTCCCCACTCTAGGGGGCGGTGCTCATCTCCGTTTCAAAGCTGAAGAGCCAGCACTGTGCAAAAACATCTCCATGGTCATGTGGCCGGCATGACTAAATGCTGAAGGCGCACAGAACACTGTTACCTTCCCACCAATGGTGGTTCCTATTTCTCTACTTGCATTTTAACGTTCTTTCGAACTGCTCGGTTGGCAGAAGCTGGGACAAGCCACGGGAGCTCACTCCGTAACGTGGCGCTAGGGATTTGAACCGCTGAACTGCCGAACTTTCTGATCGACAAGCTCAGCATCTTAGCCACTGATCCACCAAGTCCCCCTTTAACCGAGTTAGTGTTAAATAAGGGTCAACAGCACTCAAGGCGGGTTGGACGTAGTTTTCTTGTGGCTATGTAAGGATTCTAGGCTTATTCCTCTTTTCACTCCCTCCCTTTTCTTACAACTAGGGAGTTGCTGGTTGAAGCAGTTCCTAAACCGTCGGCATCTAAAAAGATCGGACAGACTTCTTCTCAAATGGCTTGTGGTACACTCTGCAAAAAACCGAGATTGCTTATATTTAAAGAGTGCCTACTCAGCAGTTGTAATTTATGTCTTAATAACTTCCACCCTAAATGGCTCCCTTAAGGCTATCTTTGAATTCCACTTGGCTGTATACAGGCTGCTGTAAAAGGCAAGAATCCACCTCTTGAACAAAAAAAAATAACCGAACTGCCAGCCATATATTATAGCAGTCCTCTAAATGTGCCAAGGTTCCTGCTGATTAATGACAAGAATTTAGGGGACTCTGTTTGTAAGATCATTGTGAGAGTGTGTTTTTGTGTGTGTGTGTGTGTGTGTTCCAGCATAACTCCAGAATGCCTGAGTCGCTGAAATGAAAAGGATTGAATTATATCTATAGTGTCAAGTCACAGTACTTTTGACAGTGATTGTGTGCATTTTGGATTCAAGTTCTGTTAAGACACAGCCTGTTGTGCCTTAAAATGGCTTCTACTGTACAGCACAGTGGAGTTACCATGGTAACAGCTTCACAGTATTCCACGAGGGGGCTCCCTCTAATACAGGATTGGGATAAATACGTACCTGGGCTATGCCACCCAACTGCCAGGCATATATTATAGCAGTCCTCTAAATGTGCCAAGGTTCCTGCTGATTAATGACAAGAATTTAGGGGACTTGTTTGTAAGAACATTGAGAGTGTGTGCTTGTGTGTATGTGTGTTCCAGCATAACTCTGAATCACTGAAATGAAAAGGACTGAATTATATCTATAGTGTCAAGTCACAGTACTTTTGACAGTGATCATGTGCATTTTGGATTCAAGTTCTCATTAGATATAGCCTGTTGTGCCTTAAAATAGCTTCTACTGTACAGCACAGTGGAATTGCCATGGTAACAGCTTCACAGTATTCCACGAGGGGGCTCCCTCTAATACAGGATTGGGATAAATACATACCTGGGCTATGCCACCCAATTGCCAGGCATATATTATAGCAGTCCTCTAACTGTGTCAAGATTCCTGCTGATTACTGACAAGAATTTAGGGGACTTTGTCTGTAAGAACACTGAGAATGAGAGAGAGAAAAAGTTTCATATCAAGACTGAATGAACATCAAAGCTGGTTTTGGTTATCTGGCTGATAAGAAACTTGATCAACATTTGTTCCATGAATTTCTCTAATTTTCTCTGAAAGCCACGCCTACATGTTCATAGACGTTCATAGAATAACAGAGTTGGAAGGGACCTTAGAAGTCTTCTAGTCTAACCCCCTCCTTGAGCAGGACACCCTAAATTTAACCATTTCAGACAAATGGTTGTCTAGTATTTTTCTGAAAGCCTTCAATGAAGGAACACCTACAACTTCTGAAGGCAGGTTGTTCCATTGGTTTAATTGTTCTCACCATTAGGAAATTTCTCCTTAGTTCTAGGTTGCTTCACTCCTTGGATAGTTTCTATCCATTGCTTCTTGTCCTGCCCTCGGGTGCTTTGGAGAATAGCTTGACTCCTTCTTCTTTGAGGCAGCCCCTCAAATATGCTACTTCTATCATGTTCCCCTTAGTCCTTCATTAGGATAGACATACCCAATTCCTTTATACGTTTTAGCTTCCAGCCCCCTAATCATGTTATTGTAACTGTAGGTGTAAATTTATTTATTTATTTGATTTCTATCTAGCAAGTCAGTCCAAACTGCAAACAAGGATTAAAAACAGCAAACAGGAGGAAGGAACTGTATAAGTGATAATCCAAACCATCAAAATAAACATAAAGCAAAGTGCAAGGTCATTCTACTTCTAGTCTAAAGTCTTCTTCTTGTTGTTGTTAGTTGTGAAGTCATGTCCAACTCATCACGACCCGATGGATGACGTTCCTCCAGGCCTTCCTGTCCTCTACCATCCTTTGGAGTCCATTTAAGTTCAAGCGTACCGACTCCATCCACGTCATTCTCAGTCGTCCCCTTCTTCTTTTGCTCTCAATCTTACCCAGCATTAGGCTCTTCTCCAGGGAGTCCTTCCTTCTCCTTAGGTGGCCAAAGTGTTTGAGTCTCCTCTTCAGGATCTGGCCTTCTAAAGAGCAGTCAGGGTTGATCTCCTCTAGGACTGACTAGTTGGATCACCTTGCAATCCAAGGGACTCAATGCAGGAGTCTTCTTCTCCAGCACCAGAGTTCAAAGGCCTCCATTCTTTGGCGCTCAGCCTTCCTTATGGTCCAACCTTCACAGCCATCCATTGCAACTGGGAAAACCATAGCTTTGACTATACACACTTTTTTTGGCAGATGATAAACAGAATGTTCTCTGGTACCCTCCAATTGTGCATGTTGTACACAACTACCCTTAGCACTTTGGCAAATGGCAAATCTAGATAGCATACTGAAAAGCAGAGACATCACCCTGCCAAAATTGTCAAAGTGGGGGCCAGTCTAATTTATGCAGAAATGATGCCCCCAAGGGAGGAAGCCCTCGTGGAGAAAGCCCTTCTTCTGGATCCTGCCAGATATGCTTCCTTAAGGGATGGGACCCCCCAACATTCCTTGCCTTCCTGCTCTAGTTGATGGGACCAGCAAGAGATGGTTCTTCAAACAACCTGGTCCCAAACCATGAAGGGCTTTAAAGGTGACAACCAGCACCCAGAAGCAAACTCGCAACCAATGCAGCTCCCGCTGATATGGTAACCTCCAAAATCTTTTTTAAGAACCTTAAATAATGCAAGCATGGCTAAATCCTTCGGCTTCCATTACCATCCATTCTATGGCTACAGAAACAAAGATAAGCACTTTTTCTCTGTTGGGGAGGATATACAAAATATTGACTCTATTCGTCCGTCACTTATGCAATCATTATGGGATATAGATCCTTCCTTTCCAAGTTCAAAATAAGGCACTCCAAACGATTTCCAAAAATATAAAAACTCTTGATCATCATAGCCATCCAAAAATCAATAATAAAAACATTTAGTGAATGGAGTAATGCAAAATACGCCACAGTGGAAAACTGAAAACTTGTTTTCAAGCAAGATGCCCCATTTGGCTGGTGGAAGAACACCAAAGAAAGAATAAGGAAAATAACATTTCTGCAAAGTTCTGTACGTGTGTAGAATATTGTTTCACCCTAGACACAAAACAAGGCATAGAGATAGATAGATAGATAGATAGATAGATAGATAGATAGATAGATAGATAGATAGATAGATAGGTAGGTAGGTAAAGAAAGAAGGGTGGGTGGGTGGGTAGGGAGAGAGAGAGAGAGAGAGAGAGAGAAAGAGAAAGAGAGAGAAAGAAAGAAAGAAATATAAAGATATACAGACAGACAGATAGATTTGATGCCCAATTGCGATGAGACATTGGCGGTAAGAAAAGGCCCCAGGTGATACCGCAGGATGTCACTCGTCTTTCTGGTGAGGAGACGTGGGGCACCATGGTTAAGCATGAAGTAAACGAACTAGCCAAATAAATCTTTGGCTAGACTTAGCCAAATAATTGGTAGCCAAATAATTACTCTGTACTAATGCTTTAGTCTCCTGGCTAATTGTAACATCACCATACATTAATAACCCATGGTCCTTTAGTTCTCTACATGGAAAGATTCTTATGCAGCATACATCTGAAATCTCATTGTGTAATATATTTTTCACTAAGCCAATCACAATTCATTTTCAGTTCTAATGATGCTCTTATTTAAATGTGATCCCCCTGTGTGTGTGAGAGAGAGAGAGAGAGAGAGAGACAGAGAGAGAGAGAGAGACAGAGACAGAGAGAGAGACAGAGAGACAGAGAGACAGAGACGGAGAGAGGGGGTGAGAGAGGGAGACAGAAAGACAGAGATAGAGAGACAGAGGGAGACAGAGAGACACACATAGAAAGAGGGAGGGAGAGAGAGAGGAAGACAGAGAGACAGAAATAGACAGAGAGACACACACAGAGAGGGTGGAGAGAGACAGAGAGAGAGACAGAGAAAGACAGAGAGAGAGAGGGAGACAGAAAGACAGAGATAGAGAGACAGAGGGAGACAGAGAGACACACATAGAAAGAGGGAGGGAGAGAGAGAGGAAGACAGAGAGACAGAAATAGACAGAGAGACACACACAGAGAGGGTGGAGGGAGACAGAGAGAGAGACAGAGAAAGACAGAGAGAGAGAGGGAGACAGAAAGACAGAGATAGAGAGACACAGAGACAGAGATAGAGACATAGAGGGAGACAGAGAGACACACATAGAGAGAGGGAGGGAGAGAGAGAGGAAGACAGAGAGACAGAGATAGACAGAGAGACACACACACAGAGGGTGGAGGGAGACAGAGAGAGAGACAGAGAAAGACAGAGAGAGAGAGAGAGAGAGAGGAAGAGAGAAAGACAGAGAGACTCACAGAGAGAGACACAGAGAGAGCGGGGGAGACAGAGGCAGAGAGGCAGAGAGACAGAGAGAGCGACACACACACACAGAGGGAGGGAGACAGAGAGAGACAGAGAAAGACAGAGACAGAGAGAGACAGAGACAGATAAGTCAACTCTTTAAAAACGATACCTCTGATGTTTTGGGCTGATTTTCATTATCCGTTCCTAGAGATGGTGTCTTTTCCCATTTTTCTGCAACCTGATTGGCTTCTTCTATCTTTTGCTGGCAACTTTTCTGAGAGTTCAGTAGGGTCACTTCATAGAATTCTTGAATGTCTGTTGGCAAAAGAAAAGTAATTTAAAAAAAAAAACAGAACAGCGGCATTTGATTCGATGGAGACAGAGGTTACCGATTTTTTTAAAAACTTAAAATCAGCATATATGAAGGACTTGTTGAAAAATGTATTATGTCTTAATACGAGCAGAAGCTGCTGACTTAAAAATTGTTATTCCGTAGTGCCTAGACTTTTTAAAGGGGCATTTTCCTTAAAAATATTGCATTAAACTTTTCATAAATATTATATGAATACATGAATAATGCATTGCTCATCATTACTGAAGTGAAGACTAAAAATAGGCGTATTCATTGGAAAAGGCTCCAATATATGCCAAACAATACATTGTTTCCTCCACAATGCATAATGTACATTATGTTGTGGTGAAAGGTACCCTCCCTGTATTCCTACTAGCTGCTACCAAACCTTAATAGTATTCTGACCGAGGCTTCCCAAGAGCATGAAGCAAACTCTGTGTCCAAACAAAAAACTCTTTTATTAATTTAATGAATTAATTCTGCTCATTCACATCCAGCAAAGTCTTTCCAGGGAGGATTTATAGTCACAGACCTTATCTGGCTTGGAGAGCTGCCAGGCCAAGATCTGCAAAACTTGGCAAGGAGTCTCGGAGAGTCAGAAACCAATGAAACGAGCTAATGGTCTCCTGCAAACTCCACTCCCCTTTCGCTCCTCTTTTATTTCCTCTGGGAGGGGCCATTCACCGTCCACCTGTGACCTTACTCCCAAGTCGACCCCTGTTCTTTAGCTGTTCCCTTCGTCTGGCAACTCTGTGCTTGTGCACTCTGGGAACAGACTCCAGCTGTTCGTCTGCCTCACTGATATCTGACCCTGAAGGCAGCTGATAACTGGTACACGGCTCTGGCCCCCTCTCTGCCTCTGACACAGAGCCCTCATCAGAGTCTTCCCAGACTCCAGGACTGGTCCAGGTTCCTCCCCAACTCTGGGACAATCATCAGGAGACTGTGAGTTCTAGTCCCGCTTTAGGCATGAAATCCAGCTGAGTGACTGTGCAAGTCACTCTCTCTCAGCCCAATCAAAGCAAAGCGTGCCTGCACTGAACCAGCGGTAACAGCAGCAACAACCCACCCCTGATGTGTGTGTGTGTGTGTGTCTGTCTGTCTGTCTGTCTGCCTGCCTGTCCGTCCGTCCGTCCGTCCGTCCATCCATCCACCCACCCACCCACCCATCTATCATCTATCTATCTATCTATCTATCTATCTATCTATCTATCTATCTATCTATCTATCTATCTATCATCTATCTATCTATCTATCTATCTATCTATCATCTATCATCTATCTATCTATCTATCTATCTATCTATCTATCTATCTATCATCTATCTATCTATCTATCTATCTATCTATCTATCTATCTATCTATCTATCTATCTATCTATCTATCTATCTATCTATCATCTTTGTTGTGAGCTGTGAAGTCATATTCCACCCATCATGACCCCATGGACAACGTTCCTCCAGGCCTTCCTGTCCTCTACCATCCACTGGAGTCCATTTAATCTCATGCCTGCTGCTTCAGTGACGCCATCCAGCCACCTCATTCTCTGCCTTCCCCCTTCTTCTTCTTTTGCCCTCATTCATTCCCAGCATTAGGCTTTTCTCCAGTGATATATACGTACATGCATACAATAAGCACGCTTCCTTCCAGCGCATATTTATCTAGCCTATTTAGGATGACCCCCATCAGCAAGGGAGATGTCTTGACATGCAAAAACCCCAGCATTTTTGTCCCCCCACCCACCGAAGCTTCCTACGCTTGTCGAATAAACAAGGTTTTTATTTGGCATGATTTGTTGAAAGATCCAAGACCAATCATCCCATCTAGGCGATGAACGGCAGATGCTTTGAAAACACACAGTTCTGCCAATCTGTATCTGAAGAAAGTTCATGTGCTCATGTGAGAAAAAGAGAGAAAGAAAATTGCAGACAGGCTAATCTCCCCGCCCGCTCTCTCTGTCTCTCTTTTTCTTTCTCTCTGTCTTTGTCTGTCTCTCTCTCCCCCCCTCTCTCTTTCCTTTTCATTCTCTCTGTGTTTCTCTCTGTGTGTGCGTGTCTCTTTCCATTTCTCTCTCTTTCTCTCTCTCTCTTTCTTTCTGTCTCTGTCTCTCTTTTTCTTTCTCTCTGTCTTTGTCTCTGTCTCTCTCCCCCCCTTTCTCTTTCATTCTCTCTGTGTGTGTGTTTCTCTCTGTCTGTGTGTGTCTCTCTCTCTTTCCATTTCTCTCTCTTTCTCTCTCCCTCCCTCTCTCTGTCTCTTTCTCTCTTTTTCTTTCTTTCTGTTTGTCTCTCTGTCTCCCTATCTCTCTTTATCTCTCTCTCTCTCTCTCTCTCTGTTTCTCTCTCACTCTGTGTTTGTATGTGTCTTTCCATTTCTCTCTCTCGCTCTCTCTTTCTTTCTCTCTGTCTCTGTTTCTCTCTCTTTTTCTCTGTGTATCTCTCTCTCTTTCCATTTCTCTCTCTCCCTCTCTCTTTCTTTCTCTCTGTCTCTGTTTCTCTCTTTTTCTCTCTGTATCTCTGTCTCTCTCTCTCTTTCCATTTCTCTCCCTCTCTCCCTCTTCTCTCTGTGTCACTTCTCTCTCTGTGTGTCTCTCTCTGTCTCTCTATCTCTCTCCTTAATAAGCTTATGTCTAAATTCATCGACCCTTGGAAACACATTAGAGCGAGCTCTATTCGCCAGGGATAATCCGTGAAGACTCACGAAGATGGGGAGGATCGGGTATCTCCCAGCTTTATCAGAGCAAAGATAAAGTCACCACTGTGTTCTAGATCACATCTGCAGTGGCCTTTGAAGATGTCATGTATATGGGTGATAGAGCAGAGCTGATGCCATTAATCCTACTGCAGTCAATGCTTGAAGGGGTTGTTCTTATGAAGCAATATGGCTGAGAACCAGATGTGTTTAGTTTTTAAACACACACACACTTAAAGAGTTCACAGTGGTGATGTGAACTTTTAATATGTGTTGCTTTGCTTCGTTCAGTTTTTAGACACATGTTAGTTTACCATCTTTTGAGCTAGAAGCCTGTAGGAGAGTCTTTAATCAGGAACAGAGTAGAGTAGGCTAGAGAAGATAAAGTAGAGTAGAGTAGAGTAGAGTAGAGTGAAGGTAGGGTAAGGTAGGGTAAGATAGGGTAGGATAGAGTAGAGTAGAGTAGAGTAGAGTAGAGTAGAGTAGAGTAGCGTAGCGTAGAGTGAAGGTAGGGGTCTAAGGTAGGGTAAGAGGGTAGGGTAGAGCAGAGCAGAGTGAGGAAGATGATGGGATGGAATAGGAGTAGAGTAGAGTAGAGTAGAGTAGAGTAGAAAAGAGAGAAGGTAGAATAAGGTAGGGTAGGGCGGAGCAGAGCAGAGTGAGGAAGAGGATGGGATGGAATGGGATAGGGATAGGGATAGGGATAGGGATAGGGATAAGAATAGAATAGAATAGAATAGAATAGGAATAGGAATAGAATAGAATTCTTTATTGGGCAAATGTGATTGGACACCGAAGGAATTTGTCTCCGGTGCATAAGCTCAGTGTACATACAAACAACGAAGTAATACAATCATAAGATACCAGTAGAAGAAGGTGGCAGAAAAGATGAGAAGGGTAGTAGTAGTAATACAGCCATACAACATGGGTAAATACACTTAAACATAAGACAATGCAGTAGAAATTAGATGTTCAGCAGAGTGATGGCATGAGGGAAGACACTGTCTCTATACCAAGTTGTTTTGGCGTGCAATGCCCTACATCAGCATCCTGAGGGGTGAAATTGAAGCAATTTATGTCCAGGATGTGAGGGGTCTGTAGATATTTTCTCATCCCTTTTTTTGGCTTGTTCACAGTATACAGCCGCCAATGGAAGGCAGGCTGGTTGCAATTGTTCTTCCTGCTGTCTTATCTATCCATTGGAGTCTGAACCTCCAGACAGTTATAGAAGTACAAATGAGGGACTCAATCATTCCTCTGTAAAACTGTAGCTCCTGGGACATTCTGTAGTTTTTAAGTTTTGAAATTTTCTCAGGTTTGATTCCTCTAGATTTTGCAAATTCTAGAGCGGGTGTTAGCAAGCTGCGACTCCAGAGCCACATGCGGCTCTTTTTCCCCCCCCTGCTGTGGCTCCCCACCACTGGCTGGACCCGCCCCTCGCCCTCCCCTTCCAGTCACTCCTCGCCTGGCCTGAGGTGAGAGAGAGAGGAAAAGAGAGAGAGACAGAGATAGAGAGATGAGAGACAGAGATAGAGGGGAGATAAAGAGTGAGAAAGAGAGAGAGAGAAAGAAAGAGAGAGAGAGACAAACAGAGATACCCGTTTCTCACAGAAAACACCAGGAGTCACAAAACCTGGGTAGGTGTGGCTGGAGTTGTGGTCATGTGACTGGGTGGGAGTGAGTGATGTCGAATTGGCCACACCCAGCCAGGATTTGTGGCTCCCGATGTTTTCTTTTCTGTGGGAAATGGGTGCGAATGGCTCTTCGAGGGTTTTAAGATTGCAGACCCCTGTTCTAGAGGAACCAAAGCTGGATTTTTCTTCCTGATGAGAAATCGCAGACAAAATCAAAATAGTAATATCATCGGTAAATTAAACACTGTCTTCTTCCCAACCTCAAAGAATCCGGTTTGCTCTTCGCCTGCCTCTATATCAGTGGTGGGATTCAAATAATTTAACAACCGGTTCTCTGCTCTAATGACCAGTTGGGTAGACATGGCTCGGTGGTCATGTGATTAGGTGGACGTGGCCAACTCAACGTCACTCACGTAGATGGGCGCTTCGCCGTAGCTGTTACAGTGTAATAAGAGTTAACCGGAGAGGCAGTTTCTGTAAGCAGGACAATCAAGATTAGGCTAGAAACAACACCAGAATGTTTCCTTCCTGCCTTCCTTACAGGATTAGCCCTGTAAAGTGGGGGGGGGGGAACAAAATGAGATTTCTTTTAACAACCAGTTCTCCGAACTGCTTAGAAAGTTAGCAACCGGTTCTCCGGGATAGGTGCGAACCGGCTGAATCCCACCACTGCTCTATATGCTTTCAATCACCTTTGTTTACGCTCTGCTCAAAACTCAAGCTATTTTACTTCACGGAACAGCAACAAACATCACATCCACAAAATTATTAAAAGGATCAAACGGAAAGGAAAAACCAATCCCGGCAGTGAAGCAGAGCGTAGAGAGCTTATTACTTTCACATTCTGAAAAGCAACAGCCCTCCAACAGCGATCCTCAAACCATTGTTTATAATCACCTTAAGGGGGTGCAAACCTTCTAATGAGAGAAGGGGGAAGATGACAGGTTGCTAATATCATGGAACCCGTAAAGGAAAACAAGGAGAGTTGTGAAGGCAGGGACAGAGCTGATGATTAAAGGAAAAGAGGTGCCGAAAAGCAAGCGAAGATGAAAGGCGCCAAATAATAAAGACATTGTCCTCCTGCAATCCCTTTCCGTCCCAGTATCCCCGAACAGCAAAGCATTCAACAGAAATGTTGAATTTTGTCTCTTACAAACAAATTCTGTCTCTTATAAACAAATTCTGTCTCTTATAAACAAGACCACTAAGCAAACATACTGGTTTCAATAACAATAGCAATAGCAATAGCAGTAGCAATAGCAGTTAGATACCGCTTCATAGGGCTTTCAGCCCTCTCAAAGTGGTTTACAGAGTCAGCATATTGCCCCCACAGTCTGGGTCCTCATTTCACCCACCTCGGAAGGATGGAAGGCTGAGTCAACCTTGAGCCGGTGAGATTTGAACCGCTGAACTGCAGCTAACAGTCAGCTGAAGTGGCTGCAGTACTGCACTCTAACACTGTGCCACCTCGGCAATGTCCCAAAGGTGCTTTTTTCAGGAGGCAACTGGACTTTCTTGGTTTTTCTTTGAAGATGTTTCGCTTCTGATCAGAGGTGGTATTCAGCCAGTTCGGACCAGTTTGGGCGAACCAGTAGGGGAAATTTTGACTGGTTTGCCGAACCAGTAAATACCACCTCTGGCTGGCTCATACCTCAGAAGAGACACCACTGTCTGGCTGCCTTCTGAGCAACTCTGCTGTGATGCAGTGATGGGACTTCGGCCTGTAGTTTTCGGTGCAAGAAGCCTGCAACCACTGCTGCCAGCTCGGCTCCGGTTGGTAAAGAGGCAGCGGTTGCAGGCTTCTTGCCCCGAAAACTACAGGCCAAAAAAGAGGCCTGAAGTCCCATCACCGCGTCACAGCAGAGTTGCTCAGAAGGCAGCGGTGTCTCTTCTGAGGTATTTTGATGCAAGGGGAGGGGGGACCATAAAGGGAGAGGCCACAGGAGCTGCCTTTTCTGCCGGTTCTGTGGGTATGGCTTGGCGGGGATCATGTGACTAAGTGGCAGAGATGGGTTCCTACCAGTTCGCACCTATTCGGTAGAACCGGTTCGTCAAATCTACCGAACCGGTTAGAAGAGGTTCCACCAGTGGACCCGGAAAGCAGGCCACACCTACAGAAAAGGTTCCAAAATTTTTTGAAACCCACCACTGGTCCTTGGTTATAATTATTCTACACTATCATGCTCATATTTATAAAACTCAGTGCCTCGGTGAAAGGTAAGGATGACTACTGCGTTTGTGGTGCAATCAGAACATGGCGTGTGTTGAAGTTGTTTTAACGCAAACCAAAGATGCCTTTAAAAAAAAAGTTTACATCATATTCTTACGCATGCCAGTGCTGTGTGTGAGGTAATTTAAGGTGGTCCTGACAAGTGTCGTCAGCATCTTCATATCTGGTCACATGGGCGGCAAGCCACTCCCATCCGGTCACATGGGCGGCAAGCCACTCCCACAAAGGAGGCCACACCCACGGAGTAGGTTCGAACAATTTTTGAAACCCACCACTGTTGAGTGGGCATTGCCAACTCGACGTCGCATTGAGTTGACCACGCCCACTCAGTCACATGCCCCCTGCCAAGCTACGCCTGCCAAGCCACGCCCACAGAACCAGTAGTAAAAAAATTGAATTCCACCACTGACTTTGATGTATATAATATAGAGACTTAATATTTCTCTGGAGTGATGTGTTGCAGGGGGAAAAGCCCAAGAAATTTTGTGTTAATCAATATTTAATCAATCACTGTTGATTTTCTCAAGACACCTTAAGGAGAGGCCACAAAATAATATTCTCAATGTCCAAGAAGCAGAAGAATCTCTAGTTGGCTAAATTTCAGACTCCCCTAAAGGTTAGGAGGAGAACAGCCTGGCGTTAATAGTTTGGTCATGGAATGAGGTACTTTAGGGTGTTGATTTCCTAGAAAATCAGGCACTTTTTCACTAGGAGAGAATTTGGTATAGTTCTCCAAATTGACAAGGACAGTTTGAAACTCAAAACCAAAGGCAACCGGGCCAAAATTAGCACACAACCACTTTTGCATGTATCTGCTTATCACTATGATTCCAAGGTTTAGTCAACCATAAAATCAATTTTGCATAATGCATTGAAGAAGAAAAGCATTAGAATGAGAAATAGAAGTTGCATTGTCTCTTAACAATTTGGAAACACTTCCAATCATTGTGACATGAAAATATATGACTTTTTTGTGATAGTCTTCCTTCCTTCCATTCCTGCTCATTTACCTATCTTCCTTCCTTCCTTTCTTTCTTCCTTCCCTTCCCTTTCACCTTCCTTCCTTCCATTCCCATTCATCTACCTACCTACCTTCCTTCCTTTCTTTCATTCCCATTCATCTACCTTCCTTCCTTCCTTTCTTCCATTCCCGTTTAGCTACCCACAGTATCTTCCTTCCTTCCTTTCCTACCTTCCTTCCCTTCCCTTCCACCTTCCTTTCTTCCTTTCCTTTTTTCCTTCCCTTCTCTTTTACCTTCCTTTCTTTCTTCCATTCCCACGAAGTTACTTATCTTCCTTCCTTCCTTTTCTTTCCTTCCCCCTTCCCTTTCACCTTCCTTCCTTTCTTCCATTCCCGTTCATCTACCTTCCTTCCTTCCTTTCCTTTCTTCCTTCCCTTCCCTTTCACCTTCCTTCCCTTCTTCCATTTCCGTTCATCTACCTACTTTCCTTCCTTTCTTCCTTCTCCTTTCCTAGGAAAAAATGTTTGCCTCATTTTTATTCAACTCCTTTTTTTTATTCATATTATTGGATTTATGTAGCTGCCAATCTCACAGATGTGACCGTGGGGAGCTTATAATAAAACAGATTTTAAAAAAGAAACAAAATACATAATATAAACATTTTAAAAAGCATGTTTCCCAAAGACATCAGCAGTTGTTTATGTTTGAAGAATGGTGTTTTTTTTTTAAATTACAAATTATTTTCTTGCTCCTAAAAATTACAGACGCTTGTTCTGGAATCCTGTTAAGTCTCCTTTGGCTGAAATGCAAGTTTAATACAATTCTGAAGAACAAATATGCTCCCCACCCCCCCAATACATTTTCTTAAGGAAAAAGCCAGCCCTGACTCCTGAGAGGAATATCGGCTCGTAAGCCTGACAGCGTCTAAAGATGAAAACAAAATCCCATCAGGAATTTTAAAATCATTTCATTAGTTAAAATTAAAGAGAAAGATTTAAAATGCAATCAAGAGAGGCAGAAGCAAAATTAGCAGATATTCATCATCCTGCTAGATTATTGAAATGTGGCAAGATGGAAAGCAAACACTGTTGACTGCTATAATAAGAGAAACAGGAGGCAGATCCTAAGGTCTCTTTCATACTAATTAAATATTTTCATAAGGAAGTAACACAAACACACACCTCTCTTTCCTGAAACCTCCTGAAAGCAGTGTTGCGTTGCCTACCAACAATTATTGTAATCGTTTGATTGACGCGATGCAGAAATGGGTTGTTAATTTTGTTACTAACGGTTTGGGCATGTTCAGAAGCGTCCGGGCGGGTGGGCGGAGCCTCTCGCCACCGCTGCTCCTGGTTTGCCCGATCCAGGTAAACTTCGAATAGCAGTTAGACTTATATACCGCTTCATAGGGCTTTCAGCCCTCTCTAAGCGGTTTACAGAGTCAGCATATCGCCCCCACAGTCTGGGTCCTCATTTCACCCACCTCGGAAGGATGGAAGGCTGAGTCAACCTTGAGCCGGTGAGATTAGAACTGCTGAACTGCAGATAACAGTCAGCTGAAGTGGCCTGCAGTACTGCACCCTAACCACTGCGCCACCTCGGCTCACAATGGTGACTGAATGACTGAATGGTCACAAAACAAATGGTTGTAAGTCAAGGATTAACTATGTTTTGTCAAAAGAGCTATAAATACAACTCTGAAGAAATTTGCAAAGGTGAACAAAACAGACAGATGCAAAACCATCTCTGGAACATTATTTAGTTTAATTCCAGTCCTGCTGATTCATCATTGCAAACAGGCAATTTGCCCATGTTTTTCCAACAATTACCTTTTTGAGAAGAAAATCCAATGGCTTTTTTTTTTTTTTTTTGGTTAATTGGTGAAAACACACTGATTAATGCCCACAAAGGTTTGGTAAGACAAGTTGATCCGAAAAGAATAGAGGCTACACAAAAGATGTCTGAAAAAATCTTGGTACCACTGCATAATGTTTTGGAAAGGCCACGCTTGGAATCCTGCATTCAGTTTTGGTTGCCACGATGTAGAAAAGATGTGGAGACTCTAGAAAGAGTGCAGAGAAGAGCAACAAAGATGATTAGGGAACTGGAGGCTAAAACATATGAAAAACGGTTGCAGGAACTGGGTATGTCTAGTTTGATGAAAAGAAGGACTAGGGGTGACATGATAGCAGCCTTCCAATATCTCAGGGGTTGCCACAAAGAAGAGAAAGTCAAACTATTCTCCAAGGCACCTGAGGGCAGAAAAAGAAACAATGGGTGGAAACTAATCAAGGAGAGAAGCAACTTAGAACTGAGGAGAAATTTCCTGACAGTTAGAACAATTAATCAGTGGAACAACTTGCCTCCAGAAGTTGTGAATGCCCCAACACTGGAGATATCTAAGAAGAGACTGGATAACCATTTATCTGAAATGGTATAAGGTCTCCTGTTTGAACAGGGGGTTGGACTAGAAGACCTCCAAGGTCCCTTCCAACTCTGTTATTCTGCTCTCAGTTTATATCAGTGATACCAAACCTTTTGTAAATGGGTGCCAAAATTGTGCATGCGCATGCAATAGCGTGCATGTGTGTGCCCCGCACCCACAATGCAATGCGTCCCACCCACCTGCACATGTGCCTCACCCATGCATGCGTGCACAAATCACCCCCACCCTCTTGCATGTTTTGAACTTTCAGTTGGCCCGTTGGGCCCATTTTTCGTGTATTGCAAACTTTGGGGTCTTTCCTAAAGCCTGGGGGGGACGAAAATGGCCTCTCCTGGCCCTCCGGAAGTCCAAAAACCAGCAGGTCGGCATGCGCCTGCACTGACAGCTCACGTGCCCGCAGATATGGCTCCGTGTGCCACCTGTGGCTCGTGTGCCATAAGTTCGCCATCACGTGTTTATATTCTAGCTCAGTGTTTCTCAACCTTGGCCACTTGAAGATGTCTGGACTTCAACTCCCATTCGCTGGCTGGGGAATTCTGGGAGTTGAAGTCCAGACATCTTCAAGTGGCCAAGGTTGAGAAACACTGTTCTAGCTGCTTGCATGTCAGGGGTCGTCTTACAGATTCTTTGTCTGAGCTGTTTACTGTTGGCAGTTTTCTGATTGGAGTATCATTTACTTCTTAGTTGTTGGTCTGATGTTAATCTTGGATTTAATCCATGCTCATCTGGGTGGGGAGGAGTTTGGGTCTTTTTTAGCTTGTTCATTGTCTCCTTTGCATGGTATCTAGACATTGTTTATATCTGTGTGTCTGTTGATGGCTTCTTTGCCAGAGTGTCAGGCTGCTAGAAATTCCCTCCCATTTTGGCACGCACGCACGACCAGCACAGACACACATACACTGGCTTTTGCTGTGCTTTTTTCGCCCTCCCCAGGGCTCCAGATGTTTTTGGAGCCTGGGGAGGGCGAAAACAGCCTCCCCTGCCCCACCCTGCCCCAGAAGTCCTCTGGAGGCTTTAGGAGCTTCCCTGAATCCTCTGGAGGGTAAAAAACGGCCCTACAGGCAACCTGGAAGTTCGGGAATGCTGACTTCCGGTTTGTCCGTAGTGCTGTTTTTCGCTCTCCGGAGCCTTCAGGAGGCTTCACTGAAGCCTCCGGAGGGCAAAAAAGAGCCTTAAAAGAAGGCCAAAATCAGCTTGCCAGCATACTCATGCATGCTGGAACTGGCAGGGCAACACCTCGCGTGTCCTAACAAATACCTCCACGTGCCATAAATTTGCCATCACAGGTCTAGGATGATCACAGTTTCCCAGTTGGAACTATGAGTTAAGTCTGTCCATACGTCGCGAAATTAAAGAGTTTTCATCATGTCTATTGACTAAGATTAATTATTATTAATTATTAATTATTATCAATTAACCAGTTAACTAACCAGTGAATGAATGAACCAGTTAATTAATCTCTAAGATTAACAATTAACCATGGAACTAACCAGTGAATTAATTAACCAGTTAATTAATCTCTAAGATTAACAGTTAACCAGTTAACTAACCAGTGAATTAATTAACCAGTTAATTAATCCCTAAGATTAACAATTAACCAGTGAACTAACCAGTGAATTAATTAACCAGTTAATTAATCCCTAAGATTAACAAATTAACCAGTGAACTAACCAGTGAATTAATTCACCAGTTAATTAATCCCTAAGATTAACAAATTAACCAGTGAACTAACCAGTGAATTAATTCACCAGTTAATTAATCCCTAAGATTAACAATTAACCAGTGAACTAACCAGTGAATTAATTCACCAGTTAATTAATCCCTAAGATTAACAATTAACCAGTTAACTAACCAGTGAATTAATTAACCAGTTAATTAATCCCTAAGATTAACAATTAACCAGTGAACTAACCAGTGAATTAATTAACCAGTTAATTAATCCCTAAGATTAACAAATTAACCAGTGAACTAACCAGTGAATTAATTCACCAGTTAATTAATCCCTAAGATTAACAAATTAACCAGTGAACTAACCAGTGAATTAATTCACCAGTTAATTAATCCCTAAGATTAACAATTAACCAGTGAACTAACCAGTGAATTAATTCACCAGTTAATTAATCCCTAAGATTAACAATTAACCAGTTAACTAACCAGTGAATTAATTAACCAGTTAATTAATCCCTAAGATTAACAATTAACCAGTGAACTAACCAGTGAATTAATTAACCAGTTAATTAATCCCTAAGATTAACAAATTAACCAGTGAACTAACCAGTGAATTAATTCACCAGTTAATTAATCCCTAAGATTAACAAATTAACCAGTGAACTAACCAGTGAATTAATTCACCAGTTAATTAATCCCTAAGATTAACAATTAACCAGTGAACTAACCAGTGAATTAATTCACCAGTTAATTAATCCCTAAGATTAACAATTAACCAGTGAACTAACCAGTGAATTAATTAACCAGTTAATTAATCCCTAAGATTAACAATTAACCAGTTAACTAAACAGTAAATTAATTAACCAGTTAATTAATCTCTAAGATTAACAATTAACCAGTGGAACGCTTATATTCAGAAGTTGTCGGTGCTTCATCAGTGGAAGTTTTTAAGAAGAGACTGGAGAGCAACTTGTTTGAAATGTTATAGGGCAGGCGTGTCAAACTCGATTTCGTCAAGGTTGTGTGTGACCTAGAGGGGCTGGGGGGCATGGCCAGGAGGGCATGGCCAGCTCGATGTCCATTTTCGACTGGGTCGAAGGGTCTTCTACATGAGCAGGGGGGGTCAGACTAGAAGACCTCCAGGGTCCCTCCCAGCTCTATTCTACTCTGGATTCTGCAAAGATGACATCTTTTAACACACAAGGGTCCCTCAACTGAGGGGATGTGTATAGAAACGTGTGTTTTAAAATCTCTGCAGCTTCCTTGCCAGAAAGGATCGCTGTGCACAAAAGCGATGTTATGCACACTAACTGACATGTGAGAAAAATTCATTTTTCAGCTTCTCTCCTTGTCAAGCCAAGAAAACCGCAGCCTTCGATGCCCCTAGAAAAAGCCTGCAAGGCTTCTGTACACCTGACATGCAAACCATGTATTTTTAGACCCAAAAGCCCCAGAGGTAAACAGCATGACAAGGAAGGAAGGGGGGGGGGAATTCCAAGCAAAACTGCAAACGTCAATTAAAACTTCCAGATTGCTGGCCGACAGATCAGCTGATTCTTATTGGTACGGTAAGGTCAAATTAGATCCAGGGACGATAAATCCAGCAGAATTAATTAGGAAACTTTTTTTTTAAAGTGTGACTATTCGTACACAAAACTTTATTTCTGTGATGGTTTTACAACACCCGCTACTCTCCGAGACCCAGCAAAATATATTCCACCTTTATCTGCAGTATTATGATACAGAGGAATCCAAATTTGGCAGATTAGGAGAAGCAGAATAACAGAATAACAGAGTTGATATATATCTATATATCTATATCTATCTATATCTATCTATATCTATCTATATCTATCTATATCTATCTATATCTATCTATATCTATCTATCTATCTATCTATCTATATCTATATATCTATATATCTATATATCTATATATCCGTATCCGTATCCGTATCCGTATCCATATATCATATCTATATCTATATCTATATCTATATCTATATCTATATCTATATCTATATCTATATCTATATCTATATCTATATCTATATCTATCTATCTATCTATCTATCTATCTATCTATCTATCTATCTATCTATATATATATATATATATATATATATATATAAAATCTATATCATCTATATATCTATATATCATCTATATATCTATATCTAATCTATATCTATATCTATATCTATATCTATATCATCTATCTATCTATCAAATATATATATATATATCACAGCTGGCTTCCCACGTAATACTGGAGATAATGGAGAGGGGAGAAAGAAAGAGAGAGAGAGGGAGGAAGGGAGGGAGGGAGGGAGGAAGGGAGGAAGATAGGAAGGAAGGGAGAGAGAGAGAGAGAAAAGAAGGAAGGAAGGAGGGAGGAAGGAAGGAAGAAAAGAAAGAAGGAAAGAAGGAAGGGAGGGAGAAAGAGAGAAAGGAAGGAAGAAAGGAAAGAAAGAAGGAAAGGAAGAGAGAGAGAAAGGAAGGAGGGAAGGAAAGAAAGAAGGAAGGAAGGAAGGAAGGAAGGAAAGAAAGAAAGAAAGAAAGAAAGAAAGAAAGAAAGAAAGAAAGAAAGAAGTGGACAATACAATATTGGAAATAATGTATTAAATTAAGGTAAACCTATAATAAAATCACCACTATAATATGGAACCATAGAATTGCAGTGGAATAGATGGATCAAGTGAAAACGAAGTCAGTGCATATCAATCTAACCTAAGTGTTGACCTGGTAAGGGGTTTGAGGGCTTAGCACTGGCTGGGGAATTCTGGGAGTTGAAGTCCACCCATCATAAAGTTGCCAAATATTGAGAAACATTGGACTTTTATCCCCAAACTGCTTACAAATAATTCCTTTTTCCTGTAGTGTCTGGTTCCTGTGGTACAAACTTTCAAAGCTCTCTACTAAAGATATACGGACAAAGTTCCAGGTGTCTCAAACAATATCAACCTTTTATCTACCAGATATTATTTAGCGCCCGTGATTCTTTCTGACATATGATTCATTTATTGGAAGGTTGAACCTGAGGGTGGAAGAGTAGGAATAGATCGCATGTCAGGTGCGAGAAATTTTGACAGCTTCTCCTTTATCAGCAAAATGCAGCAGCGATCCAGCCAAGCAATTCGTTTCATTAAGCAGCAATCAATTCAGAGAAAAAAACAACAACAGAAAGAAAAAGTTACTCTCAAAACTGTGTGACTTGAATATTTGCTGGTAGATATTCATCGCGATGTGAGCAAGAACTACAAAGTGGCTGCCAACTTCATCCACGCGGGAGAATTTCTGGGGCTAATTGGTTACTACTGGGACAAAATATTGATTTAGCAACGTGATTCAGAAAGTATATTGCTCAACAGCTTCCAATTACTTATATATACTTACAATTATTTATATGCCATGTTAAGCCGAACAAGATTCTCAGTGGCTTACAAAATGTAGGTAGTGACTTGACTTACGACCACAATTGAGCCCAACAACATGTCTGTTGTTAAGCAGGACAGTTGTTAAGTGAGTTTTGCCCCCTTTTTATAACCTTCCTTGCCACAGTTTGTTAAGTGATTCATGGCAGTTGTTAAGCGGGTTACACAGTTGTTAAGTGAATCTGGCTTCCCCATTGACTTTGCTTATTATCAGAAGGTCGCAAAAGTTGATCACATGACCCCGAGACAACGCAACCATCATAAATACGAGACAAATGCCAAGGGACCGAATGTTGATAGCGCGACCATGGGGATGCTGCAACAGTTGTTGAGTGATCATAAGTCACAATATTGCATGTGATATCCATGAGTGTGCAAGGCTACATCCCAGTGACGTGCGGTGAGCTTCATGGCCAGTGAGGCAAGCGCGAAAGCCCCGGCGAAGCCCCGCTGCCGCATCCGCCATAGAGCGGGTCCCGGTCCCACTCTATGGTGGTCGCGGCGCCGGGACTTTAAAGCCCCGCCGCCGGGACCTGAGCAGCCATGATTCCCCCCTCCCCAGCCAGCCAGCCCAGCCAGCCCATTCCTCCCCGGTGTGGTGAGCTCCAGCGGGCTGGATGCGGGTGCGAGGGGCCTGGCAAAAGAAAACAAGCGCCAGCCCGCCACCGCTGTGTCCAACAGGCCAGGCGTCTCATGTTTATGGCGAACATAAACGCGAGACACCTGGCCTGTTGGACACAGCGGCGAGAACATCCTTGCCGCTGCCGCACTCTGCCGCCTCACCCCCCGCCTCCTCCTCCGACCCCACCGCTGTGAAGAAAGAAACAAATGCACACACACACACACACACACAAATTCCTCACAATAAAAAGTTACAAATTAAATTACAATAATTTTGAATCCCCCCCCCCCTCTGTCCGATCCACATACCTTTTCCAGCTGTGGATTTCAACTCTCCTCTTGTCCGCCCGCCATGATGAAAATGTAAAAAATTAAATAAAAAAGCCACTTGCATGGGTTAGCCACGATTTGCTGCCAGATCAGGAGGCGGGAGAATCACGTGCCTCCTTTGCATAAAGAATTTTTCGCCTTTTAACCCTTGCTTAACTCTGAGCAAGGGTTAAAAGGCGAAAAATTCCTTATGCAAAGGAGCCCCATAGTTCTCTCGCCTCCCCCTACAGTTAGCACTAAGCAGACTCAGAGTCACTGTGACTCTGGAGTCTGGCAGCAACTACCTTGGCCTTTTTAATTATTTTTAAATATTCTTTTCTTTTCCTCATGACACTGGTGAGGCCCCGCCTCCCCTGCCTCCCCTGACTGCACGTCCCTGGTGCATCCAAAAGCCAATGGGATTTATACATATTTTTCAGCAGAGTAATAGATGAAGTATTGTACGTAAACTTTATAACATATTCCTTTGGTTTTGGTTTTGTTTGTTTTGAGGCATGCTTATTCTTATCTGGCTTTGTCGTTCCTTTGAGAACTGACTTCAAACGTGGGATTTAGATCTATATTTATTGACGGTTATATCTCTGCCCTTTTGCCCAGGGATTATGGGAGAAGAAATCAACACCTTTGAAGGATATTCCAAGCCAGCATGATGAGGAGAAGGAGGATTTTGAGCCTGATGATCCCATGTGGTTTTTAATTCATGGGAAGGATAGATTATGCTAGAGATGGTAAGTGTGGTGATGATGCTGATGAGAGAATAACAAGAGTCGGAAGGGACCCTGTAGGTCAGGGGTGTCAAACTCAATTTCATTGAGAGCCGCATCAGCATTGTGTTTGACCTCAGGTTGGCCAAGGTGGGTGTGGCCAGCTTGACGTCACTTGTGTCAGGGGCACCCATGAGGTCCGTTTTGGGCTGTGACAGCCTCCTGCAACCCTCTGCCAGCCAAAACGGAGCTCGATTTGCTGGCAGAGGCCTTCGCTGTTTCCAGGGTGGCCCCGCGGGCCAGATCTAAGCACCCTGTAGGCCAGATCTAGCCTCCAGGCCTTGAGTTTGATACCCCTGTTGTACATCATCTAGTCAACCCCCCCCACACCCAAGCAAGGAGACCCTACACCATTTCTGATAGATAACAGTCCAGTCTCTTCTTGAAAGCCTCCAGTGATGAAGCTCCCACAACTTAGCAATAGCAGTTAGACTTACATACCGCTTCATAGGGCTTTCAGCCCTCTCTAAGCGGTTTACAGAGTCAGCATATCGCCCCCACAGTCTGGGTCCTCATTTCACCCACCTCGGAAGGATGGAAGGCTGAGTCAACCTTGAGCCGGTGAGATTAGAACCGCTGAACTGCAGATAACAGTCAGCTGAAGTGGCCTGCAGTATTGCACCCTAACCACTGCGCCATCTTGGCTCTATAACTTCTGAAGGCAACTTCTGTTCCATTGATTGATTCTTCTCACCGTCAGAAAATTTCCCCTTATTTCCAGGTTGAATCTCTCCTTGGTCGGTTTCCATCCATTATTCCTTGTCTGGCCTTCAGGTGCTTTGGAAAATAGCTTGACCCCCCTTCTCTCTTATGGTAGCCCCTCAAATATTGGAAGCTGCTATCATGTCTCCCCTGGTCCTTCTCTTCACTAGACTAGCCATGCCCAGTTCCTGCAACCGTCAATTATATTTTTAGCCTCCAGTCCCCTAATCATCTTAGTTGCTCTTCTCTGCACGTCAGGACAGCACGACATAGTTATTGTACCCGTTGTTTCTGGTAGATCTTTTTTTTTTAATGCATTATATGACAGCTGTGTTTCCTCTTGATTTGTGATTGAGACACATTTATTCTTATCCAATTTTATCGTTGCTTTGAGAACCGATTTTGAACATGACTACATGTGATGACCCAAGACAAGGCAGAGAGGCAATACAGTCAGCTGTTAGTTGGACTTGTATTTGTATTTGTATTTTGTATTTTATTATTTGTATGCCGCCCTTCTCCGGGAGGACTCAGGGCGGCAAACAATTCAAGGGGGAAAAAAGGGGAACATAAAAGACAAAATACAAATAATAAAAGTAGACAACAGTCGCACAACCATACATGTTGAGAGGGGAGGGAACTCATCACCCCCAGGCCTGCTGGCAAAGCCAGGTTTTGACGGTTTTTCGGAAGGCCTGGAGAGAGGTGAGGGTCCGAATCCCTGCGGGGAGTTCATTCCAGAGGGCCGGAGCTGCCACAGAGAAGGCCCTCCCCCGGGTAATAGCCAGGTGGCATTGGCTGGTAGATGGCACCCAGAGGAGGCCAACCCTGTGGGTCTGTGGGAGGTAATTGGCAGCAGGCGGTCTCTCAAGTACCCAGATCCAATACCATGAAGGGCTTTATAAGTTACGACTAGTACTTCTCTTTATTGTTCCAACTTTCCCACAAATGCTCCCACATTTATGGCAAGTCCCAGAGCAAAGCGTTCACACACACACACACACACACAGCAGCCGCTTTCTGGGAGGAGTCCAGCAAAAAGCACAACGGCTTCAAAACAAGAAGGCAAAGTAATAAGGCAATGAATCCACAAGACAAGGAACAAGGCAATGCGTCCCGCAAATGGCAGACATCGGCAACAGCACATCAAACTCCACAAAGTTAGTGTTTGTTCCCGACAAACGCCCCTCCCCACAGCATCTCCTTAAGTCTCAATTCTCATGTGGTGCCTTGTGAAGAGGAACGGGGCGCTCTCTGCCCGAGTCGTCGGAGCAGCTTGTGCTGTTTCTGCCTCCTCTCCACTCTCCGTGCTCAGGGATCAGGAGGGAGCTGTCCTTGCTCCTTACCTGAGCTCTGTCGCTCCTCATTTCCACTATCTGCCTGCCCTCTCTCGGTCATCCTGCCCCCTTTCCTCCCTGCTGGCAAGTCGATCCAAGCCCAAGGGGCCCAGGACTGCCTTGTCCTGCTCCTCCCCGCGTTCCTCCAAAGCCAATGGGGCTGCCCCCTTAACCTCTGTCGGCCCCAGATCCACCTCATCCTCCTCCGCAGATTCAGGCTCCGATGAGGGCATGACACCACATGACCCCAGGACATTACAACTGTTATAAACATCCAGCATCCAAATTTTGATTATGCGACCATGAGGATGCTGCAACGGACTTAAGTGTGTTAAATGGTTGCAAGTCGCTTTTTTCAGTGGCACTGTAACTGAACGGTCACTCAGTGAACTGTTGTAAGGTGAGGATTACCTATACTGGCTGCAATGCATCTTTTTCAGAGTCCTTCAGATATTCTTCTAATGCCCTTTGTCATCGTTGTTGTTCAACTGCCCAGGATACTTGCAACATTACAAGCCCACCTATTTTCCTTGGTAAGTAGAAACTGTCAACATTGCTGCGTGGATGAGAGCAAGATTTATTGTCGTCATTTTTCTGGTCTTCCTATCAAGGGATTCTAGTCTTGCTTGAGTCCAGTCCATTATTCCAGCTGTGCATCTAATGCAGGGGTGTGTTTCTGACAGTATTACTGCCGGTTCGGTGCACAGCTGCCTATAAATACGTCTGTGCATGCCAGTGGTGGGTTCCGTATCCCATTCCAACTGGTAAGGTTGGAACGGGCCCAGCGTAGCCCACATAGACGCGTGCAGCTGCTTGGTGGAGCATTGTGCAGGCACTGTACGTGCTGTATTTATTATTTATTTATTTATTAATAAAATTTATATGCCGCCCAATCCCGAAGGACTCCGGGCGGCTTACAAAGAAGGAAGAGGGGGAAAAAAATAAGAAAAAAAATAAGGAAAAGACAGTTTAAAACACAACACATGCATTCATTCTAATCGGGGCTGGACCTCAACAATGAGGTCAACAGTCCCAGGCCTGCCGGAACAGCCAGGTTTTAACAGCTTTTCTGAAGGCCATGAGAGTGGGTAAGGTCCGGATCTCTGGGGGTAGCTGATTCCAAAGGGCCGGAGCAGCCACAGAGAAATCTCTCCTCCGGGGGGCCGCCAACCGACACTGTCTGGGTGACGGTATCTGAAGGAGGCCCAATCTGTGGGATCTTACCGGCCGCTGGGAGGTATGTGGCAGTAGGCGGTCTTGCAGGTACGCTGGCCCTAAGCCATGCAGGGCTTTAAAGGTAATATGCATGCGCGTAAGCCCCAGAGGCTATAAAGGACAGGTAAGGAGCTCAGGTGGGCAGGTGGGCCCTCCGGAGCACTGTACTGGAATGCTACGCCGGTACCGGGGTGTACTGCCTGCAACCCACCACTTGCGCATGTGGAGAACATTAAAAATATCAAAAAAAAAAAACATTCTACAGCGACTGGGGAATTGGTTCAGGGGTCTGGCGAGCCTGCCGTCCCTATCACTTCGGCGATCCAATCACAATTCCCACTACCGGTTCGCCCAAACCAGTGCAAACTGGTAGCAACCCACCTGTGATCTAATGACTGGAATGGCCCAGGTGTTAATTGCCTTGATGGCATTTCCTCCACTAAGGTTAGAGCTAAGATCTTCGCTCCGATAATATATTCACATCTAACATTCTTCTTGATTTCAGCCTGTTGGATGTTGTCGGCTTGAAGGATCATTCGCAGTGATCATCTTCATCCATATGATGATGATTACTCTTAGACCAGATTATTTCCCATCCTCGGGAAGGAGAGCTTGGCTGGAAACTTTTACAATTATCTGAAGAATAATGGTTTGTTCCTCCAACATTGTAGCTTGATGGTCTTAATTGCTTGTGCAACAGATTCATTTTAAATTAAGCTCATTATAGGTAGGGGCCATTTCACGGAGATGCCTCTAACCGAGGTAAGTGCTGCATTCTGTTCCAAGCATGGCTAATTAATCCATCATTATCCAGGCTCGGAAACATGCAGTTCTATTTGTCTAAAATGATGGCTGCTGTGAACTTCGCTCACCAGATTAAATATTTATTTAATGACCATCAGTTAGTTAATACCAGTGTGACTAGAAATGCTGATGATGTACCGGCAAAAATGTATCGGAATTCTCTGCTTTCTAATTTCCTACAAAAAGCTGAAATCATATTTCTCTCCTTATTCAACAGCTATTGCAGTGAGAGGTCTTTAAGAAACGAGAGATGATGAGATGCCAGAGAGGTAATCGCCTCCATTAAGATAGGCTATTGCAACAATATAAGAAAGCATTCATGATCGTTGTTAATAAATGTCCACTCTCTAGGGCAGGGGGTCAAACTCAATGCCTGGGGGTCGGATCCCACAGTGACTCTGCCCGTGAAAATGGAGATCAGGAGGGCCGCATGTTTTCACTTCAGAGTGTTTCAAGAGGCCGTCGCAGCCAAAAATAGAGCTCGGGAGCCCACTGGCAGAGTAGCAATAGCAATAGCAATAGCACTTAGACTTATATACCGCTTCATAGGGCTTTCAGCCCTCTCTAAGCGGTTTACAGAGTCAGCATATCGCCCCCACAGTCTGGGTCCTCATTTCACCCACCTCGGAAGGATAGAAGGCTGAGTCAACCTTGAGCCGGTGAGATTAGAACCGCTGAACTGCAGATAACAGTGAAGTGGCCTGCAGTACTGCACCCTAACCACTGCACCACCTTGGCTCTTGAGTACTCGGGCCACCACGGGTGCCTATGCACGAGTGACATCGAGCTGGCCACGCCCACCCTGACCCCCCAAGGTCAAACACAACCCTGATGCGGCCCTCAATGAAATTGAATTTGACGCCCCTGGTCTAGGGCCTAGGCCAGCTGCGAAGGCTGGCGAGCAAAGCAAGCCAGCGGCCATAGCAGATGAGGTGGGAAAAGAAGCGGCTATAAGAGGCGGGGTGGCCGGGGCGGTGAGGGGTGGGCGGGGCGGTGAGAGGCGGGCGGGGCAGGGCAGGGCAAGGTGAGGTGGGCCAATGGTGAGATTAGCCGGTTTTCTGAACTGCACATAATCTTAACAACCAGTTCCCCAGTCCGAACCGGCTGAATCTCATCTCCGTCCACTGACTAAAGGCATATAAATAGTCCTCAACATACGATTCACCATTGAGCTAAGTGAGACAGCCGTTAGGTGAAATTTCCCCTATTTTAAGACCTTCCTTGCCATAGTTGTTAAGGGAATCTCTGCGGTTGTTAAATCAGTAATACGGTTGTTAAGTGAATCGGGCTTCTTCATTGACTTTGCTTGTCAGAAGGTCTCCAAACATGACCCCAGGACACTGCAACCATCGTAAATACGAGTCACTTGCCAAGCATCTGATTTGATCAGACCACAGAGATGTTGCAATGGTCGTAAGTGTGAAAAACGGTCATAAACAGAGGTGGTATTCAGCTGGTTCGGACCAATTCGGGAGAACCAGGAGTCGCTTGCTAAGTGCCTGAATTTTGATCCCATGACCATGGGGATACTACAACAGTCGTAAGTATGAAAAAACGGTCATGTCCCTTTTTCAGTGCCGTTGTAATTTTGAACGGCCACTAAATGAACCGTTGTAAGTTGAGGATTACCTGTAACCAAGATTTTCTTCTTAACGTGCCGCTGAACCTAATAAGCATCATGGGCAGTAGTGCCCCAAAAAACCCATCTATCATGGTTTATTCATAGAGCTTATTTATATACCAGATGTTTTCACTGCCCTTTGGTGAACAGCAGGGTATTTTATAAGAAACACAAAAGGAATAAAATATAGCATCTGGAGATACACTGCAAAGTTAATATAGCAATCTGTATGAAAATCTGCTGAAAGAAAGAAAACTTTTGCAAGCTTTCTGAGAGTTCCCCGCTACAAAATTCAGACGTTTGGCAAGTGACTCACATTTATGACCGTGGCAGTGTCCCAGGGTCATGTGTATTACCTTTTGGGACCTCCTGACATGCAAAATCAAAGGGGGAGGCAGATTCATTTCCCGGCCACAGTGGTTAATTGAATCATCACGGTTGTTAAGTTAGTAACACAGTTGTTAAGTGAATCTGGCTTCTCCGTTGGATGTGCTTGTCAGAAGGTCTCAAAATAGGACCCCGGGACATTGCAACGGTCGTAAATATGAATCGGAGGTAGAAAAATGGGGGCGAGGACAGCTAAGCTTTCTTCTTAAGGATTATGTGATAAGAAGAAATTGAACAAATGCATCCTTTCCATAGGTAGTCCTCTACTTATAACCAGGGGTGGGTTCTGGCTACTGCTACTACTGGTTTGCTCAGGGACGCACTCTGTGTGTGCATGCACTTGATGCGTGCTACGCACGAATTTGCAGTACTAAAAAATGTGCATGCACAGAAGCAAAAAGCAAGACTTTGGCGCCGCCAAGAGAAACAGTTCGGGAGCGTGGCAGGCTGAGTTACTATCTACTCAGCCAAACCAGGCCGAACCGGTAGGAACTCACCTCTCCTTATAACAGTTTGTTTGGTGACGGTTGGAAGGTACAACACAGTGGTGGGTTGCAGGCTGTACTCCCTGATACAGGCGTACCGATGCCTGCCGGGAGCACTGGGTACTGTTCCGGTACAGTGCTCTGGAGGGCCTGCCCGCCTGCCCAAGCTTCTTACCTGTATTTGAGCTCTTTGGCGCTTCCGTGCACAGAGCGTACGGCGCCTGCGCAACGCTTTGCCGAGCAGCTGGAGCATCGCAGAAGCGTCACGAGGCATCGCGGAGGTGTCGTGGAGATAAGGATGTGTGCGCGCATGCTGCGTGCGTGCATGTGGGGGAAGCTGGGCCCTGTTGCACCGTACCGGTTACAACAGGATCCGGAACCCACCACTGGTACAACAGCACTGAAAAAAGTGACTTACGACTATTTTTCGCACTCAGGAGCGTTGCAGCATTCTGACAAGCCAGGGTCAATGGGGAAGCCAGATTCGTTACTAACCTAACAACTGTAGGGATTCACTTAACAACTATGGCAAGGAAATGTCGTAAAATGGGACAAAACTCACTTGACAACTGTCCCGCTTAGCAACAAAAGTTGTGGGCTCAGTCGTGGCGGACTGCCTGTATTTTGGTGTAATATGCTTAAATGGGGATTGAGGTCCGTTTGTGTGTGTGTGTGGCTGGCTGAGGAATTCTGGGAGTTGAAGTCCACAAGTCTTAAAGAGTTGAAGAAGCTTCTTGGATGAGAAGCGAAATGTCTTCAGAGGAAAAACAGAAAGCCCAGTTGCCTCTTGAAAAAGCACTTTTGGGACACAAGTCTTAAAGTTGCCAAGTTTGGAGACCCCTGCTCTAAATAATAAATACGATATGATTGGGCCATGGGCTATAATGACAGCTGGTACATGGTATGGGTGTCCTCTGTTAGTCAGAGGAGTAGCTATGTGTTACAGGTAGTCGTCCCTTAATGACCAGTCAACGAAAGTTCGATGTTATGACAAATGTAAAAATAAGACACATAGGATTCAGATTTAAAGTCCGAACATTCTGCCCACCCCAAAAAAACCACATACACAGAGTGCTGTGATGCTTTACAACTGCCATTTTTGCTTAACAACCATTTCAAAAAAAAATCATAAAATCTCATCACATGTGATGATCTGCTTAATGACTCGCATGACTTATGATTGTAATTCTGGGCTCTATTATGGTCATAAGTCGAGGACTACCTGTATATAAATTATAGAGATCAACTTTCAGTCTCTTATTCGGCAGAACAATAGAGATTTATGGACGACTATTTTATTGCTTCCTGTTAAGTTTTACAGCATGTATTCTCTGGCTGGGACCTTGTTAGAATATAGAAAGGAGACCACTAGGGAATCTGAGAGGTATGGACTACAGGAGGGCTAACAAACTCCCGGCCTGCAGGCCGGATGCGTCATATGCTGGCCACAATCACAGCTGGTTTAGCGAAGGGGGGGGGAGAATCCTGATACGTCATGTGACACCGCCATGACGCCGCGAGTTTGACACCCCTTGTTGTGGTCCGCCAGCGATTCAGACAGTGAATGGGGAGAAACATGAGCCAATCCTGTAATCTATGGAAGGCTCTGATGAGGGCTCTGTGTCAGAGGCAGAGAGGGGGCCAGAGCCATCTGACACTTATCAACTGCATTCAGAGGCAGACGAACAGCTGGAGCCTGTTCCCAGTGTGCGCATGCACACAGTTGCCAGACAAAGGGAACAGCTGAAGAACAGGGGTCGCAGATGGACAATGAATGGCCCCTCCCAGAGGAAATAAAAGAGGAGCGACAGAGGAGTGGAGTTTGCAGGAGGCAATTAGTTCACTTAATTGGTTCATGACTCTCCAAGACTCCTTGCCACGTTTTGCAGATATCGGCCTGGCAGCTCTCCAAGCCAGATAAGGTCTGTGACTATAAATCCTCCCTTGAAAGACTTTGCTGGATGTGAATGAGCAGAAATCACAGTAAATTAATAAAAGAGGTTTTTGTCGGGACCAGGAGTTTGCTTCATGCTCTCGGGAAGCCTAGATCAGAACACCCCTGGACTAGAGCAAACAGTAGAAAAATGCTCAAAATAAAGCAACGGCAAAATATTCTGATATTATCGCCAAGAAAAAATTATGGATGTTTCTATTAAGTTGCTAGGAACTGAGTTCTAATCAATATTTATTTTTATTTAATGTTACTATTCTTTTTAAAATTTCAAGTCTCACTTGTGTTTTACAACTTTGATTTTTGTTGTTGGTTTTATCTTCAATGTTTTTCCTCCATTTTTAAATTTACGATAATTATTTTGAATAATTAATTTGTACACTCTCTAGGAAAAGCAATTATTGAATGGTATAAATTAAGGGCATCCCTTCATACTATTTATTTATGAGGAAATATATTTGCAACGCAATCTCTTAACAGCAAGGCACAGCAAAAGAAGTAATTAGCATCCATTCAAGAAATTAAAATGATAAGCTCAAATAAATAGTGGTGGGATTAAAAAGCATGGAAAAGAATATACTTTAAGCACCCTTCTAAATGTTAGTAAGGAGAAGATTTGCTTCAACTCCAGTGGGATTTCCCTTCCCATAATCTGTAGTTATTTTTTATTTATTTCCTGAGGTTCCTGTGCTACTGAATTCTTATGGGCTCTAAGCCAAGTATAGAATGTTTAAATATAGAGTTAAGGATATTCCACATATAACTAATAAACCATGACAGTGTTCCCAACCCCAAATGCAGCCTTAAAGAATGACATTAGCATGGCCCTTCAGAAGCTCAATAAAATGGAGCAGTGCCAAAGAGCTGGAAGTAAGAAAAGGGGGCCACCACTGAGAAGGCTCACTCTTAAGATGAGATTCATCAATCAATAAACTCCCTCTTCTGGATTTCTCTGAAGTGATAAAGTCAAGTCAGAAAATGTGGTCTCATGGATAAGGTGGCGCAGTGGTTAGAGTGCAGAATTGCAGGCTAACTCTACCCTCAGCCAGGAGTTCGATCCTGACCGGCTCAAAGTCAAGGCAGCCTTCTATCCTTCCGAGATCGATAAAATGAGGACCCAAAACATTGGGGGCAATATTCCAATATTGTAAACCACTTAGAGAGGGCTGTAAAGCACTGTGAAGCCAGAGGTAGTATTCAACAGGTTCTGACCAGTTCTGGAGAACTGGTAGCAGAGGTGGGTTCCTACCGGTTCGGACTGGTTTAGGCGAGTAGATAGTAACTTGGTCTGCCACAGTCGTGAACGGGTTCTCTTGGCAGCGCCATAGGCACCGCCATCTTGTTTTTCATACTACGCATGCACATAATGCACTCGCATGCACAGCATGTCCTTGAGCGAATTGCAGTAGCAGTAGCCGGAACCTACCCTTGACCAGAAGTGTGACTTTTGAGTAGTTCAGACAATCAGTAAATACCACCTCTGGCTGGCCCCGCCCCCATCTATTCTCTGCCTCCCAAGTCCCAGCTGATCGGGAGGGAATAGGGATTTTTCAGTAACCTGCCATGCCCACCAAGCCACGCCCACAGAACCGGTAGTAAAAAAATTAATCCCACCATGTCAAGCGGTATATAAGTCTAAGTGTTATTTCAATTGTTATATCACAGAACAGTTAAGCTAAACCGCGCCCAGGCTGAAAGCAGGATTCGTTTATAGAAGAAACCTCTTTATATACAATAATATAAAACAGGATGCATGTATACAATACCCATGCAGCTCTTGCAACGTGGTAGAGAGAAGAAGTAGCAAGGACTAACAAACTCTTATATACACCGAACAGTTAAGTTAAGCCATGCCCAGACTGCGAGCGGTCTCGCATGGCTCACAATGAATCCTGTGTCTCAGTCACCAAACAGTTCCCATTGGCTGACTTGTTGTTATGGCTATTCCCGTTCATAAATTCTTATACACTGACAAATGAATATTCTCCTCCCAATGGTGGTCATATGTTGAGAACTACCGTATATTTCGCCTCACAAGGCGACTGGACGTTTAAGACGACCCCCTACTTTCAGGTGCCTGCAAGCCAGCTGAAGGCCTCTGTGCTGCTGGGCTGTCATAGTTTTGAGCTCAGCGCCTTCCTCCTCCAGACCTCCAGCCAGACCTTACTAAGCTATCCCAGTGCTCATCCATCCACGTGCCCAGACGAGGAGCACCAAGGTTATCGATTGAAAGGCCGGCATCTGCGCTGGTGGCGGTGCAGTTTTTTGCTTGGTGGCGTTGCTTTTTCTTTTCTTTTGTTTTTTTGGTATACCCGGCGTATAAGATGACCCCCAATTTTTGCAATATTTTTGGGGGTTTAAAAATACGGCGGAAAATACGGTACCTCTACATGCCACGGTTTATCTTATTGCCCAAGTCTTTACAAGTAGTCCTCAACTTATAACACTTCATTTAGGGATCATTTGAAATTAACAACAGCAGTGAAAAAAGTGACTTATGCCACACGGCAAACCATGAAGGACTTTCAAGGTGACACCCAGAATCTGGAATTGCACCTTTTGGAAAAAGCTGAGCGGATTGATGATATTATACTATATCTGTAAAGCAGTGGTGGCTTGCGGTACCGGTTGGAACGGGCTTGCTGGCATCCACGTGGATGCACACAGCATGGGCACGCGTCTTGGCGCTTTTGCGAGCGTCCGTGACACTCCAGTTGCTCAGCGGAGTGTCACGCAGGCGCTGGACGCGCTATGCGTGTGCTCAGAAGCGCTGAACACGTAAAAGGATGGTAAGAAGCAAGGGTGGGTAGGTGGGCCCTCCGGAGCACTGTACTGGAACGGTATCCAGTGCTCGGGGCTGGCTCTGGTACGCCCGTACTGGGGTGTACCGCCTGCAACCCACCACTGCTGTAAAGATATATGAGAATGGCCTTCGGGAAGATGGGAAGAAGACATGCTGCCTAGGGAAAGATCAGATAAAAGGAAGAGGGCCCCACAGTGGACTAATGGACAGAGAAAGAAACTTAGAAACGGTCTGCCCTAAATTAGGTGGTACAAAGAGATGGTGGGAGATTTATACTTTCAGAGTATTATAAAAGATTCTGTAAATGTAGGCTTACCATAAAGTAGGATTAGCTCCTATCTGGTTTATCAGTAGTCCTCGACTTACAACCACAGTTGAGCCCAGGGACGAGTTCCTGCTGCCATTATTAGCGGTTCGGCGCCCAAATCTTTTTGCTTTAATTTGCTATTTTTGGTTTTCATTACAATAATATGTGCGCTAACAACCGCTTTAAACTCAATATAAATCGTTCTAAACTTGACTGTAAAAAATACGATTTCTGTAATAGAGTTGTCAAAATCTGGAATGCCCTTCCAGACTCAATTGTCTCAGCTACAAATTTTCACAGTTTCAGTCACAATTTGACTTCCGTGGACCTTACATCATATTTAAGTGGTGAGTAGAGGGGGGGGGGCATAAGTGCATTAATGTGCCTATCGTCCCTGTCACTGTATTTTTTATTCTTTTATTGTTGTTCTCTGGGGGGTTTTGGTTTGTTTTTTTTCCTAATAAATAAACAAATAAAATAAAATTTCAAATTTGGCAATCCCCAATGAGAGCAATAAACAGATTGTCACTAAAGGGATGAAATCCTGGCTCCCGCTTGTAAAACTAGTAGCAAACTCCAGCCAAGGCGACGAAATGAGAGGCTATTTCCACACAGGGACTTTTGTTCAGCGCATTAATGGGGATTTAAAAGGAACACATGCTTTCGCTCCCCACACAGCTGCAGGTCTGATTCACCCACTTACGCGCAGCCTCGTACAGCTGTTTGCAGTGAGCAGCTGTCATGTTTGCACAATCAAAGCGATGCGTTAGGAAAGATACCCCTCCACCTGCTAAAACCCCCCGTCTTAAGCAAGACACCTTAAATATTATTGTAGACAGAAGGGGCTGGAACCAAATGTTCACAATTTTCAGTTTTGCTCCGAGTACGGTTTGTCAGCCAGTTACAAATCCATCTGGTGGCGATGAAATATATCCCACATTTTTTTCCAGCTTACCAAGAAGTAGGTTGTGGTCTACTTTGTCAAATGCCTTACTGAAATCCAAGCATGCTATGGGCACAGCATTTTGCTGATCTACTAAATTTAATCACTTTGTCATTTTATTTATTTAAATGTATTTATATCCCACCTTTATTATTTTTTTGCTCACAACAACCTTGTGAAGTGGGTTGGGCTGAGAGAGAGAGACAGAGAGAGAGAGAGAGTGATCAGCCCCAAATCACCCAAATCGCTCTCATGGCTAGAGAAGGATTTGAATTCATGGTCTCTTGCTTCCTAGCCTGGTGTCTTACCCACTAGATCAGGGATCAGCAACTTGGGGCTCTGGAGCCGCATGTGGTTCTTTCATCCCTCTGCTGTGGCTCCCTGATGCCAGTCAGCTCCATAATTGATAGGGCTTTCGGTTAGGACAGGTAGAGGAAAAAGGATGCCGCGCTAGGAGGAGACTCTATGGTGGGGAAACCAGACTTCCGATCAGCAGGGGAAAATGGAGTCCACGCTAGGAGGAGACTCTATGGTCATCTCCACAATTGATAAGGCTTTTGGTTAGGACAGGTAGAGGAAAAAGGATGCCGCACTAGGAGGAGACTCTATGGTGGGGAAACCAGACTTCCGATCAGCAGGGGAAAATTGAGTCCACGCTAGGAGTAGACTCTATAGTAATCTCCACAATTGATAGGGCTTTCGGTTAAGACAGGTAGAGGAAAAAGGATACCGCGCTAGGAGGAGACTCTATGGTGGGGAAACCAGACTTCCGATCAGCAGGGGAAAATGGAGTCCACGCTAGGAGGAGACTCTATGGTCATCTTCACAATTGATAAGGCTTTCGGTTAAGACAGGTAGAGGAAAAAGGATACCGCGCTAGGAGGAGACTCTATGGTGGGGAAACCAGACTTCCAATCAGCAGGGGAAAATGGACTCCACGCTAGGAGGAGACTCTATGGTGGTTGGCTTCAGAATTGAATGGGGGGCTTCCGGTTAGGACCTTTGTGGCTCTTTGAGTGTTTAAGGTGGCCGGCCCTTGCACTAGACCAGGGGTGTCAAACTGGCGGCCCATGGGCCAGATGTGTCGTATGCAGGCCAGGCCCACTCCAGGTCTGTGAAATGTCATGATACGTCACTCACAGCAATATGACACTGTGAGTTTGACACCTGTGCACTAGACAAATGTTTTTCAACCTTGGCAACTTTAAGAGATATGGGCTTCATTTCCCAGGATTTCCCAGCCAGCCATAGAGAGTGAAGAATTCTGGGAGCTGAAGTCCACACCTCTTAAAGTTGCTAAGGTTTAGTACCACAGCACTAGACCAAAGACCAAACTCTAAGTTATTGATGTTTATTTTATTAAAAGTTAAAATTGATGCCCTGCTGCTTCTCATGATTGTTTGATGAGATTTTAATATTATATCATTTTTCAACCTGGCAAATGATTCTGAATTTTGTCGGCCCCTGATAGGATCCTCATGGGTTCGAAGAACACGCTTTAAAGAAATACTACCCAAAAGAGTGGGGGAGGGGGAATACCCAAAGATTTGGTTCCTTCCAAATCTGGGTGATATTTTCAAGAAAGACGCTCCCAGACACCTGACATAATATGGATTTTGGCTCTGTGTATAACCCATTTTTTTACCGTGGCTTTCGACAAAGTAAGCAAGGCGGTTTGTGACATAATGAAATACGTCTTTAAAATAAAACAGCGGTAAAGAGAGACTGTTAAAGCTTCAGCACTATTCCAAATGATCTCCTCAGGCCACCTGAATGAAGGGATCTGTCTTTCATGGGTGGGAAGGGCAAGCAGAGAAGACTTCTGCCTCTCCCCGACCCATTAGCCAACACAGTTCTAGGCTGCATAAAGAGAGGGATAGAATCAAGGTCACATGAAGCGTTAATACCACTTTATAATGCCTTGGTAAGGCCACACTTGGAATTCTGCATTCGGTTTTGGTTGCCACGACTCTTTCTAGAATCTCAACAATTTTTTTTACATCGTGCCGATCAAAACTGGATGCCGTATTCCAAGTTTCGCCTTACCAAGGCATTATAAAGTGGTAGTAACACGTGATCTTGAGTCTATTCATGCAGCCTAAAGTTGCATTAGCTGTTTCTGGCATCTGCAACCGTTGTCTTGGTATGATTGATCGGCTGACTGGTTGATTGATAATATCCCATCAAGTTGTTTTTCAACCCCACAGCATCCCTGTTTTTCAAACTTGACAACTCGAAGATATACGAACTTCCACTCCCAGAATTTCCCAGCCAGCATGCTGGGAACGGAAGTTCACACTTCTTCAAGTTGCCAAGTTTGAAAAACGCTGATTTCCATCTTTCACAAATGTATATTAATGCATCCATATCACACTGAGCTGCTTTTGAGTGATTCCCCCCCACCCCCCGCAACCCGAATGAATCCCTATTTGATTGTCGATCAGAAAGGTCAGCAGTTCGGCGGTTCGAATCCCTAGCTCCGCGTAATGGAGTGAGCTCCCGTGACTTGTCCCAGCTTCTGCCAACCTAGCAGTTCGAAAGCACGTAAAAAATGCAAGTAGAAAAATAGGGACCACCTTTGGTGGGAAGGTAACAGCGTTCCATGCGCCTTCGGCGTTTAGTCATGCCAGCCACATGACCACGGAGACGTCTTTGGACAGCGCTGGCTCTTCGCTTTTGAAATGGAGATGAGCACTGCCCCCTAGAGTAGGGAACAACTAGCACATATGTGTGAGGGAACCTTTACTTTTAACCCAAATGAAAACTATGCATCCCTTATGTTTCATTTAAGCATCTGAGGTGAACAGCAAGTAAAAGTAGTCCTTGACTTACAACAGTTTGTTTAGTGACCGTTTGAAGTTACAACAGCATTGAATAAAGTACTTATGAGCGCTTTTCACACTTATGACCATTGCAGCATCCCCCAGGGTCACGTGCTCAAAATACGCCCACTTGGAAACTGACTCACATTTATGACCGTTTGCAGGGTCCTGCATGAGGTCATGCGATCCCCTTTTGTGACCTTCTGACAAGCCACGTCAATGGGGAAGCGAGATTCACTTAACAATGGTGTTACTAAGTAAGCAACTGCAGTGATTCATTTAACAAGTGTGGCAAGAAAGGTCGTACAATAGGGCAAAATTCACTTAACAAATGTCTCACTTAGCAACACAAATTTTGGGTGCGATTGTGGTCGTACTGTACGTCGAGGACTACCTATACTCCGCACATTCTCAACCAACGTATCCCGTGTGTGACGATGGAGCAGAAGCCATTCAGTAAATCTAATAATAATGGTAAGAAAAGCCCAGCTGTGATGTTCTTTTCTGGTGAAGCTTTCCACAGCTGGCTTCTGGGCATTACAGCTCTTTGGTGGAAGGTTCTTGTTCTCCCAACATTTGAAGGACAAACTGAGACAGACACATAAATACACAGTTAGTGTCTTCTCCTCTCCTCTCTTCCCTTCCCTTTCTTTTCTTCCCTTCACTTCTCTTCCCTTCCCTTCCCATTCATTTCTTCTCTTTCCTTTCTTTTCTTCCTTTCATTTCACTTCCCTTCCCATTCATTTCTTCTCTTCCCATTCCTTTCTTCTTCTCTTCTCCTCTTCCCTTCCCTTTATTTTCTTCCCTTCATTTCACTTCTCTTCCCATTCCTTTCTTCTCTTCTCTTCCCTTTATTTTCTTCCCTTCATTTCACTTCTCTTCCCATTCCTTTCTTCTCTTCCCTTTCTTTTCTTCCCTTCATTTCATTTCTCTTCCCATTCCTTTCTTCTCTTCCCATTCCTTTCTTCTCCTCTCCTCTTCTCTCTTCTCTTCCCTTCCCTTTCTTTTCTTCCCTTCGCTTCCCTTCTCTTCCCATTCATTTCTTCTTCTCTTCCCTTCCCTTTATTTTCTTCCCTTCCCTTCCTTTCACTTCTCTTCTCTTCCCATTCCTTTCTTCTCTTCTCTTCCCTTTCCTTTCTTCTCCTCTTCTCTTCTCTCTTCTCTTCCCTTTCTTTTCTTCCCTTCATTTCACTTCTCTTCCCATTCATTTCTTCTCTTCCCATTCCTTTCTTCTCTTCTTCCCATTCCTTTCTCCTCCTCTTCTCTTCCCATTCCTTTCTTCTCTTCTCTTTCCTTCCCATTCCTTTCTTCTCCTCTTCCCTTCCCTTTCCAATCATCTCTTCTTCCCTTTCCTTCACATTCCTCTTCTCTTCTCTTCCCATTCCTTTCTTCTCTTCCCTTCCCATTCCTTTCTACACTCTTCTCTCCTCCTCTCTTCTTCCCTTCCTATCCTCTTCTCATCTCTCTTTCTCTCTCCCTCCCTCCCTCTCTCTTTCTGTCTCTCTGTCTCTATCTCTGTCTCCAAAGTTTATATTCCTTTGCCTTTGACATTCACAATGGTTTCAGATCTGATTTCTCTCCTGACCCCCTCCCTAAAGCTAGCCTTGCCCATTTCTGTGTTTGCTGAGTGGAATCAGAAAACAAATTTAGACACTTACAGTGAACCAAAACTTCTCGGGTTTCCATGGAAATGTTTAGAAGAAATAAGCTCCAAGCTAACCGGGCTGCTAAGCGCGGATCCCTTCCGTTAGTCATGGGGGTCTAGTTCTCTCCCCCTCTGCCCACCCCACCTCCTCCCCAAACTGCCTCTGACACGTGCACGCCATCTCTCCAGGGATCCTTCACACCCGGCATGGCATAGCGTGCCTCCATGACAGCTGACATCCTGTTCCACTTTGCTGGCTTGTTTCGGGAGCTTCGGTGGACGTGTCGAACAGGGCTCAAGAAAGAAAGCGTGCATGTGAACATCTGTGACTATTTATAATTCCCTTCCCTCTAAACTAGATTTCTCAGCAAAAAAGCAAAAAGCAAAAAACCCCAAAGTTTGGTTAGAGCTATTGCTCTGGAGCGACAGCCGGTCCTGTAACAGATAACAGATTAACAGAGTTGGAAGGGACCTCGTAGGTCATCTAGTCCAACCCCCTGCACAAGCCGGAGATCCTACACAGTTTCTGACAGGTGGCAGTCCAGTCTCTTCTTGAAAGCCTCCAGGGAGGAAGCTCCCACAACTTCTGAAGGCAACTTTTGTTCCATGGGTTGATTGTTCTCCCTGTCAGAAAATTCCTCCTTATTTCTAGGTTGAATCTCTCCTTGGTCAGTATCCATCCATTATTCCTTGTCTGGGGTGCTTTGGAAAATAGGTTGGCCTCCTCCTCTCTGTGGCAGCCCCTCAAATATTGGAAGATGTTATTCTGTCTCCCCTGGTCCGTCTCTTCACTAGAGTAGCATGCCCAGTTCCTGCAACCGTTCATTGTATGTTTTAGTCTCCAGTCCCCTAATCATCTTGGTTTTCCTTCTCTGCACTTTTCCGTTACCAGTTGATTACCACCCATGGGCAGAATAACAGAAAGAAGCAGAATTACATTCCAATACAATAGCAGAGTTGGAAGGGACCTTGGAGGTCTTCTAGTCCAACCCCCTGCCTAGGCAGGAAACCCTATACCGTTCCAGACAAATGGCTATCCAACATCTTCTTAAAGACTTCCAGTGTTGGGGCATTCACAACTTCTGGAAGGCAGCTTGTTCCACTGATTGTTCTCACTGTCAGGAAATTTCTCCTCAGTTCTAAGTTGCTTCTCTCCTTGATTAGTTTCCACCTATTGCTTCTTGTTCCACCCTCAGGTGCCTTGGAGAATAGTTTGACTCCATCTTCTTTGTGGCAGCCCCTGAGATATTGGAAGACTGCTATCATGTCTCCCCTAGCCCTTCTTTCTAATAAACTAGATATGCCCAGTTCCTGCAACCGTTCTTCATATGTTTTAGCCTCCAGTCCCCTAATTCTCTTTGTTGCTCTTCTCTGCACTCTTTCTAGAGTCTCCACATCTTTTTTTACACCGTGGCAACCAAAACCGAATGCAGGATTCCAAGTGTGGCCTTACCAAGGCCTTATAAAGTGGTATTAACATGTAGTTAATGTAGAGTCACATTGGACTTACCCCTGAAAACATAACATAGGAAACAAAATATCAAACTCACCTCTGAAAACATAACATAGATGTTGTGAGATCCAGTCTGGGTTGATCACCGGGACGAGGGGTTTAGTCTTACAAGCTTTTGGACTCGTGCTGGAGCCATCCTGAGGGAACTTCTCTCTCACCGACGCAGTTTGGACCCTACGACCTTATTCTGGGACACGTACATTTGCCTTCATTCATAACAAAGATGTGTCCAACCCAGGGGTGGGTTTCAACCGGTTCGCGGCGGTCCCCGCGAACCGGTTGGTCGGCGAACCCGGAAGTAAGTAACTTCCGGGAACGGCGAAGGGCCGACCCGACCGACCGCGCTCCTTACCCGGTTTTGACGAGTTCTGCGCTTCCACGCATGCGCAGGACGCATACAGCACCTGCGCGATCCTCCAGGAGCAGCTGGAGCATCGCACAGACGCTAGTACGCATGCGTGCACTGCGCGCATGCACGAGGACGCCGCCGGCCCCGTTCCAACCGAACCGGTTGGAACGGGGCGAGAAACCCACCCCTGGTCCAACCTTAATATCGTTTGCGGTCATCAGTGGATCAGTGGCTTGCCGGCTGGAAGGCTGGTAACCCAGGTTCAAGAGCCGAGCACTGTGCTACGGTGCGAGTTCCCGCCCTCGCCTCAGCTCCTGCCAGCGTAGCAGTTCAAAAGCATGTAAATGATCATCGTCTTCTTCATTTAACAACCCCCTAATCCCTTGTGGGGTGGAGTCTGGGCAACTGAATGGAACTAGCAGAGTGTTTTAATGGCCAGATGCTCTTCCTGTTGCCAATATGGAGTTTTGTTCAGCAGATATATTCACAGTGAACCCAGAGAGAGAAATATCTGCCTCTAGCTAGGATCGAACTCACAGCCTCCTGATTGTGAGGCGAGAGCTCCACCTCTAGGTCACCGCACCATTCCCACTCCACAAAAGTGTGTAAATATGGGTAGATAAATACGGTAGGTACCACTTTGGTGGGGAAAAGTAACAGCACTTATGATGTCATGCTGACTACATAACCTCAGAAACATCTTCGGACAGCACTGACTCAACGACCCTCGAAATGGAGATGAACACCGCCCCCTAGAGTCAGGCAGGACTAGGGGAATAAAATCCTCAGGGACACCAACATCACCAAGTTGTGTTTTTCTTTTGTTTCGTTTTACTTAAAGCCTCAAATACAGATATTTAGACTTCCTATACATGCTGGCATTTGTCCCTATTAATCAGGATGGGGCTAATGGGGAAAGCTAACGGTTCCACGATGGCCCAGATCAGCCATGTTTCGCTAAGCAAGGAGGAATTATAAATATTATTTTTCATTCAATTCCATCCCCATTCAAAGGCACCAGGCAGCTGGCAGCTGAAGGCTGGGGGCCAAATCCTTCTTAAATATCTCCCGGGGGCCATTTGTCTTGATCTGCTCTGGTTTCAAGGCCAGGCTATTAACTCACAGCATAAGGGCTGAAAAGAGGTTTTCAATTGATACATGGAACATACAGTGTGTGTGTGTGTGTGTGTGTGTGTGTGTGTGTGTGTGTGTTGCATTTGTGCTGATAAATAAATAAATAAATAAATAAATGGAGACTAGTATAGATCTATTTCAAGCTATTTAGCTCTCATCAGCTAGCCATACCCTTACTGGGATTTGAACCTGTGCTGTATTACATATTAAGCAGTTGTGTTAACCACTAAGCCACAAGGTTCTCCTCCTTATCAGCTGAGCCAGGGAAGTAGGTATGTATTTAGTGTCACAACCCCTGGTATGCCCAAATATGGGAGGAAGCAGATACATACATACATACATACATACATACATACATACATACATACATAGATACATACATACATACATATATATATCTGCAAAAAAAAAAATCTGCACTGATTGGATTGACAGATTGATTGATGGTTCAGCAGTGGCCCATTGACTATGCAGGTGGCCTGCCACCAACAGGGATCCATGTTCAATATTTTTTTTTTCTAGCTTCCACAACTTAACCAGAAGTGACCAAATCTAAGACTAAGATGGTAGAAATGACTACATTTCACATGGCTGTTTTATTCACAGATAAAAGCTACCTTCCCACTTGTTTAAGCTACCGGTATGTACTGAATCTACCTATGGTCTGCAACAAATATGATTAGTGGCAGAAATGGGTTTCAAAAATTTTAGTAAGGGTTTCCCTGCCTGGTTGCTGGGTGGGCGTGGCCATAGTGGGCGTGGCCTAGTCAGCCTCCTGCACCACAGCTGCACCACTGAGAAATTTTCTGCCAATGAAATGGATAAACAGCTTGCCTTTGGAAGTTGTGAGTGCTGCATCACTGGAGGTTTTTAAGAAGAGACAAGCATTTGTCAGAAATGGTACAGGGTCTCCTACTTGAGCAGGGGGTTGAACTAAAAGACCTCCAAGCTACTTTTCAAGTCTATTGTTCTGTTCTGTTTTCACACAGTGCAACAAAGCAGAAACTAAACTGGGTCCAGAGGTTATATTCAGCAGGTTCTGACCAGTTCTGGAGAACCAGTAGCAGAAATTTTGAGTAGTTCGGAGAACCGGTAAATACCACCTCTGGCTGGCCACGCCCCTATCTATTCTCTGCCTCCCAAGTCCCAGCTGATCAGGAACAAATAGGGATTTTGCAGTAACCTTCCCCTGCCACACCCACCAAGCCACGCCCACAGTACCTGTAGTAAAATAATATGAATCCCACCACTGCCTGGGTCCATATAACAATCTAACCCAGAAAGCAAGCTGTCAAAATTCAGATTGGTTGAAAATCAGTGTAGTTTAGTAGCTAAGTTATTAGCTTAGGGTTGAGGAGACGCAGATTCAAGTCCAACTCTTCTCTCTTTCTTTCTTAGCACTTTTCCCTTACTTAAAACTTTCCTTCTCTTGCTTTCTTTCAAAATGTGCGTTGTTTTTACTCATTTAATGCTTCTTTAATCATCATAATTATGTATAAATATATATATAAACACACACACACACAAAACACACACAATCAAAAAGGCAGGCCCCACCATATGACAGAAACTCCACCCCACAGCTGCAGCTGCCATAAATTCAAGAGCTCTTAAAGGGAATTATTTTATCCTTTGTTGAACCTTTTCTTTTAAACCACGGAGAAGTTCAAAGAAACATGCAGGGTGTTGTCTTTCGGGCAAGAGTATGGGAGTGGTTTGCCGCTATCATTTATCAATCCTTAGTTGTATAAACAATTATACAATCCTTGGTTGTATAAACAGAGGCATAGAATCAAAGTTAAGTGAAATCTTAGTATCGCTTTATAAAGCCTTAGTAAGGCAACACCTGGAATTACTGCATCCAGTTTTGGTCACCACATTACAAAAAAGATGTGGAAACTTACTGACTTTGTTACTAACTTAACAATGGCAGTGATTCGCTTAACAACCGTGGGAAGAAAGACTGTAAAATGGGGCAGTGTTTTGCCTAACGACCATGGCAAAAAAAAAGATCGTAAAATCAGACATATAACTCATTTAATAGATGCCTTCCTGAACACAGAAATTCTGGGTTGAATTGTACCCATAGGTTGCAGATTACAGTATTGAATTTGTTTTTAATGGAATGTTTAATTTTGTTCATCATTTTTGTACAGCTACCTATACAATAAAGTCCATTGCTTGTGAGATAGGCAGCTATAAAGTAAAGGTAAAGGTTCCCCTCGCACATATGGGCTAGTTGTTCCCAACTCTAGGGGGCAGTGTTTCTCTCCGTTTCAAAGCTGAAGAGCCAGCGCTGTCCGAAGACGTCTCCGTGGTCATGTGGCCGGCATGACTAAACGCCGAAGGTGCACGGAACGCTGTTACTTTCCCACCAAAGGTGCTTCCTATTTTTCTACTTGCATTTTTTACGTGCTTTCGAACTGCTAGGTTGGCAGAAGCTGGGACAAGTCATGGGAGCTCACTCCGTTACGCAGAGCTAGGGATTCGAACCACCGAACTGCTGACCTTTCTGATCGACAATCAAATATTATCATACAAATATGATATACCAAATTAAACTTTAAAAAAGCAAAAGTCATTTGGACCAGCACCAGTAAAATAGATGCGAGGGGAATGCTCCATGTTGCAACTTTGCTGGATGCAATCATCCATTTTTAGAGACGGGGGGGGGGGGGGGGGAAATATCACGAAATCCTAAGTGGATTTTTAAACAGCTCTGACAGTTTTCAAGACCCTAGTTCAGGTCAAAACTCTTGCACCTTGTAGCACCTGCTCAGATTTATCATGCCTTAGATTGCACAAGCTCGATTAAACTTCCACTTGTTCAATAACTGGAAACAAGCTGTAATTGTTAGAGAGTGGGTGGTAAGGAGAGAATATGACTATTATGGTGAAGAATGGCTCTTAATACCCAGTACGGCAGGGTCACAATTTTGAAGTAATCCAACAAACAGAAGCATACGACCTGAAAAATGAAGACTTGAATCTTTGCTTCATCAAATGTTAGATTCATCTCATCTACGTCAAACCATTCATGCTCTTAAGCCATGATTGTGCAATGTGCATTCTTTGTAGCACTGACGTAATGTCACTGCTTCAGTCAAGCAGCTCTCTTTAATGCATTGATATTGAAAAGAAAAGATTAGGGTTGATGATAGAGCCTTCAAATACTCTACCAAGAAATTCCTTTATTTCGCCATAGATTGGGATGACGCCTATAGAGATAGCAATTCTATTGCCCCCAACAATCTCATTTTACCCACCTTGGAAGGATGGCAGGCTGAGTCGATCTTGAGCCGGTCAGGATCGAACTCCTGACAGTGGGCAGAGTCAGACTGCAATACTGCATTCTAACCACTGCACCACCACAGCTCGCTCGCTCCTTCCTTCCTTCCTTCCTTCCTTCCTTCCTTCCTTCCTTCCTTCCTTCCTTCCTTCCTTCCTTCACAATAGCTCTTAGATTTATATACAGCTTCACAGTGCTAAACAGCCCTCTCTAAGCAGTTTACAATGTCAGCATTTTGCTTGGTCCTCATTTTACCAAGCTTGGAAGAATGGAAGGCTGAGTCCTTCTTGAGCCAGTCAGGATCGAACTGCTGGCAGTCAGCAGAATTAGCCTGCAATACTGCATTCTAACCATTACGCCACCATAACTCTTACTCAGGTACGAGGTATGTTTTGTTGCCGCACTCTTTCCTGCTATCCCTTCAATTACTAACTGCCCTAATTAAATATATATTTCTTCATTCAACATAGCCATTATTCATGGCACTTTGCAACTGCATCGTACAGTATGCAGGTAGTCCTCAACTTATGACCATAATTGAGCCAGCAATTATAGTTGTAAGTCATTGCAGTCCTTAAGGGGGGGGGGTCATCACATGAGAGAACTGATTTAATCTTTTTTTATTTTTATTTTTTTTGCAGTGTTGGTTAAGTGAATGTAACAGGCAAAAAAAGTGAATGGGATAGTTATTAAGCGAACGCATTATTTGCAATGACGTTTTTTTCCCGAGTGTAAATGCTGGTTTCCAGGTAAAAACATTATAAATACTGGTCATGTGACCACAGGACCTTGCAAATCAGAACTTCGAATCTGGGTTGTAAGTCCCTTTTTCAAAGTCTGTCATAACTTCAGCCGCTAAACGATCAGTCGTTAAGCAAGGTCTGCCTGTAATAAGATAAGCTACAGAAACCTATTCACAGTAAAGTTGTTTTGGTGAAGAATGACCAAATGTTATGGCCCTCTTGTAGATTAAAAAGACATTAACTGTCTTCAGATTTGTAGAGCCAATGAACAATTGCATCTCGCGAAGAAGAATTCACGCTATTGATTTGTTTGCCTGTAACACAATCTCTGTGTTGTTTAATCACCAACATTTTCTAGTAAGCACAGTTGATTATTTTTCTTGCAACTTTGCGCATATCAAATTGCCTCAAAAGCGGAATCTGTTTTTAGGGAGATCAGTTATCCTCTCCTGCAGCGGAGTCCTTGGTGCTCTCTGAGCTTGGTTGTTTTCTTGCAGGTGTTTTATTACCCAATCAGGTAACATAAATTAGTCCTCGGTGCTTTCTGAGCTTGCTTGTTTGCATGCAGATGTTTCATTAACCACCTAGGCAACATCATCAGCATCATCTTTCTCCTTCTGTCCTCGCCACTTTTTACAGAGGCATGATTGAGAGCGTTTTAACAAACTGTATTACTATTTGGTTTGGTGGCAGCAGTGCCTCGGATAGAAAGTCCCCACAGAGAGTGGTAAGGACAGTGGAGAAGACTGTAAGAAGCTCGCTTCCCGTTATTCAGGATAATGCTTATAAGTGCCTTGTGCTTACAGCTCAAAGCATTGTTAGACACCCCACACACTCTGTTTCTGTTGCCCCCCTCTGGGAGGAGGTTTTGAAGTATTTCTAGCAGGACTACTAGATTCTGTAAAAGCTTTGTTCCAGAGGTGGGCTTCATACAATTTAACAACCAGTTCGCCCAGAATAAAACATGTGAGCGTGCTTCGCTCGTGCGCACCTTGCGCACAAAACACAGTGATTGTACAGGACAAAATAGCGCCGGGACGGGTGGGTAGACCCAGACATTGGCCATAACTACTGATTCACCCCATGATGGCACGTGTGCCACAAGTGGCCCACAAAGCCATTTTTTAGGGCGAGGCATTGCCCTGTCAGCCCCACCAAGCATGCGTGCGCTGGAGCTGATTTCAGCCTTCATTTTTGGCCATTTTTCGCCCGCCAGAGGCGTGCGTAAAGTCTCCGGAGAGTGAAAAACAACCCAACATGCAAACCGGAAGTTCAGTAACGGATTTCCGGTTTACACATTGGGCCGTTTTTCTTTCTTCAAGGAAGCCTCCTGACCCAACACGCAAACCGGATGTCGGAAAACGGGTTGTTTCCAGCCTCTGGAGGGCCTATGATGGGGCGGGGGAGGCTGTTTTCACCCTCCCCCAGCTCCTAGAAAGCCTCTGGAGCCTGGGGAGGGCGAAAAACAGGTCCACTTTGCCATCATGCGCCAAAAGTGAGGGGGAGGGCAGGGGGTTGCGCGCGGATGAACGGTGGGGGAATCACACGGATGTGGGGAGGGAGGACACGCGTGCGCACGACCCCCTCACACTCCCCCCACTTTTGGCACGCAATGGCAGATTAGCCATCACTGGGTTCCCCCGAACCGGCTGAATCCTACCCCTGATTTGCTCCTTATGTCGTCCGTCTGGTAAACCCGCAAGATTGTTTTTCTTGCCATGTACATTTATACATCCGAACTAGACCGTGTTGTTTCTCTGTGTCATATCATATATGTGGGTATATACATAATTTTGTATTTATTTATTTTGTCATGTTTCTGTAGCGTCGACTGGAGGTGGTGACCCTTTGAGAGCTGTATGCAACGAAAGTTCATTTTAATATATGCCGATTAGGGTACATTCAAAGTGACAATAAAGTTATTATTCTAAAAAAAAAAAAGAAATCCTAACATTATCACAACACTCCAACTAACATGGACAGGGCAAGCCATTTGTATATAAACAGAGAGCAAATCCCACTCGCTTCCAGCACTGATAATGTTACCTTGTTGGGTAATAAAACGTCTGCAAGAAAACAACCAAGCTCAGAGAGCAACAAGAACTCCACAGTTCAACCCTGAGCTACAACTATTCTCTTCTATCTCCCCCACACTGTAGAACCACCCCAGAGAAAACTGGGATGTCCGCAGTTGTAGGACTTAAAAATGCAATCACAACTACACGATCAAAATTCTAGAATCTTTCATGACTGTCACGACTCGAGTCCTTGAGGGAAGATGTACAGTACATTCGTAACATGGACACATTATTAAAAACCCCTTTTTAAGAAGATTGAGGTAAGTCACAAAAGGCAGAGGATTTTGAGCCTCAACGAAGATTCTTAATTACTTGATCCATTATTGTAAAGAATTAATCTCAGAAAAAGACAGAGAGGTGTGGGGGAGATAGGGAGAAAGAGAGATTTTTCTGGCATTTTTCTGCTATTGTGTAAGTAACACGTTTAACAATCGCACACTCCTAGGGGCAGTGATGGCTAACCTTTTTCCCATCGTGTGTCAAAAGCGGGGGGGAGTGTAGAGGGACATGCGTGGGTGTGCCCCCGGCCCCACACCCTTAATTCAATGTGTGCAACCCCCCACACACACACATTCATGCACGTGCGCGTCCCGTCCTCCCCAGTTTTGGTGCGCAATGGACCCGTCTCAATGGAGAGCCGAGGTGGCGTAGTGGTTAAATGCAGCACTGCAGGCTACTTCAGCTGACTGCAGTTCTGCAGTTCGGCTGTTCAAATCTCACCGGCTCAAGGTTGACTCAGCCTTCCATCCTTCCGAGGTGGGTAAAATGAGGACCCGGATTGTTGTTGGGGGCAATATGCTGACTCTGTAAACCGCTTAGAGAGGGCTGAAAGCCCTATGAAGCGGTATATAAGTCTAACTGCTATTGCTACTGCTATTCATCCTCCCCACTCTCCAGAGGCTTTCTAGGAGCCTGGGGAGGGCGAAAACAACCTCCCCCCTTCCCCTTCCTCCGGGGGCTCTCCAGAGGCTTCAGGAGGCTTCCCTGAAGCCTCCGGTGAGCGAAAAACAGCCGAAAATGAAGGCCAAAGTCAGCTGGCCAGCGCGCATGCGTGCTGGAGCTGACAGGGCAATGTCTTGTGTTCCCTAACAAATGGTGCCACATGCCACCTGTGGCACGCATGCCATAGGTTCGCCATCACAGTCCTAGGGAGTCAACTTATTCTCCAAAGCACCCGAAGGCAGGACAAGAAGCAATGGGTGGAAACTAATCAAGGAGAGAAGCAACCTTAAAATAAGGCGAATAGTAATAATTCCTGATAGTCAGAAGAATTAATCAGTGGAACGGCATTCCTCCAGAAGTTATGGATACTGCATGTCAAGAAAAAAATAGACAGCCATTTGTCTGAAATGATATAGGGCCATGACAGTGAACCTATGGCATACGTGCTACAGGTGGCATATGGAGCCCTCTTTGCGGGCATGCGAGCCACCGCTGAGGTCAGCTCCACTGCGCATGGGCGCACACTCCCTCCAGCCAGCTGATTTTTGGGTTTCTACCGCACATGTGAGACACACACAAACATGTGGGGGGTGGGGGGTGGGGGAGTTGTGTGTGCATGCGTGGGGCAAGGGGCACACACACACATGCACGGGGGTTGGGGGGAGCACAGGGAGTGCCCCCCCGCGGCCCATTTTTGGTCCCAGGAGGCTTCAGGGAGGCCTGCTAGGCCCCAAATGGGGCACAGGGAGGGTGACGCACATGCGTAGGAAGCGTGGGGGGGGGGGTTACGCACATGCACAGGGTGCGGGTTGCATTGCATTATGGGTGTGGGCACGAGCGCAATTTCGGCACGTGAGGAGAAAAAGCTTAGCCATCACTGATATCGCCTGCTTGAGCAGGGGGTTAGACTTGAAGACCTCCAAGGTCCCTTCCAGTTCTGTTCTTCCGTTATGACCACCAGGTTCCCTTACGATTGTAAGTCAAGGACTAGAACTTCTACCGCCCCCTCCACCCCCCATGCACAAAAACCAATTTCCAAAAAAGCTCATGAAGCCTGCCCCCACACAAAGAGATTCTCCCCCCCCCCCCTACAACTCAAGAATGGACATTGAAAGTTACAAACTTAGCCGAGATGGCTAAAATATCGGCATATCTTAAAGATCACTCAAATGAGAGATATAAACGAGACTGGAAAAAATGGATTGACTATATACAAAATAAATACGGGACCAAGAAATTCCAGTTAGCCTATGCTTAAGATCAGAAATGATTTAAATTGTTTAAAGTTAGTTCAGCAAGAAGAAGCTAAGGTCAATGTAGAATGTTATTAATTTCTTTATTTCTCAATAGATTTTAGACTGTGTTTGTTAGAAATCCATACCATGTATGGGTTCTGGGAAGTCGGGGGGGGGGGAAGGAGGAGGGGGGTTGGGGGAGAGGGTGGAGGGAGGGAGGGGTATATATCAGACTAGACAAGAATTTGGTAGTAAACTAGAATTATTTTGACATACAAAAAATTGTACTTCGATGTCTTACTGATTGAGGAATGATGAAATGTTTGTCTTAAAAGAAATAAAACTTTTGAATCACAAAGAGATTCCCCCCCCCGAAGCCTAATTCCTTTTCCATTCCTCATTTTTTTTTCCCCTAAGCTTTTTTTCCCCCTTTCCAAGCGAAGCCAATTTGGATGCGTTTTGCCAGGTTTTATTTGCGGCCTGCAAAATTTTCCAAGCATAAACAAACAGGAAAGCAATTTTCTCTGTCAAGATTTGTTCTCTGCCTTGATAATGCTTTAATTTACTCTGGAGGGAACCGTTCGGCTGCTTTATAGTCTTCGGAAAGGTGCTAGGCTATTGACAAGGCAAAAGAAAAAACGAAAAACGAAAGAAAGAAAAAAGAAGCTTGGAAATTAATGCGGCAAGTCCAAATGTTATAACCCAGAAGAAAATCCGCAGGTTAATCCATTTCATTGAATAGGAAAGTGCTCATTTGTGTGCTGGCAAGACTTTCCATGACCTGGACGAGAAAATCCCTGTTTTTCTGAATGTGGACTATGTAGTCCTGCAAACCTGAGATAAACCTGTTTTTAACACCCAATTCATGTTCTTTTCTTCTACTGTTATAACATTTGCTATTCCTATTGTTGATCCCTATCATGTTTCTGCTCACGCCTCACATTCAGGCACCTGATTTCCTTTTAACATAACGGCCTCGCAAAGCCTAAAAGGTGTACAGGTAAAAGTAAAGGTAAAGGTTCCCCTCGCACAAATGTGCCAGTCGTTCCCGACTCTAGGGGGCAGTGCTCATCTCCATTTCAAAGCCAAAGAGCCAGCGCTGTCCGGAGACGTCTCCGTGGTCATGGGGCCGGCATGACTAAACGCCGAAGGTGCACAGAACGCTGTTACCTTCCCACCAAAGGTGGTTCCTATTTTTCTACTTGCATTTTTAAGTGCTTTCGAACTGCTAAGTTGGCAGAAACTGGGACAAGTCACGGGAGGTCACTCCGTTACGCGGCGCTAGGGATTCGAACTGCCGACCTTTCAATTGACAAGCTCAGTGTCTTAGCCACTGAGCCACCGTTGACAACCCTTAACAACCATTTATTTAGTAACAATTTGACCAAATGACTTTGGGACAAGTAACGGGAGCTCACTCCATTACGCGAACGCTAGGGATTCGAACTGCCGAACTGCCGACCTTTCTGATAGACAAGCAGTCTTAGCCACTGAGCCACTGAGCGTCCCTTATGTACCGGTAGTTGACTTGACTTATGTTTAGTGACTGTTGTGTAGGAAGCCCTCCCATCATTAACATATTTTTGTTCTTAATATTAAAAAGGCAAAATAGAATATTTCCCCAAAGGAGAAATGGAGAAACATGCTCTTCAAGGCAGAAAGCAGCCCCATTCGTCCTGCTAAAGGAAACAGCCTCCAGCAGGTGCCTGAAGTCTTGAGACATGGATATTTGTGCCCATTAAGAAATCCAGGCCAATATAATTATATACCAACAGAAGAAAATGTAATTAAAAAAATATTGGAATGTGCAGAGATGGATAGGCTCACGAAAGAACTAAAAGAGAAAGAGGAATCTGAATACTACTCTGTATGGGATTTATTGTACAATTGGCTAGAGGAAAAGCAGGAAAGCAAAAAAGAAAGGAAGAAAGATCAACAAAAGAATAGACAACTACAAAACCGGAAAAGGATTAAAAGACTGAAATATGAGATAGACTATAGCAAATAAATATTACACAAAATGACATAAATGCAGTACAAACTGTTACACATAGAATATATAGAATATTACATGAAAAAAAAATGTATGGAATAATGTAAATGCACAAATATATAAAGTCATAGTTAAAAAAGATTTAATATATTATATACTTTACAAAATAACAATTATGTAGTAAAAACTGCTATACATAGAATGTATAGAATATTGTATATAGAATGGGGAAAAAAGTATGGAGTAATGTAAATGCACAAACATATAAAGTCATAGTTAAAAAAGATTTAATATATTATATACATTACAAAATAACAATTATGTAGTAAAAACTGCTATACATAGAATGTATAGAATATTATATATAGAATGGGGAAAAAGTATGGAGTAATGTAAATGCACAAACATATAAAGTCATAGTTAAAAAAGATTTAATATATTATATACTTTACAAAATGGCAATTATGTAGTAAAAACTGCTATACCTAGAACGAATAGCCGTATTGCGGCTATTTTTCGTGTCGATCAAGCACATGTTGTCATTCTGTCTCCTGATAGATGCCAGTTTGTAAGCAAGCTCATTGTTTTAAAAAAAAACACAAAAGCTTCCATATATTTGATCAAATCGTATTGTTGCATTTTACCCACCTCGGAAGGATGGAAGGCTGAGTCAACCTTGATCCAGTGGGGATCGAACGCCTGACAGTGGGCAGAGTCAGACTGCAATACTGCATTCTAACCACTGCACCACCACAGCTCGCTCCTTCCTTCCTTCCTTCCTTCCTTCCTTCCTTCCTTCCTTCCTTCCTTCCTTCCTTCCTTCCTTCCTTCACAATAGCACTTATATATTGCTTCACAGTCCTTCACAGCCCTTTCTTTCCAAGCAATTTACAGAGTCAGCATATTGTCCCCAACAATCTGGGTCCTCATTTTACCAACCTTGGGAGGATGGATGACTGAGTATTTCTGTAAGCTGCCCGGAGTCCTCGGGGATTGGGCGGCCTATAAATTCAATAAATGGAAATGGAAACGGAGCCTTTCTGGAGCCAGCCAGGATCGAACTGCTGGCAGTCAGCAGAATTAGCCTGCAATACTGCATCCTAACCACTGCACCACCATAACTCTTACTCAGGTATATTTTGTTGCCGCACTCTTTCCTGCTATCCCTTCAATTACTAACTGCCCTAATTAAATACATATTTATTTATTTATTGAACATAGCCACATGTTGCCATTCTGTCTCCTGATAGATGCAGTTTGTAAGCAAGCTCATTGTTTGAAACAGAACACAAAAGCTTTCGTATATTTGATCAATCGCATTGTTGCGAATTCAGCTGCTCTGTCTTCGTCCACCCGATATCAGCGGCTTCTCATTATTTTTCCAAACATTCAAAGTAACAGCAACCTTTGGATTAAGCTTAGCTGAGCTTTATTCTATTTTGCAGAGAAATAAAAGCCACAGCAACCCTGCTTGCAAGATACAGATTTACACTCACAGTATTTTAGCTTACACATTTCATCTCTTTTCCCCCTTTAAAAAAAAATATAATTGCAGGAAGAACTTAACCTCTGTATGTTCCTGTTGCAGAATTACTTTTTCTGAAGCGTTCAAGCAGATTCTTCTCAGCAAGGCTCACCTTTTGTCTTTTTATGTCTGGGAACATAAAAAGGGACTTTGTATTGAGCAGGAATAAAAACCCCAGAGGCTAAAGTGCAGCTAACGGAATGGACTACACAAAGCGACACGGAGGCAGAAAAAGGCAGAGCCAGAGTAACAAATGCATGTAATATCCAACAGTCCCTCCTACAGAAAACTCTAACTCCAATAGAGATAATATGTAAGCTCTAAATGAAACATATAGAGAAAAATGCCTTTGGGAAAGGGGGAAAATGCATGTGATGCCCTCCTATGTACACAGAGCGAATAATATTGCAAGGTATTTCACGAGCCTCTTTCTAAATGGGCTTTTCAGATGTACTGACGACAGTTTTCTAAAGGAAGGACCACATCCGCTAATATCTGCCATAGATCTACTTTAAATGGCCATCTGTGTGGGACACTTGATGGAATGAGAGTCCTAAGGATGTAACTTTACTACCCAGTAATGCAAGTCTTCTTCCTCCTCCTCTTCCTCTTCTTTTTCTTCTTCCTCTTCCTCCCGCTCCATCGCTTTCTCCTTTTTCACCTCCTCCTTCTCCTTCTCCCTCTCCTCCTTCACCTTTTCCTCTTCCTCCTTCACCATCTCTTCCTCCTCCTTCCTCCTTTTTCTCCTCCCTTCTCCTTCTGCTCCTTCACCTTCTCCTTGTCCTCCTTCTCCTTTTTCTCCTTTTCCCATTCCTCCTCCTTCACCCTCTCCTCCTTCCTCCTTTTTCTTCTTCTCCCGCTCCTTCTCTTCTTTCACCACCACCTCCTTCTCCACCTCCCACCTCCTCCTCCTCCTCCTCCTCCCGCTCCTTCTCCTTCTTCTTTCACCTTCTCCTTCTCCTCCTCTTTTTTCTCCTTCTCCCTCCTCCCTCTCTTCCTTCACCTTTTCCTCCTCCTCCTCCTCCTTTCTCTCCTTTTCCCATTCCCTCCTCCTTCACCTTCTCCTCCCCTCCTTTTCTCCTTCTCCTTCTCCTTCTCCTTTTCTTCCTTCACCACCTCCTCCTTCTTCCTCTCATCCTCCTCCTCCTTTTTCTTCTTCCCCTCCTCCTCCTCAAAATGTTTTGCTTTCCTACTGAAACAATGGTTCCAAGCCACCATTGAGATGTGCCATGCAACAAAGTCTACTTGGAGCATAGAGTATTATGTGAATGTAAATGATATCTCAGCCAAGCTCAAACTCAGTCTACAAATCTAGTTTGTTGCCTTACATTTCTTCTCTGGCGTTTCTAGTTAATAAGCCTGATTTTTATGCTGCCACCGAATACTTCTCTTCTAATCAAAAATACGATAAGAACAGAAATGTGACCCAATATGTAGCTAGATAATCGACAAATACTACTGGCTTGTTGAGATAACATTCCTAACCCAATGATGGAATCAACCCGTTTTCCTCAGTTTGCACATTACAATGACAAATAAGCTAGCCACATGGCCTTTGAGTGCACATTGCACTGTCCTACATCTAAAACATCTAAATAAGGTTAATCATAAACAGGCTCAGCACATTAAACTGTCATGAGGATTATAACTCAACCAGTTGAGTGCAATGTATTGTAGGAAGTTAGCACCTAGCCCTCTCCTAGAAGAATGAAATATCTTAGGAAATATTGAAAAGGCAGAATATTATATTTCCCTGGATAAGAAATGGAGAAACATGTTTTTGGGCAGGAAACAGAATCACTTTTAATAGGCTCCACCTTTGCCAATAGGCCATTAAAATGCCCGAGTCAGTCTATTCTGCATAACAAAGATCTTCCCCCTTCCGCTCCAGGGTGAAGGGATTAAGGCATGATAGTATTAGCTCTTTACCCATCTCATGATAGGGCACTGTTCTGACCCTCCCCCTCCGTACGATGAGGCACGCTGACACAAGATTACTGCTAGACTATTTATTCACAGTAAATTAACACACCGACAAGACTTTGGCAGCAACCCAGACTTCCAAGATAAGAAATACATATGAGAGCTTCTCCAGCGTTGGTATATTAGTTGAATCCTGTAAACAGCCTCCTCCCAAAGTCTCTCCTTATATACTCTCGTGGGGGGGACCTAATCACAACCATCTGGGTCCAATTATCTCCTTTGTCTCTTTAATTGCTCCCAACTTTTATCCGCCCACCTCTGCCGGGTGTCTGGGACCAATTCCCTCTGAACCTCATCACTGCTCAAAGGCCTGACGTCTTCACCACTGCTCCAGGGCCTGACGTCATGGGCACACTCCCTTTGGCTTTCACTGCTGCTCCATGCCTCAGGCGCCTTCTGGTGACCAGCCAGCCTCTCTGGTCCCTGCTCGGAGTCTGAACCCTGTCCAGGGTCCTCCACATCTTCCAGAGCCGACTCATAGGGCCCCTCGCTATTGGAGTCTGTTTGCAGCTCCAATGGCTCCTGCTGGGCCACAACAGGCACCTGGGAAGAAGCAATGCTCAACCAAACTTGGACTCAAAACACAGGCTAGAGAGTTGCCCCTGCAAGGCCCCATGGGAGTCTGACAACCAATCAGAATACATTTCTTACACAGGAACAGGAAATAGAGAGGTGGGGCTGAACGGAGAGTATAAAAAACTCAGAAACTCTCAGCAAGCCCCTTCTTTTTCTCTTTTCTTCTTCATCCAACATCTTGAAGCATGTGATCACTTTTCCCCCAGGACCTCAAACCATGTCCACCATTAAAGCCATCTTTCCAAGCAGCCTCCATGTTTCCAGTATCTTTTCCCCCCACTTGGAACTGAACCCAGGAAGACATTTCTTCCAACAGTATAATTCAATGGCCATCAACAACATGTATGATGACCCCCTATAATCAGCAGTCACACTGACAAGCTGAACTTTCTTAGCCAGCTTCTACCCATCCCTGACATTCTACTTACACCGTCCTCTCTCCATCCCTCCTCCTTCAGACGCAACTTTCATTTTTCAGACTATTGTCTTGAATATGACTCCCAAGGGCATTGTCCTTCCCTAAGTCTTTGCGTCGTCTGGGTTCGGGTTGATGCTGGGGCTCAGGACCCCGGACAGCACCCCAAGGTTCAGGATTGCTGGTGAAGTATTTTAAAGCAGATTTGGGTTAATATCAGGGTTCCAAAATAGCATCCAAAAGTAAATCAGAGTCCGAGGCAAAAGATTCCTCAAAAGTTCCAATTTATGAAGAGAGCCATATTGGCACATCTGGGAAAACCCGAATCTGAAAGCTTCCCGGTTTTCCCCACCCAGTTGAAAGTTCAAGATCCTGCCCCCACAACCCACAAGTCCATCACACGGTCCAATCGTCCACTGCCATGTTGGCAGTTTCCACGCATCCAGTTCCGACCAGGCTCAGAGACAAAGGATGACCTTGGCTTTCTAGAAAGAATGTTATTATGGCTACATATCATGCAACACCGTATAATTCCCCCTCCCATTTTCCCACAATAGAAAATGAATAGTAGAAAGTGTGGCAGGCCTGAAGTCCAAAGGAAAAGATGACAGGCATCCCCACATACCTTTAAAGCTAATGATAGGCAAACACCTTTAACCTACCCTAGCATCTACCTCACCTACCTTCCCCATCATCTTGTTACTATCCAGAAGGTGCCTTCTTCCTCTACAATAAAGACATCCCTTGCATCATGTCGATTGTAATATCACATTTGTAATCACCTTGTTGTTCTCATTCTGCTGTTTTAAACAAATACTCTATTATTTTACTATTGGTTTTTTTTGCAAAGAATTATAGTCCCCTTCCAAGAGGTTCAGCTGATTTATATCTATGGATGAGATGTGCATTTCCTTAACTGCAGCAAAAAATTAATAATGCTTCCAGAACAGTGGCACTGAATTTACAAAACCAACACTTATATAAGAGTCAGTAGACCTCTGCAAAGTCATTTCATCATGCATGATGGCCAGGTGCAAGACGCCAGGGAATCCTCCAAGGTGTGACCCGACAAAAGCACGCTCAACTAAAGCGCGGCACTGAAACCACGGCGACAAAACCGCAACGTCATCAACGCGCCCACAACAGCGTGCCGACAACAGTGCGCCGACAGAAGCGCGATTTAAGGTAAAGTAAGGGTTAGGTTCAGGGTTAGGTTCAAGGTTAGGCTTAGGGTTAGATTTAGGGTTAGGCTTAGGGTTAGATTTAGGGTTAGGCTTAGGGTTAGGTTTAGGTTTACAGCGCGCTTCTGTTGGCGCGTTGCTGTCGGCACGCTTCATCGCTCATTCGTCGCCATGGTTTAGAACTCGCGGTTTTGTCACCACGGTTCAGTCGGGCGCGCTTTTGTCGTTTGCTCTTTTGTCGGTGAACCCCTCCAAGGTACTTCCAGTCATTAATGTCATTAAACAAGGTTGTCTCCTTGCACCTATGCTCTTCAGCATGATGTTTATTGCCATGTTGAGTGATGTCTTCCAGGACCGTGATACTGGAATCCGTTTCAAGGTCCTAGGACAGTGATGGCTAATCTTTTCCGGACTGAATGCCCAAAGTGGCACAGCAGATTCCCTCCCTCACTGTTCTACTTACCTTTGCAGGCGTGCTCGGTAGCAGGTTCCGCCCACCCGCCCGGATGTCATTACATCCGTTTTTGACACTCTGCGCATGCATTGGAAGGTCCTGCGCATGCACAAAGGTACACACTCACATTTGCGAAGCGGTACTTCCGAACCACTTTTGCGCGCGCTCACATTTGAGAATCAGTAGCGAAGGTAAGTAGATTTCACCGTGGATTGATTGATTTCTATAGCCGTCCATCTCGACAAACGACTGTAAGCAGCTCGCAATTCACTCTCAATTCTCTACCTCAGGGTTTCTCAACCCACACAAGTTTAAGGTGTGTGAATCTCGATTCCCAGAATTCCCCAGAATTCTGCTGGAATTCCGGAAGCTGAAATTCACACGCCTTAAGTTTTCCAGGGTTGAGAAATATTGCTGTAGCTCAGTGATGGCGAACCTTTTGTGCCTCGCGTGCCAAAAGCGAGGGGAGCACAGGGGGGGTCATGTGCAGGCATGCCACACCCATAATGCTATACGCATGACCCCAGCACGTATGCGCGCATGACCAGCACTTCCCTCCCATTTTTGGTGTGCTTTTTTCACCCTCCCCTTGCTCCAGAGGCTTTATAGGAGTCTAAGGAGGGTGAAAACAGGCTCCCCACAGGCCCTCCGGAGACTTGGGGAGCTTCCCTGAAGCCTCCAGAGCCCCAAAAAACCAGACCTACGGGCAAACCAGAAGTTCAGGAATGGACTTCCAGTTTGCTCATAGGGCCGGTTTTAGCCCTCTGGAACATTCAGGGGCCTTCCGAAGGCTCCAGAGGGCAAAAAGCAACTCTATGAGCAACCTGGAAGTGGCTTCTGGTTTGCTTGTAGGGTCATTTTTTGCCCTCTGGAACCTACAGCAAGCTTCCTGAAGGCTCCGGAGGGCAAAAACCAGCCCTACGAGCAAACCAGAAGTATGTTCCTGAACTTCCAGTTTTCCCGTAGGGCCCATTTTTCAGACTCCGGAGGCTTTAAGGAAGCCTCCAGAGGGCAAAAAATGGCCTCAAAAGAAGTCAGCTGGCCAGTGCGCGCATTCGGGAGAGCGTGAGAGAGTGAGTGAGAGGGAGGGAGGGCGGGCGGGAGGGAGGGAGTGCGGGCGAGCGAGAGTGAGAGAGGGAGAGAGAGAGGTGGAGCCTGGGCTCTCAGATGGAGAATCAACAGCCTCCAGGTCTGGAGGTGGCTGATGAGGAAGAGGAGGAACAGCTACAGTATTTCCAGTGCCTGACGCATGGATGTGCAGAAGGCAGAGGAGAGGAGAGCAGTGGAAATCTATGGGCTGGTCCTTGGGGACGGATGAGCCACCGCTGCTAATGAAGCCCCCATCCTAGCTCTGGGGATAAAAGGCAGGGGGCAGAGATGAACAGGTGTGTCAGACAACTATCCATCTCCCTGCCTGACAGATAGCCTGTGGTGACAGAGAAACTTTTTGCCAGGGCTGCCAGCACTCCTAATAAAGGAATCTTTGAGTTAACTTCAGAGGGTTTGTCATGTTTTAGGAGATGGGTCAGAACAAAAAGGTTGTAAAATTGGGCATAACTCACTTAATAGCCACCTCACTTAGTTGTACGTCAAGGACCAACCGTAATGACCGACGTTTCTTTCAAAGTTCTCAAAATGTCACTACAACATCTACAGGTCTGAAGGGCACACAAACAACAACATGGAATGGCCGTGTAAGTGCAAAATAACGGCTGTACCAAAAACGCACCGCACGTTGTGTGTTGAACTCGGTGAATTAATCACACATTAAGACTATCACGCAGCTGTTTGCAGGCACTTGTTGAGGTGCCAGAACTCCAGCAGAATTTTCCCCACAGCATGTAGGAGGAGGCATGGAGCTGGAAACCTTTAAATGTCATCCATTGAGTGCACTTTGTGTAGGGGGGTGTTTTTGAAACAAAAACTTTTCTTTGGACGAGGTTCATGTTCCTTCGAAAAGGTAGCCAAAATGTAAGCAAATTAAACCTGAATGCATGCATTCAAATCTGGGGGAAAAAAATAATCAAGATAAAAGTGATGGATCCCATACATAAGCTAGCTAATCAGCGATGCAATTAGAGAGTTCTGGCTGTGAGTAGTACTTTGTGGTCTATTAAAACAAATTGTTCAGGGAGGGAGGGGGGAACTGATGATGTGACGACACGATATGAGATCTTGGAGCTCCAAGATCGCAGTTGATACTTTTGCCACTGGACGGTCCTTTTGGAACTGTACCGTCCCGAAGAGACGGTGACAGGGAAGAGTACGTCCTGCTGATCTCAGGGACACCGCAAAGTCCCTGATTGATCCAGGAGAATATTTTTTTGCCGCCGACAGAAGCACAGCCATTGAAGCTGCTGAAGTTGGGACAGCTCCAGAACGGGAAGAAACTGGAAAGAGAAAGTGTGTCCATCTGGTGAGGAAATCATATTATAAAAGAGACTACCCCCCAAAAAAATTAAAGCTAAATTAAATTTGAAAACAGAAGAGAATAAGCAGCGAAATTAAGCTACATTAGACAGTGTGTTATCCTTTTTTAAAAAAATTCTTTTATGGATGGAACTTTTGCAAATGTTTCCTATTCTTTAAATTGAACAGATTAGTTTTTCTTCTACTACTTTTTATATTCTTTTTTTATACCTATGGATTAAAATCTTTTGCCTTATTTTTATAATGCTGGATTGGATGGGTTTTTTTGCTCCATTTAATAATTTTGTTTTCCTTAAGCCTGAAATATAAACAAGATATAAAAGGAATACAAAGAGGGCTGTAATAACAGAGGGAAAGGAAGTAACACTATCACTTGGAGGCTTGGAAATATTGTTTTTTCTTTTTTCTCTTTGATCATTTGACTTTGCATTTCAAGGTTCTTCAGCTTGTTTACAGAGAATGATAGTGAGAAGAGCATGGGTTGTTTATACAGGTCCTCTTCGGGAGCTTTATTGGCAGCTGGAGTGGAGTGAAAACAAAGCCTTGTCTTGAAAGATTATAAATGAACTTGGTTTAAATTTAATAAAAAGTTTTGAATGCCAGCGTGGCAGTGTTTACAAGTTGGAAGAATGGCGCAACATGAAAAAGAAACCCTAACTCTCAAATTGGAGACAGCCAGCAGTCAGCAGAAGTAGCCTGCAATACTACACTCTCACCACTGCACCACCTTGGATCCTCCAAGCCAGCTTGGTTCTGTGGACTAACTCGATTCTATCCCAATCAAAACATTCTGCTTCCTAGCCAAACAAAACAAAAGTGATGGGAGAATAGACAAAATATATCTCCTTTTTTTTGATGGTGCAGGGAAGAATGGGATGGAGGCGAAGGTGTTTCAGTAGCGCTGAGATCAGCGATACAAAGCATGCGATGCCAACTAAAAAGCTCTTTTTGTTCGGCTGGCGAAAACTTTAATCCCGTTTTTTTCCCAGCTTCCTGAGTTGACTCGACCTTTGCAGCTCGTTTTCAGAATGGCTTTATAGCAATTGGAAAATGATATTGCCACGAAACCTCTGCGGGAGAAAGTTAAAGCAAACCACAAAAGAAATGAACAACAGAAGGTTGCAACAAATGCCATTTATTGTGTTATTAACATCCAAAGTTTTCATTAATATTCTTGGTTGAGACAAACATGTATTTAATGGTATTAATGTTATTTTAAAAAAATAAATAAATTACAGTTACAAGGCCAAGATGAATACGATTATTGGGAATACAAGAGATAAATAAGAAATCTTGGGGATTTAATCCTCTGTAGCAGCCACTAATTACATTTCCTTCTGAGTACTGTATGGCATAGCGTATTTTCCAAAGAATGTGTTTTCCTCATTGGTGTAAGTGTCCTGATTCTTTAAAAAAAATGATCTATGAATAAACTGGCTCAAATGGAATTTTCTACAATGCACTGTGGATTCCTAATAAAACATGTATTTAAAGCAGAGCAATTCATCTTTGTCGAGCAAAGACATTGAATAGAAAATCATGGGTACTATAAACATAAATAACATTTTAAGGATAGTAGTTTACTGTAATGGGCAACATCCTCTTTACAATATGAGGAACATGCTCTAACCAGAGATGGGATTCAGCCGATTCTCTCCAGTTTGGGCAAACCAGTAGCGCAGCTGCGGGAGGCTCCGCCCATCCGCCCCGGTGTAATGCACAAGCATTGCGCATGCAGAGATGGCTGTACGCATGCACAAATGAGGCACGTGTACTCACATTTGTGAACCAGTAGGGAAGTGAATCCCATCTCTGGCTATAACCCAAATTGTCAATAGTCCTCAACTTACAACCACAATTGAGCCACAATTCTGTTGCTGGGGGGAGACATTTGTTAAGTGAGTTTTGCCCCATTTTATGACCTTTCTGGCCACAGTTATTAAATGAACCACTGCAGTTGCTACGTTGCCCCAGTGACTTTGCTTGTCAGAAGGTCATAAAAGGGAATCACAGGGCCCCGGGACTCTGCCAACCGTCATAAATATGAGTCAGTTGACAAGCATCTGAATTTTGATCATGTGACCCTGGGGGTGCAGCAATGGCCTTAGGTTTGAAAAAACGGTCATAAGTCACACTTTTCGTTGCAACTTCAAACGGTCCCTAAATGAACCGTTGTAAATCGAGGCCTTATCTGTACTCTTTCGCCAACGTGTTGCTAAAGCGATCACATTCTTTTCTCTGATTTTGTTTTACTGTTACTTTTAATCCTTCTTTTCTACGGGAATCTCAAAGCAGCCCCTAGTTTCATTCGCACAATAGCAAACTTGTGAGCTAGACTAACTTCAGAAATAAGAAAGGGATCCATTAAAATTTGGGCCCTCGCAAACTCAGTCAGGTGTCTCTGCCAGAACATTAGTTCTCAGCGGCTTGAGTTAAGAGAAGTGATGGCAAACCTATGGCACATGTGCCATCTGTGCAGCCCTCTCTGCGGGCGCATGAGCCGTCGCCCACTCAGCTTTACCACACATGCGCGCGCCTCCTGCCAGCCAGCTGCTTTTCAGATCTCTGCTGTGCATGTGGGTGATGCTCGTGCATGCGTGGGACGGAGGGCAGGAGGGAGCGCAGGGGGTGCAACCCCGCCTCATTTTTGGTCCCAGGATTCTTCAGGAAGTCCTGCTAGGCCCAACATGAGGTGCAGGGGGGTGCACCGCCCTCCCCAGCCTGTTTCTGGTTCCAAGTGGCTTCAGGGAGACCTGCTAGGCCCAAAATGGGGCTCGGGGGTGTGTGGCGCCCCCTCCCCACAGCCCATTTTTGGTTCCAGGCTTCAGGGAGGCCTGCTAGGCCCAAAATGGGGTGTGGGGGAGGTCGCACGTGCATGCGCAGTGGGGTATGGCGCACGGGGTGTTGTGCACACATTGCATTATGGATGTTGTGCACACGCACACGCTTTTGGCACGTTAGAGTGACTCTTTAAAAGATGAGGGTTTTTTCCGGTATTATAAACCAATTGTGGCTTTTCTAATCTCAGATTTCTTCATTTTAGAGTCCTGATCCTGGGGCTGCAGATTGCAGGAATTAAGTGTGGGGGGAATTCGGAAGCCTCCCTGTTCATTTTCACGTGTAACTGTCTTTTCTCCATGTCGTTCCAAGCTATTTTTATCTAAGATGGAAGAAGGCGAAGGTTTTCCTCAGAGAGCACCGACGGACGGGTAAAAAAGATTTTCCCGTCATCTGATTCCTGATCTAGCATTTAATGACGACCGAAAGCCCATTTTTATCAGGAATAAAGCAGAGTTTGCTCCTCCCGGGAAAGAATCTGCACTTTGTCCACAGCTCTATTTGTCTTAGCAATGGCTAATTTTAAAAATGCAAGTTAATCCCTTGTTAGGTATCATACTGAGAAATATATATGTGTGTGTGTGTGTGTTATATTTGTGCTGATAAATAAATAAAGGGAGACTAGTATAGATCTATTTCAAGCTATTTAGCTCTCATCAGCTAGCCATACCCTTGCTGGGATTCGAACCTGTGCTGTATTACATCTTAGGCAGACGTCTTAGCCATTAAGCCACAGTTAGCTTCCTCCCATAATTGGGGCATACCAGGGGTTGTGACACTAGATAGATAGATAGATAGATAGATAGATAGATAGATAGATAGATAGATAGATAGATAGATAGATGATAGATAGATGGATGGATGGATGGATGGATGGATGGATGGATGGATGGATGGATGATAGATATATAGATATAGATAGATAGATAGATAGATAGATAGATAGATAGATAGATAGATAGATAGATAGATAGATAGATAGATAGATAGATAGATAGAGTGACTGGCCCCAATTCACCCAGCTGGCTCTTGCTCTCTAGCATTGTTGGAAACCTATGCAACGCTTAATGGAAATAGATGTTCAAACCGTCAAGCTGAGGAACTTACAAAGGAGAAGTTCACCACAAATCTTTCTTAAGAGCCTTTCCCAGGGTCCATCAACGCTGGGCAGCTCTGCCTCTCCCCCCTTGTGAAAACTTCTAAGCCTGAGGCCTTGTTGATATTTGGGGCCAGCTATGGAGAATTTTAAACCTGGTCATGTCTATCTCTCTAGCACCATTCGCCTTATGAGGCCACACAATTACTTTAGAAGGGTTATATTAGTGTGTAACTATTTTGGGAGGGGGAATTAAAATGGGTAAAAGAAGTGACTCCGGGTGAAAGGGAATGCCCATGTGCAAAGACTGAATATGGTTGCATCACAGATGACGGTGGTGCAACTCCAATCTAAGGACTCAACATTTGGCCTCAATGCAGTGGTGGGTTTCAAATTTTTTTAGAACCTCTTCTGTAGGTGTGCCCTGCTTTGTGGGAGTGGCTTGACGGTCATGTGACTGGGTGGGAGTGGCTTGGCAGCCATGTGACCGGGTGAGCGTGGCCAACTTGTAAAATGTGGTGAAACTCACTTAACAACGCTCTTGCTTAGCAACCAAAATGTTGGCTCAGAACTCTGGGATTTGAAGCATGCAAGTCTTAAAGCTGTCAAGTTACAAGACCCTTGCACCCCCAACCCTTTAGAAAAAAAACCCCAGGGGTGTTCAAACTTGACAGCTTTAAGACTTGTGGACTTCAACTCCCAGAATTCCTCCCCTCGCTCTTCATCTTGATGATGTGCAGACGGGTGGGGGGAGGGAGCTAGAACTGGTTCTAAACGGCACTGTAGATTTGTGGAATCTCTTCTATAGAACTTGCAGGAACCCACCCCTGCCTCAATGGTATACAAAGAGATGTACCATATTTTTCGGAGTATAAGACACACCAAAGTATGAGAGGCACCAATGTTTTAAAGACGCAAATTAAAAAAAAAGTTTTTGGACTCTGCAAACTTCCCCAAAACAGCCTGTTTTTTTGGGACCGGTTTTTTTTTCCTTCAAAAAAAGGGCATGCATAGTCCTTAGGAGGCTTGTAGAGTGCGGGGGGGGGGGGGGTGAGCAAGAAACAGCCTGTTTTTCACAAAAACTGGCTCATTTTTTGTAAAAAAAAAAAAAAAGGCATGCATAGCCCTTAGGAAGCTTATAGAGTATTCCTGGGGGCTGGGAGGGGCAAAATTGAGCAAAAACAGCCCATTTTTTGCTCATTGCTGCCTTCCCCAGCCCCCAGGAGCACTCTGAAAGCCTCCTACAAACTATGCATGGCCATTTTGGTGAAAGGGGTGGGGTTTTGGGAGGCAAAAAATATTGTATTCAGTGTATAAGATGCACCCAGATTTTCAGCCTCTTTTTTGAGGGAAAAAGGTGCATCTTATACTCCGAAAAATATGGCATCTCTAAATGTATGGAACAGACTGAACTTTTCTTCCTTCTGTGGTTGATTGGTTGTGTTGGTTGATTGATTGGTTAGCTGGTTGATTGATTGATTGGCTAGGCTGGTTGGTTGGGTTGACTAGTTGATCACTTGGTTGGGTGGGTTCGTTGGTTTGGTTATATTGTCCACTGGTGTATTCATCTCTGGTCGCTATTGCAAGATATATTGTGGAAACAAACCTGTAAAAAGATGGGGTTTTGTGAGAATCTTATTTCGGTCCAGGAAATAGTACCATAATTCTTGTTAATACAAATTGCTATGATTCAAATATATATATGATGCAAACCTAAGACTGAGGAATGAGATATTGAAAACCTTATTTTGACTATATGGTTGACAAAGTTCCAAATCTTTGCATATTAAATTGCATGTATCTTCAGTAAGCCAAAAGAATAGCCTAGTTCCATGATGGTGAAGCTATGGCACGCATGCCAGAGGTGGCACACAGAGCCCTCACTCTGGGCATGCACGCTGTCGCCAGCTGCTCTTCTGGGTTCCGGTGCATGCATGTGCACCAGCGAGCTGGGAGCGCTGGAACCAGGAAGAACAGCTGGCTGGTGCATACGTGCGCACTGCAACCCTGAGGAGCAGCTGGCCAGTGCATGCATGCACACTGGGCAACTGCTCTTCTGGTTTCCAGTGCTCTCACATGCACACAGACCAGCTGCCTGGCGTGCATGCGCACACATGTTCTGGTTTCAGCACTTGGTGCCGAAAAGGTTCACCAGCACTGGCCTAGTTTAAAACTCACTAGGAAGCACTGTGCAAAGCATGAATGCAGTACAGGTAGTCTTTGACTCACACTTAGCTGCTTACTAACCATTCAAAGTTACAATGGATCTGGAATCTTTCAATCAGGATCCCAAGTTCCAGTGGTAAGGCCCCCCCTCTGAAGTTATATGACCAAACTTCAGGTGTTCAACCATAAACCTGCATTTATGGCCCTTTGTAGTGTTCTGCAGTCACCTGATTGCATATCATGGCATTTTTGCTGAAAGCTGGAATTTCTGTTTATTGGTAAAAGCTCATCCTTTGTGAACCATTGGTTCACTTAAGGACCGTGGGGTCCATTTTATGAGGTCAGCATTCACTTAATGACCACTGCAAAAAAAAAGTCATAAAATCAAGGCAAAACAAGAAGCAATGGGTGGAAACTGATCAAGGAGAGAAGCAACTTAGAACTAAGGAGAAATTTCCTGACAGTCAGAACAATTAATCAGTGGAACAACATTGCCTCCAGAAGTTGTAGATGCTCCAACACTGGAGGTTTTTAAGAAGATTTTGGATAACGTTTATCTGAAATCCCAAAGGTGCTTTTTTTCAAGAGGCAACTGGACTTTCTGGTATTGGAACAGGTCACAGAATTTACAAAGAAGTCACAACTAACACAACACCACCAGTAAGTCCAGCTGCCACTTGAAAAAAAGAACCTTTGGGAGAACCATGACCTAGAAATGACTGAGAATCTCCACAGACATTGGTCTGAAGTGGTACAGCATTTCCTGCTTGAGTAGGGGCTTGGACTGGAAGACCTCCAAGGTCCCTTCCAACTCCTATTACCATATTTTTCAGAGTATAAGACAATCCTTTTTCCCTCAAAAGAGGCTGAAAATCTGGTTGCGTCTTATACACTGAATACAGCATTTTTGGCCTCCTGAAACTCCACCCCTTCACCAAAATGGCCGGGCATAGCCTTTAGGAGCCTTGCAGAGTGTTCCTGGGAGCTGGGGAGGGCAGAAATGAGTGAAAAACAGGCTGGGTTTTCTCTACTCGTTTTGCCTCCCCCACCCAACTCCCAGGAGCACTCTATAAGCCTCCTAAAGGCTATGCATGCCCTTTTTTGACAAAAAAGGGACCCGTTTTCACAAAATACAGGCCATTTTTTGCTGTTTTTGCCCCCCCCCCTCCCGCCCCCAGGAGCACTCTACAAGCCTCCTAAAGAACCAGGCTGTTTTGGGGAGATCTGCAGAGTGCAAAAGCATTTTTAAAAAAATTTGCGTCTTCAAAATCTTGGTGCGTCTTATACTCCGAAAAATACGGTATATCACGACTACAACCACATTGGGCAGGCTCCCTTATGGTCATATGTTGGCAACTAGTCCTCTACCTTAGGGCAGCGGCATCTTTCCTCCCATTCTAACAACCAGACGGGGAACTTTCAGGCCAAATGTTTTGATAACAAAGATGAAGAGTAAAAGGAGAAGGAGAAACACAATTCTGTTCTTTGTGATCAGCTCAAGCCAAGGGCAAAGGCCAAATCTGAAAATCATTCCTTCGGCTGCAGTGTGTGGGTTTAATAATAAAGACAAGACACAAGTGGAGAGGCAAACTTCGTTGTGCCTCTGTTTTTCTCCTCGGCAATTAGGTTAAAGGAAAGCAAAACTTGAGGCTCGATTAGGTTTGGTAAATAAATTGATCCCTTCAGGGCAAAACTGGACAGAGCTCCTGTATTGGAGTCAATGAACTCAGCAATGAATTGCTGAATGAATTTGGTCTCCAGAGACCAAAGCTTTGATTTTCTCTATCTCTGCATGAAAAAGGAAGACTCCTTGTTCTGACCCAGCTCCTCAAACACCCCCAAACCCTCTCTAGTTGAAGTAATGATTCTTTTATGAGGAGTGTCAGCAGGCAAAAAGTGTCTCTCTCAACGCAGGCTAAGAAGTCAGGGCATGAGAGATGGATAGTTGTCTGCCACATCTTTTCATCTTATCCCCAGATCTAGGGTGGGGTTTCATTAGCAGTGGTGGCTCTTCCGTCCCAAGAATCAGCCCAGAGATTTCCACTGCTCTCCTCTCCTCTGCCTTCTGGGCATCTGCGCGTCAGGCACTGGACCCAGCTGTTCCTCCTCTTCCTCATCAGCCACCTCCAGACCTGGGGGCTGTTGGCTCTCCATCTGACGGCTGATGGATGGCCCAAGCTCCACCTCCGTCTCTCTCTCTCTCTGCCAGCTCCATTCCCTCTTCTCCCTCAGAGCTTTCAGGTTGCCTTGATGTTGACCCTGACTCCCACTCCTCCTCCGATTTGGCTGCTGGAGGGGCTGGCAGTCAACAGACCATGACAGCTTGCTGAATGAGTGGGTGTTAGGTGAGGACTACCTGTACCCTGTTTCCTGGTGTGTTTCAGACTGTCCTGGGTACTCCCTAAGAAAGGGGAGATGAGCATCCCTACCATTAGCATTGGGGTTTCATTAGCAGTGGTGGCTCTTCTGTCCCAAGGAACAGCCCATAGGTTTCCACTGCTCTCCTCTCCTCTATTTTCTGCGCATCCGCACGTCAGGCACTTGTTCCTCCTCTTCCTCATCAGTCAGCTCTAGACCTGGCGGCTGTTGACTCTCCATTTGAGGGCTGACGGACACCCCAGGCTCCGCCTGTCTCTCTTTCTGACAGCTCCATTCCCTCCTTCCCCCTCGGAGCTCTCCGGTTGCCTTGATGCTGACCCTGACTCCCACGCCTCCTCATTTGATTCGGTTGCTGAAGGGGCCGGTGACCAACAGGCCACAACACTCCCCATCCTTTTTCAGATAAAGTCATATTTGTTTCTTTTTCTCTCCCTCCGGAAAACAAGCAAATGGAAGGTCCCTGGTATAAATGGGAAATGGGTAGTCCTTGATTTACGACAACAACCGAGCCCCACATTTCTGTTATTAAGTGAGACATTTGTTAAGGGAGTTTTGCCCCATTTTCTTGCCTCCGTTGTTAAGTCAATCACCGCAGTTGATAAGTTAGTAACCTGGTTGTTAAGTGAATCTGACTTCCCCATTGACTTTCCTTGTCAGAGGTTTGCAAAAATGTGATCAATTTGGGACACAGCAACGGTCATAAATATGAATCAGTGGCCTAGTATCCAAACGAGATCATGGGGATGCTGCAAAGGTTATCACTGTGAAAAATGGTCATAAGTCACCTATTAACTTTGAACGGTCGCTAAATGAACTGTAGTAATTCGAGGACCACCTGCATTAATAAGGGGTGAGAATCTGTATTCTAGATTCACAAAACATGGTCAACCCTAAATCAAAGTTCATTTAATTGCTCTACTAACCCCAGGTTTGCTCTCTTCACACAACATGCCATGGACAAGTGGCTACACTATCATGTGTATTGATTCACACAGTATGTAAAGATTATGGCAGATTCTCACCACACACTGAATCACAGCAACCTTTAAGACACATATTGAACAAATCCATCTTTTGAGAGTTCTCAGTCTCACTGTTTTATGTTTTGCTGACTTCATCTGTGTCTTGCATGATTGCCCGTGCAAGTCTGTGCAGTTTCCTTGGCGATATTTTCTGAAGGGGTTTGCCATTACCTCCCTCCCAGGGCCAGGAGAGCGTGGCTGGCATAAAGACACCAAGGACGGAATGAAAAGCAATGCTTCCCAGCGTTATAAATTGTCAACCGCTAGTAGTGTTGACATGCAGTAAAGTAAGTGTGCTCTTTATCCTCTATTCCAGGGGTGTCAAACTCAATTTCATTGAGGGCCGCATCAGGGTTGTGTTTGAGCTTGGGGGAGTTGGAGGGCATGGCCAGCTTGACGTCACTCGTGTCGGGGGTGCCGGTGGGGGCCAGAGCGCTCTGCCAGTGAAAACAGGCTCCTGAGTTCCGTTTTCAGCTGGGAGGGCCTCCTGCAACCCTCTGCCAGCGAAAATGGGCTCCCAAGCTCCATTTTTGGCTGAGATCACCCCCTGCAACCCTCTGCCACCCTTTGGGGGAAAAGGGCGGCATATAAATGTAATAAAATCAAATCAAAAAATTAAAAATCAAAACTGAGCTTGCGGCCCTCTCGAAGTCCGTTATCTCTGGCAGAAACACTGCAGGCCAGTTCTTCACTGTTCCCAGGGCGGCCCTGGAAATAAGATCTAAGTACCGCATGGGCCAAATCCAGCCTGCGGGCCTTGAGTTTGACACCCCTGCTCTCTTCTTTTACTCTATTTACCAGGAAATTGCCGTGAGAAACGGATGAGTTGCAACTATATGTTGCAACTGAAGTTTGCAGTGAGGACTCATTGGTGTTCTTTTAAGCTTTGGGTGTGCCACGATAGAATTGTTGATTGCCAAAGGAGTTCTTCCAATTGGATCCCAGGGTCTTTATGTTGAACCCTGGATATACTTGAACAATGTGCATTACTGGGCCAAAAATGTAGAGCTGATGAACTGGGAAGAGCAGGTGAATGTGACAAAGAATGAGATGAATGACCTGTGACAACAGCGAATGGGCTTTACTTCAGAAACGTTAATAAGTTCAATGAAGACAGGGGACTCCAAACTTGGCAACTTTCAGAAGGGCGGACTTCAATTCCCAGAATTCCTCAGCCATTCCTCTAGGAAGTAAATCATGAAACGGCTGGAATTAAAATTCTGTTCTTTAATGTCGCAAAACTCTTCCATTCTGTGCTAAATCGCAGTGGCGATAGAAAAGAATGTGGCCGTTCTCCTAAAGTCTAATTTATCTACTTAAAGATTAAGGAACCAGATAGTTGGTAAATGTGTAATTAAACCCTTGCAGCAGACAGAATTAATAAGGACACTGGAAAGGGACATAGCTGACTAATTCAGCTTCCAAAGTGAGCAAAAAATAAAACAAAAAATAGAGGGATTCTTGCAGAGCCATGCCATTAAATCTCACTTTTAATAATAATGAAAGCAGCATATCGATCCTTTGAACTGGGCAAAGATGTCACCAAGATAGGAGACCCCTAACAAGGGTCTTCTAAAACTGCATCTGAAGGCAGGACCAGAAGCAATGAATGGAAACTAATCAAGGATAGATCCAACCTAGAACTACGGAGAAATTTTCTAAGAGTGAGAACAATCAAGGGCGGAACTTCAGAAGTTGTTGTTGTGGCCCACCAGCGGCCAACAAAGCTGGTAGCAGATTTGGACAGTGGGGAGGTTTGGGGGGGGGGGAAACATGGGCCAGTCCTGGAGTCTGGGGAAGGCTCTGAGGAGGGCTCTGTGTCAGAGGCAGAGAGGGGGGCAGAGCCGTATGTCGGTTATCAGCTGCCTTCAGAGTCAGACATCAGTGAGGCAGAGGAACAGCTGGAGCCTCTTCCCAGTGTGCGCATGGCAGAGTTGCCAGATGAAGGGAACAGCTAAACAACAGGGATTGACTTGGGAATAAGGCCACAAGTGGATAATGAATGGCCCCTCCCAGAGGAAATAAAAGAGGAGCAAAAGGGGAGTGGAGCTTGCAGGAGACAATTAGTTCGCTTCATTGGTTTGTGACTCTCCAAGGCTCCTTGCCAAGTTTTGCAGATATCGGCCTGGCAGCTCTCCAAGCCAGAGAAGGTCTATGACTGTAAATCCTCCCTTGAAAGACTTTGCTGGTTATCAATGAGCAGAATCCACAGTAAATTAATAAAAGGGTTTTTTTTTGTCGGGACAAGAAGTTTGCTTCATGGTCTCAGGAAGCCTCGGTCAGAACAGTTGTAGGTGTTCCGTCACTGGAGGCTTTTAAGAAGAGACTGGACAGCCGCTTGTCTGAAGTGGTATAAGGTCTCTGACTTGAGCAGAGGGTTGGACTAGAAGATCTCCAAGGCCCCTTCCTACTCTCATGTTCTATGTTCTGTGCTTGAACTGAAGTTTTGAGCTTAGCTCTTTCTATGATTTAGATTGCTGTGGGTTAGCTCTTTTTTATCCCATGTGAGGATGTGATGCTTAAAATGAGAAAAAGGATTACAATCATAGATTCCTTCATCATACTGACAGAAGCCATTTCCAGATCCTACCCACAAACCATCTTTTTTCTTAAAGGAACGAGAGTGGTGACTCTTCAATGCCAGTTGCAAATCCCGTTTTAATCATATTTCACTAGTTGTGGATTCCCACCAGGATTTGCAATGCTTACAATCGCAGTGAGCTTCAAACATGGCATTGCAATTACGATTTGCTCACCAATTTATCCATTATCCAAACCTCATCACTAATAAGATGTGGATGTTACAGGCAGGGCTCAACAACTAATTTGCCTCCAAGGTGCTTTTTAAAAGGCTACAAAACTTTCTTGGTTTTTTCCTCCTCTGGAAAACATTTTCATTCTCATCCAAGAAGCTTGTCCCAAAGGTGCTTTTTGCAAGAGGCAACTGGACTTTCTTGTTTTTTTTGTTAAAAATGTTTCGCTTCCCACCCAAAAAGCTTCTTCAGCTCTGACTGGATGGTGGGGAATGGAAGGATTTATACTTCTTGCAAACAGCTGGTCATTTGCATTCTTTTAGAGAGTCATTGAGGCCACCTGGAGGTTTATCTGTGTCCTCAGGAGAAATGATGCGTATCTCCAGTCTACAACACAGGTCCTTTTAGCAATTCCAAGAGGCTCCGCAGCCATTTGCACCACTCAGGTGACCCTGAGGACAGAGATAAACCTCCAAGTGGTCTCAACGACTCTCTAAAAAGGATGCAAATGACCAGCCATCTGCAAGGAGTATAAATCCTTCTATTCACTACCATCCAGTCTCAACCTGAAGAAGCTGCTTGGATGAGAAGTGAAACATCTTCAAAGAAAAACCAGAAAGTCCAGTAGCCTCTTGAAAAAGCACCTTTGGGACAACCATGACCTAGATAATTGAGAATCCCCATAGACCCTTAAAGGTAAAGGTTCCCTTCGCACATATGTGCTAGTCATTCCCGACTCTAGGTGGAGGTGCTCATCTCCATTTCAAAGCAGAAGAGCCAGCGCTGTCCGAAGACATCTCCGTGGTCATGTGGCCGGCATGACTCAACGCTGAAGGCGCATGGAACGCTGTTACCTTCCCATCAAAGATGGTTCCTATTTTTCTACTTGCATTTTTTAATGTGCTTTCGAACTGCTAAGTTGGCAGAAACTGGGACAAGTCACGGGAGCTCACTCCGTTACGAGACGCTATGGATTCGAACTGCCGACCTTTCGATTGACAAGCTCAGCGTCTTAGCCACAGAGCCACCATTGACAACCCTTAACAACCATTTATTTAGTAAGAATTTGACCAAATGACATATGAACATTTTTTCACATTTAGGGACATTGCAATAACCCCCAAATTTGGTGCTTGGCAACTGGCATGTATTTATGACACTACCCATGGAATGACAATCGCTAATCAACGGGAAGCCTATCACACCTTGCCTTCCCCTCCTGGTGGGCCAGGTGGATGTAATAGGGGAGAGGCAGTTCTTCAAACGTCAGGAAGGCTAACTAGGCTTGTCATATCAGATATCATTCAGTCAATATGAGCACCACAATCAACGCAACTGATCAGCATGTGTGAACCAGCATCCATGGACAGGTTCAAGCTTGGAATTCTGCTCAGCATTTCCCTAACATTTCATAACTGGCATGAATCGGTCCCAAAACAGGCTGCGATACAGGTAAGTCCTTGAGTTACGATCACAATTGAGCCCAAAATTGATGTTGGTAAGAGGAATATTTGTTGAGTGAGTTTTGCCCCATTTTACGATCTTTCTTGCCACTGCTGTCAAGTGAACCATAGCAGTTGTTCAGTTAATGACATGGTTGTTAAGTGAATCTGGCTTCCCCATTGACTTTGCTCATCAGAAGGTGGCATAACTTGATCACCTGACCCCACCCCCCAGGACACTGCAACCGTCATAAATATGAGTCAGTTGTCAAGCGTCTGAATTTTGATCATGCGACCATGGGGATGCAGCAATGGTCGTAAGTGTGAACGACGGTCGTAATTCACTTTTTTCAGTGTCGTCGTAACTTTGAACGGTCACTAAATGAACTGTTGTAAGTCGAGGCCCACCTGCACTGCTGAGGACAAGTTGTCCAAGAACATGTGTGCACGCACACACACCAGTGGTAGGTTGCTCCTACCGTTGCTATCGGTATGTTGCTCGTGGTCTGTTTGTGCACGCGCCTGACGTGCGCTGCGCACGCATGTGCACTCCACCGCCCTTGACACCCAGCTGCTCGTCGGAGGTTGCGCAGGCGACGCACGCTGTGCGTGCATGCGCAATTGGCCCGGTGGCTTCCAAAACAGGTATGGAACGCGGATGGGTGGGTGGGCCAAACGAGCTACCGTACAGGTATGGTGGACGCTGTTCCCCATTACTACCGGTACAGCTGTACCGGGCCGTACTGGCCGAAACCCTCCACTAATACACACACACAAACACACTCCCCTGACAAAATTCTGAATTTGGGCTTGCCAACAAAGGTTGCCTAGTTATTGTTCACCTAATTTTCCAGGCTTCCGTGTGTGAAATATTTAGAAATACTTCGTTTCAAGTTGGAGATATCCTTACCGGAAATATCTCAACGCTGTCCAACCATCCTATAAATATTTCAAGTCCCAAGCAGATCCATTCCGAGCACACCGCCGTACATTTCAAATGCAAAGCTTGTTCAGAAATGCCTTCACAACTGTCACGAAAGTGTCAAGAGTGCTTCTTAAGGTCAGCGCAACCTCTAAACTGGATTTATTTTGTTTTAAATGTTTTACACGCCGTCGAGACGAACGGCTTTGCATCGATCCTTGTCTTTCGGCTATCACTGTAGGAAGCAACGCGGCTGCTGCTGACTTACACAAAATGCCCATGGGAGACGCACTGCACACAAATTGTGTGTGGGGTGGGTGCCTACCAAAATACAACAAAACATAAAATAAGCTGACAATACTGTAATGCCTAAAAGTTAAGTATAGGTAATCCTCAATTTAGGACCACAATTGAGCCCAGAATTGATGTTGCTAAGTGATAGAGTTGTTAAGTGAGTCTTGCCCATGAGTCACAGTGGTGCAGTGGTTAGAGTGCGCTACTGCAGGCTACTTCTGCTGACTGCCGGCTTCCTGCAATTTGGCAGTTCAAATCTCACCAGGCTCAAGGTTGACTCAGCCTTCCCTCCTTCCCAGGTGGGTAAAATGAGGAGCCAGATTTTGGGAGGCAATGTGGTGACTCTGTAAACCGCTTAGAGAAGGCTGGAAAGCACTGTGAAATGGTATATAAGTGCTAGCACTATTGCTATTTTACGACTTTTCTTGCCACATTTGTTAACTGAATCCTTGCAGTTGTTAAACCCGGTTGTTAAGTGAATCTGTCTTCCCCATTGACTCTGCTTGTCAGAATGTTGCAAAAGGGGGAACATACGACCGCAGGGCACTGCGACCGGCATAAATACGAACCAGCTGCCAAGCATCCAAATGTTGATCCCGTCATCACAGGGATGCTGCAATGCTCATACGTGTGCAAAATGATGATAAGTCCCTTTTATTCAGTGGCGTTGTAACTTTGAACAGTTGTAAGTCAAGGACTACCAGTAAAGCAGCCAACTTGCTGGCAGTATCCAGGCTCATTGTGAAAATAAATAGGCTGCAAATATCTTCTGATGCAGGTATCTACCTGGGACATGGTGGCTCAGTGGCTAAGACACTGAGCATGTCAATCAGAAACATCTGCAGTTTGGCCATTCTAATCCCTAGCGCCGCATAACGGAGTGAGCTCCCGTGACTTGTCCCAGCTTCTGCCAACCTAGCAGTTCGAAAGCACGTAAATAATGCAAGTAGAAAAATAGGAACCACCTTAGGTGGGAAGGGAACAGCGTTCCATGAGCCTTTGGCATTTAGTCATGCCGGCCACTTGACCACAGAGATGTCTTCGGACAGCGCTGGCTCTTCGGCTTTGAAATGGAGATGAGCATCCCTTGGAGTTGGGAACGACTAGCACATATGTGCGAGAGGAACTTTTACCTTTATCTTTATCTTCTGATAGGCCAAAAATCAGGAGCATGCTTTTCCTTGGAAGCCAAGCTTCACCCCAAAAATGAAACATACCCGAACCCCTCACTTCTTAATTTAATAGGATGGTAGGGATGCTCATCTCCCCTTTCTTAGGGAGTACCCAGGACAGTCTGAAACACACCAGGAAACAGGGTACAGGTAGACCTCACTTAACACCCACTCATTCAGCAAGCTGTCATGGTCTGTTGACTGCCAGCCCCTCCAACAGCCAAATCAGAGAAGGAGGAGGTGTGGGAGTCGGGCTCAACATCAAGGCAACCTGAGACCTCCGAGGGGGAAGAGGGAATAGTGCTGGCAGAGAGAGAGAGACGGAGATGGAGCCTGGACCATTCATCAGCCCTCAGATAGAGAGTCAACAGCCCCCAGGTCTGGAGGTGGCTGATGAGGAAGAGGAGGAACAGCTGGGTCCAGTGCCTGACGCGCAGATGCCCAGAAGGCAGAGGAGAGGAGAGCAGTGGAAATCTATGGGCTGATTCTTGGGAAGGAAGAGCCACCACTGCTAGCAAAGCCCCACCCTAGCTCTGGGTATAAAAGGCAGGGAGCGGGAATGAATAGATGTGACAGACAACTACTCATCTTCCTGCCGGACAGATTTGTTAGCGGGAGGTGAAAGAGAAACTTTTTCCTGGGGCTGCTGGCGCTCCAAATAACGGAATCATTGCTTCAACTGCAGAGGTTTGTCGTGTTTTGGGAGCTGGGTCAGAACACAAGCGTTCCAAGTTAGGATGGCACTGGACACGGGGCGTTTATGATGGCTTCTTTTAGTTGCAACCATCACAGTGTCCCCACGGGCTCATTTGTGGTCGTAAATCGAGGACTAAGTTTAATTAATTTTAATTCAATTTAAATTACTCTTTTTGGTTATGATAGCAATAGCACTTAGACTTCTGTACCGCTTCATAGTGCTTTTACAGCCCTCTTTAAGTGGTTTACAGAGTCAGCCTATTGCCTTCAACAATCTGAGTCCTCGTTTACCGACCTCGGAAGGATGGAAGGCTGAGTCAACCTTGAGCCAGGTGAGATTCAATCTGCCAAATTGCAGGCTGCCGGCAGTCAGCAGAAGTAGCCTGCAGTACTGCGTTCTAACCACTGCGCCACCACAGGTCTTTTTAGCCATCCCACATTTGGAGATCCACATCCTGACTAGCTGTGGATCTCCAAATAGCTATGCCCCTGAATTTTAGAGGACAGAATTTAGCTCATTTCAGCCTAGCGTTTAAGAATAAACAAGTTCTACCTTACAAACTGCATTATATCTATCCTACGCAGAGAGGAAGGGGGGAAAAATTGCTCAGCGTGACCTCATTAAACAAAATCTAAGGAATCTTCTGAAATTCATAAGATTGCAAGCACGCTTTAAAAAAAAACCTTATACCTCTTAACGTTGATCCTCAAGTCACAGTTGCCAAGATGACAGCTTTTTTTCCCTTTGCTATCCTAAGATCTGAGTGACCCAACTAATTTGCACTCCATTCTTCTGCTTCTCATTTTCATGAAACTGGGGAAGAAAAAGACAATCAGAATTAATGGCTGCCTCACCCAGTTTAAAGATTGCAGACTGTCTTACTTACAAATCCCTTTTTTGTTACACCCATATTGTATGAACTTTTGAGTTTCAGTTGAAATATATCAGATCCAATTTTGCTGTGTGAACTTACAGCACTTCTAAGATACAGATTATCTTTCTCAAAGAAAAGAGCATCTCAAGTTATTCTATCTTTTGTACTGTGTTATTCTAGTCTTTATAGTGTGGCTACATGGAGGTCAGAATTACTGTATTTTTCAGAGTATAAGACGCTCCGAAGTATAAGACACACCTAGCTTTTGGGGAGGAAAACAAGAAAAAAAAATCTGCCTCTGCCTCCCAGCAATTTGCCTCCTTGCAGAAAAGAGCAAAAAGGCTGTTTCAGCTCCAGTTTAGCCTGATTAGCACAAGGGAAAAAAATCTGCCTCTGCCTCCCAGCAATTTGCCTCCTTGCAGCAAACGGTGTGTTTCAGTTTCAATTTCAGCACATCTTGAAAAGCACAAGCAGCTGATTGTTGGTTGGATCGGCCTCCCAACGATCAGCTGTTTCAGGCTGCAGGGATTGCCATAGCCTATTGCCACCTTTGCGCGCCCTGTTTTTGGCCTCTGCGCACCCCATTTTACACCCATTCCAGGCGGGGGGATCGGAATGGGCGGAAAATGGAGCATGGGGAGGCGGCAATAGGCAATGGCAATCTCTGCAGCCTTAAACAGCTGATGGTCAGGAGGCTGATCCAACCAACCATCAGCTGCTTGTGCTAATCAAGCTGTGCTGAAGCTGAAACTGAAACAGGCTATTTGCTGTTTACTGCAAGGAGGCAAATTGCTGGGAGGCAGAGGCCAAAGGATGGGGGCCGGCGGGTGGGTGGGGCTACATTCGGTGTATAAGATGCACCCACATTTTCATCCTCTTTTGGGGAGGGGGGAAGAAGTGCGTCTTAAACTCTGAAAAATACGGTCCATCATAGCACAAGGCAGAAACACAGTTTATCTCTCTATTGGGGTCTTTAGCAATTGCTTAATATGTCTGGGTTGGGAAATTAGCTTGGTTTATGCATGGTAGGCCTCCACAGAAAGTGTGTAGAGAAACGGGACACTTACCGGATATCTGGCTGAGAAGATGGAAGGACATCCGTGCTGGTGTAACCAGACCAGAAGAGCCAACATCCTTAGGCCTGTAGAGATTCTATGCAGAAAACGTTGCTCGGAGAATTTCAAGCGGGCTTGTTTCTCCCTCTGCAGGAACTGTGGAAATTGTATTAACTCGCACAATGTCACTATGGCATCTAAGAATGTATTTCCCGAACCCGTCCCGCTGGTAGCTATTTAATTATGCTTTGCTCACTATTTTAATTTCTACTGTGTACCTAAAGCCAGCTGCTTTTATAATGTTATCTATTAGCGTCATCATGCAGCACACTTTGTCTATATGTGTTCTGACGCAGCTCCCCAAAAATGACAAACCCTCTGACATGAACTAAAAAGATTCCTTTAACAGACATGCCTGCGAGAGAAAAGTTTCTCTCGCAGGCTAACAAGTCCGGCCAGCCAGAAGATGAATACTTGAGAGACCACCTGCTGCCAATTACCTCCCACAGACCCATTAGATCTCACAGGGTTGGCCTCCTCCGGGTGCCATCTACCAGCCAATGCCACCTGGCTATTACCCGGGGGAGGGCCTTCTCTGTGGCAGCTCCGACCCTCTGGAATGAACACCCGCAGGGATTTGGACCCTCACCTCTCTCCAGGCCTTCCGAAAAGCCATCAAAACCTGGCTTTGCCAGCAGGCCTGGGGGTGATGAGTTCCCTCCCCTCTCAACATGTATGGTTGTGCAACTGTTGTTTACTTTTATTATTTGTATTTTGTTTTTTATGTCCCCCTTTTTCCCCCTTGAATTGTTCGCCGCCCTGAGTCCTCCCGGAGAAGGGCGGCATACAAATAATAAAATTCTATTCTATTCTATTCTATTCTATTCTAGTTGTCTGCCACATCTATTCATCTCCTTCTACATCTATTCATCTCCTCCCCCTGCCTTTTATCCCGCGAGCTAGGGTAGGGCTTTGCTAGCAGCGGTGGCTCTTCCGTCCCAAGAATCAGCCCATAGATTTCCAGTGCTCTCCTCTCCTTTGCCTTCTGCGCAACTAGGTGTCAGGCACTGGGCCCAGCTGTTCCTCCTCTTCCACATCAGCCACCTCCAGACCTGGGGGCTGTTGACTCTCGTCTGAGGGCTGACAGATGGCCCAGGCTCCGCTTCCGTCTGTCTCTCTGACAGCTCCATTCCCTCTTCCCTTTCCGAGCTCTCAGGTTAGCAGTTAGCAATAGCAATAGCAGTTAGACTTATATACCGCTTCATAGGGCTTTCAGCCCTCTCTAAGCGGTTTACAGAGTCAGCATATTGCCCCCAACAACAATCCGGGTCCTCATTTTACCCACCTCGGAAGGATGGAAGGCTGAGTCAACCCTGAGCCGGTGAGATTTGAACAGCCGAACTGCAGTCAGCTGAAGTAGCCTGCAGTGCTGCATTTAACCACTGCGCCACCTCGGCTCTATCAAGGTTGCCTTGATTCTGATCCCGACTCCCACACCGCCTCCTCTTTGGCTGCTGTAGGGGCCGGCGGCTGACCGGCCCAATAGTATGTTTGTGATGGGAAAGGAAAATTAAATGGTCGATCAGTTTCATTCATAAAGGGCAATTCAGCCTTGAGGGGACGATCATTGAGAAAGAGCATTTTAAAGAAAATCCCACTTCCGTTCAGTAGAAATGAGATTGGGAAATTTCTATTACAGTTTTTAAGATACTATAGGTATTAATGTGATCTTGGTCTCTTGGCCTCCACAATGATGGAAGACGTAACAATTAGCGTCATGAGAGTTCATTTTTTTCTCCTGCTTCTAAAATAGATGTGAAACCTGCATTCTTGTGGACCTTGAAGCAATGGATTTCACATGCGACAGACCAACATTTCATTGTCTGAGTGACGACATCATAACCCAACCGATGATGTCATGACGCCAATAACAGGCGGGTTGCATCCATTTATTCCGGCTGAGTAAGCATCACGTAAAGGAACGGATATGCAACGTTTGTGATAATTTACACCCGCAAGCATAGTAGAAAACCTGCTATGATGTCATACTTCCACATTTAACAGACATTCATGAATAACGGACACCCGATCCCTACCATCCATTTCACCAAGGCTTATCTCTGAGTTGTGTATGAGTCTATAAAATCAAGGCTGTGACGGTATGATCAAGGCTGTGCTTTTTTTATTTTCATAGATCGAGGAAACATCTTCACACACATACACACACACACCTGTGAGAACACCATGGAGTTTTGCTATGTAGTGAACCAATAAATAAAATAACATAGACCAAGCTGCCAAAAAAGCTAAAAACCAACAACACTTTGTCTATTGTGCAAACGTGAGCTAGTAGGTCCTTACTTGAGGGATTCTTCATCCATATTTACTATTTATTAAACAAAGTTATATGGCTGCCCAACTCACATACACTGACTCCAGGCGGCTTGCAAAATTAAAATCTCCAGTACAAGACCCATAAGCCCCTCCACCCCCTGTGGCGACAACAAACACAATCACACCAACCACCCTGGTCAGCTCTGTATCAACCTGGGGTGGTAGAGTTCTAGAGCGGAGGAAGACCATAAATAGAATTAAATGCCGTGTCTCCATTAACCCAGATCTGGCCCAGCCTGATTCTTAAACGATATCAACAAGAGGATTTATTTTTAAATCACTGCCTTCCTGTTGACAATCTTTGACAATCTGCCCTGTTCCATCTCTGAGAGACAACAAAAGTAAAGCTAGTGTGTTAAGCCGCACAAACTTTACACAGCTAGAAATGTAGCGGTGGCAGGATATAAAAGCAACAGGCGCCAAGCCACAAAAATAAGATTTTAGTGACATTAATCCTGTTCTGATCCAGGCTTCCTTAGAAACCAAGAAACAAAGTTTTGGCCCTGACAAAACCTCTTTTATTTACACCGTGGCACGACATAACCGCGAACGTCAAAAGTGCGCCGACAACACCGCGGCGCTAAAACCGCGATGTCAAAAGCGCGCCCACAACAGCGCGACGACAATAGCGCGCGGACAGAAGCGCGATTTAACTTAAGGTAAGGTTTAGGGTTAGGTTTAGGGTTAGGTTTAGGGTTAGGTTTAGGGTTAGGTTTAGGGTTATTTTTAGGGTTATGTTACAGCGCGCTTCTGTCGGCACGCTGTTGTCGCGCGGTTTTGACGGTGCGGTTTTGTCACCGCGCTTTAGTCACACGCGCTTCAGTCTACCGCGGTTTTGTGGTGGAACCATTTACACAGCTGTGAATGCCTTTCATTCAGTCAGCAAGGCTTAGCAAACAGTCTTTCCGAGGAACATTTATCTACACGCACCTTATCTTGCTTGGCGAGCTGCCAGATAACTAGTTTCCAAATGCAGGGCAAGGCAACATTTGGCACAGAGTTTCTTATAATCACAAACAGAACTTTCACTCTAGAAATGACCGAAGGAACAAATTGTTTCCTGCAAAAGCCCACTCCCCGTTCGCTCCTCTTTTGTTTCCTATGTGAAGTTTGAAGTTTGAAGTTTATTACAATTTATAGGCCGCCCTTTTCCCTGAGGGGACTCAGGGCGGCTTACATAGAATCGGGAAGGGTAATACAAACAATGACCAATGAAGGGCCAATCAACTCCAAGGTGTAGCTTTACTCCTAAACAACCCTGATTTCTTAGTTGTTCTTGTCCTCTGGCAGCTCTGCGCAGGCACACACTGGGAACAGGCTCCAGCTGTTCTTCTGCCTCACTGCTCCCTCTCTGCCTCCAAAGCAGAGCCGTTGTCTGAGCTTCCCTCAGCCCCCAGGATTGGCCCATGTTCCTCCCCAACCTCCTCACTGTCCGACTCTGCTGCCAGCTCCATTGGCCACTGATGGGCCACAACAAATCCTGTTCTCCACTATACTCTTAGGCTGCCAAAAATAAATCAGAAATTAAAATATGACAAATCCCGAGGGACATCCAGTCGCTCTTTAAATATCCCCATTGTATATGATAGATACAAACGGTAAATCAATTTCATACACAGGGGCAAAACAGAGAGGAAGGAAGGAAAAATCTCAGTTACACAATGTAGTAAGATGATGTGAAGATTTTATCTTCACAAAACAGACAAGGCCAAATTGTAAACTCTTTTACTACTAATGTATGTGCATAGGTAGTCCTCGACTTATGACCATAACTGAGCCCCAAATTTCCATTTGCTAAGCAAGACAGTTGCTAAGTGATTTTTGACTCATCTTATGACCGTTCGTGCCACAGTTGTTAAGTGAATCACTGCAGTTGTTAAGCTAGTAACACGGTTGTTAAGGGAATCTGGCTTCCCCGTTGACTTTGCTAATCAGAAGGGGATCACATGATTCCGGGACACTGCAACCGTCATAAATGTGAGTCAGATCGGTTGCCAAGCATCTGAAAATTGATCATGTGACCATAAGGATGCTGCAACGGTTGTAAGTGCGAAAAGGTCATAAGTCCCTTTTTTCAGTGGGACTGTAACTTGAAACCGTCACTAAACAAGTGACGGTAAGTCGGGGACTACCTGTAAATTATATTTTCGTTCCAAGGCTAAAATATCTCTCCTTCTAAAAAATGCAGCATCTCCTTTCACAGATTAAAACTTAAAACACGGTCAAAACGTTTCATTCCAGAGGCAGGAACATTCTGGGAAGTTCCAGAATGTTCCGTTTTCCTCAGGGACTGGAGCATGCTGCTGTCACGTATCGAAACAACCAGGAACCTATTTGGTTTCTGGAAGATACACATCTCCATCGACGTAGCCTGCAGGCGGGGGAGAAAAACCCTGAATGTTCTTTGACTTCACCGGACGTTCCATTTCTGGAAAAAAAGAACGTTTTGCCTATTCCTTTTGAATACAGCTGGGTGTAAAATTCAAGGGACTTGGACTGCTTCTCTCTGCAGCCGGCTGACAAGATGGGAAGCAGCTGCTAAGGTTTCCGTGAATGCCAGGGGAAGATGTCAGCCCTTTGCAATTTGACAGCTTTCACTTGATCATTTCTATGGAGACAGCGGTGATTTCTTAATGAAGCATGTTCATTATTTTGAACTATGTTCCAAAGCATACCCGCATTAGCAACTCCCTGCTCATCTGCAACCATGCTCCTGTAGGAAGTTAGCACCCACCCCTCTCCTAGGAAAAGGAGATATTTTAGGAAATATTAAAAGGGAAGGATATTTCCCCTAAAAGGGAGGCAGAAACTCAGCCGACCCCAAACCTTTGTCAATGTGCCATTAAGGTCTGAGCCAGGCTATTCTACATAACAAAGATCTAGTAGCAATAGCAATTAGACTTATATACCGCTTCATAGGGCTTTCAGCCCTCTCTAAGCGGTTTACAGAGTCAGCATATCGCCCCCACAGTCTGGGTCCTCATTTCACCCACCTCGGAAGGATGGAAGGCTGAGTCAACCTTGAGCCGGTGAGATTAGAACCGCTGAACTGCAGATAACAGTCAGCTGAAGTGGCCTGCAGTACTGCACCCTAACCACTGCGCCACCTCGGCTCGTCCTTCAGGCAGAGCCATAGTAGGAATTGCCCAAAAACCCTTTCATTACATCATCACCCAGCAAGAGTCAACCAAGCTTGGGACTCAGGACAGCCTACAGAGTTGCCCCTGCATGGCCCCATGGGAGTCTGACAACCAATCAGAATACAAGCTCTGCTCATCTGCTGCCCGCCATCACCAGCTGTCCCGTTAAAGGGAATGGGACTTTCTGTGAATCAACAGGGGGTCAGAGGAGGAGCCGGTGCGGGATTAGAGATGACAGCTGCTCTTTAAAAATTGTGATTTAAATTGAGTTGATTTAAATCAAGCCTATTTACTAGTGATTTAAATCATGATTTAAAACGTGATTTAAATCGACTTGGTTTAAATCAAATCCACCCTCACCCTGCATCAATAAAATAGAATGAATGCAGGAGCTCATATTTTGGACTGCTCCTTGAATATGTTTTCTATGAAAGGATACGCCAATTATTTTGAAGCGAAGATGGAATTACACTTAGTGGCTTCTTTGATTCAATGCTCTTATTACGATTTGCCACTTTGCCACGCGGAGGGCAAATTTCCACTCCTTGAATGGGTTTGCTCTCAGTGAGTGGAAGTAATTCACTTGGTATCTCCTTGAATGGGTTTGCTCTGAGTGAGTGGAAGTAATTCACTTGGTATCTGGTGCCTCCCAAATTACGTTTTGATTGCAACTCGCACAACAATTCCACAGAATGGTAATAGGTAAAGGTTCCCCTCGTACATATGGGCTAGTCGTTCCCGACTCTAGAATGATAATAGGGCTTTATAATTAGTCAATACTTCCATCATAAAAGACTCCAACTAAACCTTTAAAGGTATTAAATGTAAGTAAATAATAAGACAGAAGGAAAGCTTTTAAAAAAAAATCATTCAATCAGATAAAACACCCCCCCAAAAAATCATTTTCTTTGCAAAGAAGTGCTAATTCCTGATCAAGGGTGACCTCTGGTGGTATTTCTTCTTCACATTTAATACAATGCCGGACTTCCCTCTGGCACCCCCAATAAACTGAACCCCGATAAAGGAGAATATTTGTAGCTCAGGGTTGAAATGAGTGGGCCTTGGTGGTCTCTGAGCGTGCTTGTTTTCGTGCAGATGTTTCATTACCCTAACTAAGTAGCATCGTTAGTGCTAGTTAAATTGAACCTCACATAGCCATAGCTGTTAAAAAAAAAATTGGAAACACCAGGACTGAGAAAATTAGTGTCAAGTGAAACCAAGTTGTTTCCACAATTTAAAAAAAAGACAAGAGAGCTTTCAAAACACCCAGAAATTAATACTAACTTTCAAATGTTAAAAAAAAAGTCCCGGTGTTTTATGAAAAAATAAAAAAAGAAAGAGAATGGAATATTTCCAGAAAAGATCTGTTGAAGACACCAGGTTATTCGGGGGATAAGGGACCACTAAACATCCCAGATCTTTGAAGGTTTGAGAAGGTCACCTTATCTGGCTTTGGCTTCCTGCATTAGCCGTCATCCCTTTCTTTCATTTCTCCAAGGGGAGTTGAGGAAGACAAGAAAGCTGCTGAATATAATATGTACGTATAAATAATACACTAGCACTGATGATGTTACCTAGCTAGGGCAATGAAACGTTTGCAAGAAAACAAGCAAGCTTGGAGAGCACCAAGGATCCCTTTATTTCAATCTTGAGCTACAAATATCCTCCTTTATTGGAATAACATATACCCTAGTTCTTTTTTTTTTTTTTTTTTTAGATGTTTGTGGTTCTCAATTTGGAGGCTTTCTACAATGCATAGCCTGAATATTTGAGACTGGCAGTCCAGTCCTTGTTTAGGTCAGGAAATCACAGTAGTTATCGTTCTGAAGGGTAGTAGAAGAACAGCAAAAGAAATGGCACACCGTGTTTGGAGTAGAGGACGCAGGAAAACTCAGTTCAGTTGGTTATGTATCTCAACAATGATTGTGTATCAGAGGACGTGGCAGCATTGACCAATGAGATTACTTAAAAATCCTAGAGCTAGCTGTCTGTCTAGCTGCCTGCCTGCTTATCTATTCTCTCTTTCAATCTATCAACTATCTATTGGTCTGTCTGTCTGTCCTCTCTTTCAATCAATTGTCCATCCATCCATCTATCTATGCTCTCTTTCAATCTATCAATTGTCTATCTATCCATCCATCCATCTTTCTATCCTCTCTTTCAATCTATCAATTTTACATCCATCCATCCATCCATCCATCCATCCATCCATCCATCTATCCTCTCTTTCAATCTATCAACTATCTATTGGTCTGCCTGTCTGTCCTCTCTTTCAATCAATTGTCCATCCTTCCATCTATCTATGCTCTCTCTCAATCTATCAATTGTCTATCCATCCATCTATCTATCCTCTCTTTCAATCTATCAATTTTCCATCCATCCATCCATCCATCCATCCATCCATCTATCCTCTCTTTCAATCTATCTATCTATTGGTCTGCCTGTCTGTCCTCTCTTTCAATCAATTGCCCATCCATCCATCTATCTATCCTCTCTTTCAATCTATCAATTTTCCATCCATCCATCCATCCATCCATCCATCCATCCATCTATCCTCTCTTTCAATCTATCAACTATCTATTGGTCTGCTGTCAGGCCCCACTCCATTCCATAATTAGGAAAGAAGACCAAGAGACTCCATGGGTTGGAAATCCAAAGTACTTTTACTAATTATAAATGGTAAGCGAGCAGTAGTGAAGCAAGATCTGAATAATATGGCGCGAAAGCAATTGATATATAGCATAGCCCGTTCCCCCCCCACAGGATCAAAGCTCCAGTCCAATCATAAGTCCCTCAAATGTCAGGTGTGAGATAACTTCAAAAAGACAGGCCAAGATGGAATGTGAAGGCCGTTGATGTAGGCGGGAAACACGTACGCATGCGTACACCCCGACGACTGGAACACCCTGGAACATTCCGTCAGCAGACCTCCAGCACATCAATTAAAACCCTCCCACAACAAGCCCCCCCCTTCCCGTTTCATGGCAGCTGAAGCAGCAGCAAAGCAGAAGCTGACATCCGGCCGTCCCCCGGAAAAAAGGCTGTCAGGCCTGGAAAAAAAAAACAAACAAAACACACAAAACAGACAAACAACAAACAAACAAGAGAGGGAAAGGAGAAAAGTCAAGGCTTGTCGGGATAAGCAGCATAAAACTTCCGGAGCAAGCGGGGAGCACGCACGTGGGACTTATCAACCCATTCCGTGTGGGAGGGGGGAAAATGTTTCCAAGCTACAAGGTATTGCACGCGATTGCGGTGCTTGCGGGAATCCAAAATGTCCCGGACCTCAAAATGATGTTCCCCATCAACAAGCAACGGAGCAGGTGGAGGGTCAGCTGCAGGCCGCAGGTCAGACGTCCTAACGGGCTTGATAAGGTTGATATGGAACACAGGATGGATCCGGCTAAGATGTTTGGGCAATTGCAAACGAACAGAAACAGGATTAATGACTTTCAAAATGGGAAAAGGGCCAACATACTTGGGACCCAATTTCTTCGACTTTTGCGTGGTATGCAAGAATTTAGTGGACAAATACACCAAATCACCAACGTGGTACTCATAAGGCTGAGAGCGTTTCCTATCAGCCTGTTTCTTGTGAGCCTTGTGGGCCGCGTCCAAGGTGGAACGAGTGAGGGGCCAAAGGCGACTGAGACGTTCACTCCAGTCCGCCACGGAGGGAACCTGAGGCTGGGCCGCAGGCAGTTCGGGGATAGGAACAAAATCCTGGCCGTAAACTACCCGGAAAGGGGTGAAACCAGTGCTGGAATGAACCGAATTGTTATAGGCCACTTCAGCGTGTGGTAACAAGTCCACCCAATCGTCCTGTTGATAATTGATGAAACAACGTAAATATTGTTCAAGGACGGAATTAGTACGTTCACAGCCGCCATTAGTCTGAGGATGGTAGGCGGAGCTAAGGCCTTGGGCGGAGCCAATACGTGTGAGGAACTCTTTCCAAAACTTGGACGTGAATTGGACCCCACGATCGGAGACAATACGGTCGGGAACGCCATGCAAACGGTATATATGGGAAAGGAAGAGCTTAGCCAAGGCCTTGGCAGAAGGAATCTTGTGGCACGGCACGAAATGAACTTGTTTGGAGAACAAATCAGTAACCACCCAGATGACTGTGTGCCCCTGGCTCTCGGGAAGGTCCACAATAAAGTCCATAGAAATTTCCTTCCACGGGGCAACGGGGCGGGCGACGGACTGCAGAAATCCGTGTGGTTTCCCCGGAGGTTTCTTGGCGGTGGCGCAAACCGGGCAACTGGAAACATAAAGTTCAATGTCCTTTTTTAAAGAGGGCCACCAGAATTGTCTCTTAACGAGGTGCAAAGTTTTCACGAATCCAAAATGACCCGCCATCCTGGAGTCATGAGCGCGACGAAGGACCACCAGACGTAGGGCAGCGGGGATGTACAGTTTAGCTCCAATCCATGGCAGATCGTCCCTCATAGTGCAGTCGTCCCGATGGTTGAGGAACCATTCGTCCTGCGGAAGAGCTGCTTTGAGGTCAGAAAGCAGGTCGTGAGGTACGTCCTGTTGGGCCTTGGCCTGGCGACGCGTGAGCACCGGAGCCGCCAAGAGCGGTTGGACGATACTTAGCTTGGAACAATTATACTGAGGTAACCGGGATAAAGCATCGGCCATAAAATTCTTCCCGCCCGGGATATACTTCAGCGTGAAATTGAAACGGTTGAAATATTGGGCCCAACGCATCTGCTTTGGGGAGAGACGGCGAGGTGTGCGCAAGGCTTCCAAATTTTTGTGGTCAGTCCACACTTCAAAAGGGTGTTTAGAGCCTTCAAGGAAGTGGCGCCAAGTAGCGAGAGCCCAACGAACTGCAAACGCCTCCTTCTCCCAGACCGCCCAGCGTCGTTCCGTGTCAGTGAGTTTACGTGAGGTGTACGCGCAAGGCTGTAAGGTACCTTGATCATTTGCTTGTAGCAGAACTGCTCCAACCGCGACATCACTGGCATCAGCTTGCACAACGAAGGGGTGGTTGAGGTCAGGATGTTTAAGAACGGGTTCAGCGGCAAAAAGGCGTTTAAGCTTTTCAAACGCCGCCTGGCATTCCATGGTCCAGTCCAACGGCTTACTGGGTTTAGGTTTCGGGTCGCCCCTAGTCTTGAGCAAATTCGTAATAGGGAGAGCAATGTCGGCAAAAGAGGGAATAAATTGACGGTAGAAATTAGCGAAACCCAAAAATTGTTGCAGTTGCTTACGAGTTTTGGGAGCGTCCCATTCAGTGACCGCCTTCACCTTCTCAGGATCCATCTCAATGCCATGAGGGGAGATACGGTAGCCCAGATAATCAATAGTAGATTGGTGAAATTCACACTTAGACAATTTGGCATACAAGTTGGCAGCCCGGAGTTTTTTCAAAACAGTGCGTACCAGATTGACGTGGTGGTCGTAATTGCGGGTATAAATGAGGATATCATCCAGATATACGATAACGCCCTTATAGAGATGATCGTGTAGGATCTCATTAATAAATTGCATGAATACAGCAGGGGCCCCCTGTAGGCCAAAAGGCATAACTCGGAACTGGAAACAACCAAGAGGGCAGTTAAAGGCGGTCTTCCATTCGTCCCCCTCCTTAATGCGCACCCTATAGTAAGCTTCACGCAGGTCCAATTTAGTGAAGATGCGGCCCTTCCCCAGTTGCGCCAATAAGTCCTTCATCAAGGGGAGTGGGTAGAGGTTCTGAGAACAGATGGCGTTAAGATTTCTGAAGTCGCAACACAAACGAAGAGACCCATCTTTCTTTTCACGAAATAGCACAGGGGCCGCCACCTTGGGCCGGGCCGGTTCAATGAAACCACGTTTCAAATTTTTGTCAATGAAAGAACGCATCTCCTCCATTTCCCTGGGTGACATGGAGTAAATGCGGGGTTTAGGGAGTTTGACTCCGGGCAAAATGTCAATGGAGCAGTCAGTAGGCCTGTGGGGGGGTAGAATGTCCGAAGATTGCTCGCTAAAGACTTCTTTAAGATCCAAATATGCTTTCGGAATTCTCTCCTCTCCTGCAATCCTCTCCTGCCCCCTAGCGGCCACCTCAGGAACGTCAGTGACTGCAGGTTGGCTTGGAGAGCCCTCCCCCACTGGAGGTACCTTGGAGCGAATCCGCAAGCGGCCTGTCCGCCAGTTAATGTGAGGGTTCCATTTCCGGAGCCATGGGATGCCCAAAATAAGTGGTCTGTCCATGCCAGGCGCGACCACAAAAGAGATCAATTCAGTGTGGGTCCCCAATTTCATTTCCAAAGGCTCAGTAAAAAAATGGGCAGGCCCCCCCCCCGCAACAGATCCGTCTATCTGGCAAAACACAAGAGGGGTTTTTAAAGTTCGCAATTTGAGGCCTAATTTTTCAACCATGGCTGGGTTGATCATGGACCGGGAACAGCCGGAGTCCAGTAATGCCAGGAGGGTGGCAGTAGTTCCCTCAGAAGGAACCTTTAATTCAATAGGGAGTAGAAGGGGCCCCTTGTTTGAACTCACCCAGTTAGGTGAAGCGTCGTCATCTGAGTCATCAGAAGAAGAGGAGTTAGCATCCGCGTCATCCTTCAATGGTTGGGCAAGAGGAGGGGGGTTGGTTTCTCCTGCGAAAGCTGTTTCCCTCTTTTTCTTTCCAGGGCCTCTTGCAGGCTTCTCCTCCCGTCTGGGAGGGGGTTGGGTGGAGAGGGGTGATCTCGCCCGACAGAGGGGGGCGGTATGCCCAAGCTTGCCACAGCGAAAACATGTTAAAGGTCTGGAGGAGCCAGAAGGGGGCTCCCTCGCGTCGCCCCGGCGTTTGGGAAGCGCTTGAGTAGCAGGAGGGGGGAGGGACTTGGCAGCTCTTTCTTTTCGCTTCCTTCTTTCTTCAGTGGCATAGCGCAGACGAATTAAATCAAGCTCAGCGTCAGCAGCATGTTCGAACCAAGTGATTAAACGCCTCGGCAGGTTACGATTGACACATTGTTGATAAATGTCAGCGTTTAAGCCTTCAGCAAATCTGTCCAGAAGCGCATCCTCCCCCCAGCCTCTCATATACTGAGACAGACATTGAAACTCCTGGATGTATTGGGCCACAGGTCTATCGTCTTGGTCAAAGGTTAAAAACTTTAATTTGTTCCGCTTCTCGGTCAACGGGTCATCAAAACGTTGGCGGAAAGCCGCCATAAAACGGTTGAAATTCCCCAAGAGGGGAGAACCAGACATATGCAGAGCAGTCGACCACGTGGCCGCTTCACCATCCAAAGATAAAAGAACCATTCTGACCCTTAAAGTATCAGATTCAAAGTCCCGCCCATAAATTTCCATGTAGTTAAAAACTTGCATAAGAAAAGAGGGAAGGTTGGTGGAAGAACCATCAAAACGCACCGGCAAGGGAGGAATTTTAGCCATTCGATGTCTTCGAGGTGGGGCTTGGGGGGGAGGTCCCCTTTGATCAGCAAAACCTCTAGCCGCAGGGGGTGATGCAGGCCGAGGGGGGGGTGGGGGAGAATCCTGGCGTGGGTGACGTTGCCAACTTCTCCAGTCTCTTTCCTCCTCCCCCCTCCTGTCCTCCAAAAATGTTTGACCCCAATAATCAGGTAACTCACTCCGCTGTGGTTTTCTCACGGGGCCCTGGTGCTGATAATTTCTCCATTCCGCTTCATCGCCTCTTTGGCTCCAATAGTCAGGAAATTCGCCCCCCTGAGGTTTTCTCACGGCCCCTGGCTCCAGCGAAGTTTGTTGAGGTGGTCTCTGGGTGAGACCAGCATTCCAACTTGTCTCTATTTCTCTTTGCCCCACTGAAGTTGACCACCGGGGCAGGGGGGAAGGCTCAGGCTGACTGGAAATTTGCAGTTGACATAAATCTTCGTGCAGAGGTCGGTCAGACGGGCTGGGCTGGTGTAAAGAAAGGTCGGGAGGTCCCAGTTCACTGGAGTCCATCCCTCCAACGGCGCCTTCCTCCTCTCTGGTCGGAGAAGACATTATGTCCCTTCTCGGTAGACGTAAATCTCCTGGAAAGGGATATTACTGAGATCTTGCTTCTTGTCAGGCCCCACTCCATTCCATAATTAGGAAAGAAGACCAAGAGACTCCATGGGTTGGAAATCCAAAGTACTTTTACTAATTATAAATGGTAAGCGAGCAGTAGTGAAGCAAGATCTGAATAATATGGCGCGAAAGCAATTGATATATAGCATAGCCCGTTCCCCCCCCACAGGATCAAAGCTCCAGTCCAATCATAAGTCCCTCAAATGTCAGGTGTGAGATAACTTCAAAAAGACAGGCCAAGATGGAATGTGAAGGCCGTTGATGTAGGCGGGAAACACGTACGCATGCGTACACCCCGACGACTGGAACACCCTGGAACATTCCGTCAGCAGACCTCCAGCACATCAATTAAAACCCTCCCACAACAAGCCCCCCCCTTCCCGTTTCATGGCAGCTGAAGCAGCAGCAAAGCAGAAGCTGACATCTGCCTGTCTGTCCTCTCTTTCAATCAATTGCCCATCCATCCATCTATCTATCTATCCTCTCTCTCAATCTATCAATTTTCCATCCATCCATCTATCTATGCTCTCTTTCAACCTATCAATTGTCTATCCATCCATCCATCCACCCATCCACCCATCCATCCATCTATCCTTTCTTTCTTTCAATCTATCAACTGTCCGTCCGTCCATCCATCCATCCATCCATCCATCCATCCATCATCTATCTATCATTATCCCATTCGTTCTCAACTTTTTCTTCACTTAACTTAAAATTTAAATCATAACATTTCTTCCAGTCTTAGCAGACCCCCTGTGGCGACATCGCAGTGTCCCTCCAGGGCTCTGTGGACCTCAGGTTGAAAAACAGAGTGGTATTCAGCAGGTTCTGACAGGTTCTGGAGAACCGGTAGCGGAAATTTAGAGTCGTTAGGAGAACCGGCAAAAACCACTTCTGACTGGCCCCGCCCCCATCTATTCTCTGCCTCCCAAGTCCCAGCTGATCAGGAGAAAATGGAGATTTTGCAATACCCTTCCCCTAACATGCCCACCAAGCCATGTCATGCCCACCAAGCCACACCCACAGAACTGGTAGTAAAAAAATTTGAATCCCACCACTTTTGAGAAGTACTGATCTATCGTCTATCATCTATCAATACACACATACATACATATGCACACAGACCAGAAAAAGGCAGTAGCAAACCATTTCTGGACTGTTTCCAAGAGACAAACTTGACTTGAAGAACAAGTGTTCCAATATCTCAGGGGTTGCCACAAAGAAGAGGGAGTCAAACTATTCTCCAAGGCACCTGAGGGTAGAACAAGAAGCAATGGGTGGAAACTAATCAAGGAGAGAAGCAACTTAGAACTGAGGAGAAATTTCCTGACAGTGAGAACAATTAATCAGTGGAACAATTTGCCTCCAGAAGTTGTGAATGCCCCAACACTGGAAGTCTTTAAGATGATGTTGGATAACCATTTATCTGAAACGGCATAGGCAGGGGGTTGGACTAGAAGACCTCCAAGGTCCCTTCCAACTCTGCTATTGTATTGTATTGTATGTCAGAAAGTCACATCTATTTTTTTGAAGAGCTTACTCGCACTCAGCAAACAGCCAACAATACCATAAGTTGCTCAAGCCAATGTGAATTGGCAAAAAAAACTTGATTTACCCTTGTGGTTTCTAGTGCTTTATTCTAATGTTCGTTTTGAAATCACTTCTCTGGTGATGGATGGGTAGAAAAGCTTAGGTTGAGAAGTTCCAACAGTATTTTTTTCTCTCTTTCTTCACTAAAACAACGTTGGCAAGATCATCAGGCTGGTTTTAAGGAAAGCCGTTAATACTTGCTACTACAAAGAATAAAGACATTTTGAAGTGTGTGTGTGATGTGTGTGTGTGGGGGGGGGACAATCACAGGAACAATGTTTATTATTAACTGAATGCTTCTTAATCCTGGAAATCTTGTTTTAGAAAGCTACGCATAAAGAAACCAGGTTTCAACCTTCTGCTGAAGTGCTGTTTGTAATTAATTAGTAAATTAGGACTGTCCTCTTTAATGCTTATGACCATTCTACTTTGTTTTTAATGCCTCCAACACAACCCACCCCTAAGAATCCTAGAGCCAGCTTAATATAATTACAAAATACAGACTGAGTTGGAAGGGCCCTTGGAGGTCTTCTAGTCCAACCCACCGCTCAAGCAGGAGACTCTAGACCCATGATGGCAAACCTATGGCACGCATGCCATGGGTGGCATGCAGAACGCTCTCTGAGGGTATGCCCGGTGTTACCCCAGCCCAGCTCAACCACGCATGCACATGCGCCTCCCGCCAGCCAGCTGGCCTTTGGACCTTTGCCGCGCATACGCTGGGGGCAGGGCGCAAACACGCTCACATTGCATTTTGGGGTTTTGTGTGCAGGCGCCCCCACTTCCACCCCATTTTGTGCCTGGAAGGCCTCCTGCACCAACCTAGAAGCCAAAAATGTGAGGGGGGGCGAATGCGCGGGGGACGCACGCACACACAGGGGGCCATGCATGGGGGCGCTGGCATTGAATTTGGGCATTCAGCACCAAAAAGGTTAGCCATCACTGCTCCAGACCCTATCCTGGGGAAACGGCTGAGCAATCTTTTCTTGAAAACCTTCACTGTTTCACTGATTAATTGTTCTCACTGTCAGGAAATTTCTCCTTATTTCTAGGTTGGTTTTTCTCCTTGATTAGTTTCCATCCTTAGCTACTTGTCCCCGGTTTACGTGCTTTGGAGAAGAGGTCGACCCCCTCTCCCCAGTGACATCCCCCCCAAATATTGGGAGCCCTAGTCCTTTTCCATCCGACTATGTGAAGAGGCAAATCCCATTTCACTTTTAGAAAAGGTGGGGTGAACAGCTCTGTTGATTATCTCTCTTGCATGAGATCCAAGTCTAAAATCTCTGCTTTTTGAGTCCGATTGGACAATAGCAAGGAATCGTTCTTTAAAACCTTTCCAGCCTCCGTTAAAGAATTCTTTGCAAATTAATCTTCCTTTTTACTGCTCTTCAGGACAGAGCTGAGCTGAGCTTGTCCCAATTTTGCAGCATCCATGTGCGTTAACGTCGCTCAGAGCCAACTGAGTGAGAATCGTGAGAAACTTACGTTGCAGTCCCAACGCAGGTACAGGGCACTGTGTTGGAGAATGCAACCCAATTATGAGCATTAGAAATGTGCCCTCCTTGACTCCCACAGGAAAAAGGGAAAGTTTTACAACCTTATCATCAAACACAGCTCTCATTAGTAAAGGAAAAAAGTCCACTTCAAATTCCTTTCCTTTTCATATTTTTACAGTACCGGAAAGGCTGCTTTCAACATAAACCCTCATCTCTAACCTCTCCAATTAAGACTGACCTCCACGGATAAATTCAACTAAAACATGGCTCAGGGGCCTAAAAATTGCATTGATGTGACCCCACTGGGCACCTCCCAGCTGTGCTATTAACACTGCTAAGAAATACTTGGCGGGGAAAGGCCAAGGTATTGAAGATTTTGCCTCTTTATGGCATTATTTCCACCTTCCTCCAATCACGTACCAAAATATTCATTCTTTTACGCAGGAAGTGAGTGGCAAGAGAGAGGCATCTGGTTGAAAGATGTATATGTTTTCAGGGGGCTCTGGGCATGCTTTCAGCATGATTGGGAAGGGGCTGGGCCACCAAAATATCCAATGCGGTCTTGGGTTGCATTAATAGAGGGGACAGAATCAAGATCATTAAATTAATAACACTTTATAATGCCTTAGTATAAACAGAGGGATAGAATCAAGGTCATGTGATGTGTTGATACCACTTTATAATGCCTTGGTGAGGCCACACTTGGAATACTGCATTCAGTTTTGGTTGCCACGATGTAGAGAAGATGTGGAGACTCTAGAAAGAGTGCAGAGAAGAGCAACAAAGAGGATTAGGGGACTGGAGACTAAGACATAGGAAGAACAGTTGCAGGAACTGGGTATGTCTACTTTAATGAAAAGAAGGACTAGGGGAGACATGATAGCAGTCTTCCAATATCTCAGGGGTTGCCACAAAGAGGGAGTCAAGCTATTCTCCAAAGCAACTGAGGGCAGGACAAGAAGCAATGAGTGGAAACTAATCAAGGAGAGAAGTAACTTAAAACTAAGGATAAATCTCCTGACAGTTAGAACAATTACTGTATTTTTCAGAGTATAAGACGCACCTTTTCCACTCAAAGAAGAGGCTTTGGGTGCGTCTTATACACTGAATACAGCATTTTTTGCCTCCCGAAACCCTGCCCCCTTCACAAAAATGGTCATGCATAGCCTTTAGGAGACTTTCAGAGTGCTCCTGGGGGCTGGGGGGAGGGCAGAAATGAACGAAAAATGGGCCGCTTTTTGCTCGTTTTTGAGCCCTGCCCCTCCCCCAGGAGCACTCTACAAGCCTCCTAAAGGCTATTCATGGCCTTTTTTTGGGGGGGGAAAACCAGGCCCCTTTTCACAAAAAAATGGGCCATTTTGGGGAGGTCTGCAGAGTGCAAAAACTTTTTTTTTATTCGCTTCTTCAAAATCTTGGTGTGTCTTATACTCCGAAAAATACAGTAATCAGGGGAACATCTTTCCTCCAGAAATTGTGAATGCTCCAACACTGGAAGTTTTTAAAGAAGATGTTGGATAACGATTTGTCTGAAGTGGTGTAGGGTTTCCTGCCTAAGCAGGGGGTTGGACTAGATGACCTCCAAGGTTCCTTCCAACTCTGTTGTTCTGTTCTGTTCTCAAGATCTCAAGACACAATCTTAAATCCCTTAAATTGGCCTTGAGCCTCAAGATCTCTATCCTAAGTGCATCTAGGGAAGAATTTCATTGCCATTACTTGACCAAAACCTCACCTAAATTCACAAACAAGCAGATCTAATGACACATAGCTGCATACCTAGTTAAATACAATAATACAATACAATAGCAGAGTTGGAAGGGACCTTGGAGGTCTTCTAGTCCAACTCCCTGCCTAGGCAGGAAACCCTATACCGTTTCAGACAAATGGCTAACCAACATCTTCTTAAAGATTTCCAGTGTTGGGGCATTCACAACTTCTGGAGGCAAGCTGTTACACTGATTAAATTGTTCTAACTGTCAGGAAATTTCTCCTCAGTTCTAAGTTACTTCTCTCCTTGATTAGTTTCCACCCATTGCTTCTTGTTCTACCCTCAGATGCCCTAGAGCAGTGTTTTTCAACCACTGTGCCGCGGCACACTAGTATGCCGTGACATAGTGTAAGGTGTGCCGTGGGAAAAACACTTTATATATAGTCAATATAGGAACAGAGTTAAAAATTTTTTAACATTTTCTAATGGTGGTGTGCCTCGTGATTTTGTTCATGAAAAAAGTGTGCCTTTGCACAAAAAAGGTTGAAAAACACTGCCCTAGAGAATAGTTTGACTCCCTCTTCTTTGTAGCAACTCCTGAGATATTGGAACACAGCTATCATGTCTCCCCTAGTCTCTCTTTTCATTAAACTAGACATACCCAGTTCCTGCAACTGTTCTTCCTATATTTTAGCCTCCAGTCTCCTTATCCTCTTTGTTGCTCTTGTCTGCACTCTTTCTAGTCTCCACATCTTTTCTACATCGTGGTGACCAAAACTGAATGCAGTATTTCAAGTGTGGCCTTACCAAGGCATTATAAAGTGGTATTAACCCTTCACGTGATCTTGATTCTATCCCTCTGTTGATGCAGCCTAGAACTGTGTTGGCTTTTTTGGCAGCTGCTGCATACGACTGGCTCCTATTTAAATGATTGTCCACTAAGACTCCAAGATCCCTCTCACAGTTAATACTATTGAGGAAGGTACCACCTATACTGTACCTGTACATGAATGTGAAATGAATGTGAAGATGACACATTGTGCTTTATCATCCCTCTAAGCAGAGTCCCATTTTATATCCATCTATATTCTTGCAATATTTGAATTAAAAAAAGGATCCATTTCTGTTGGTGGTTCGTCGAAGAGCTGATATGGTTCTAAATTACAGTAGCGGCCAAAATTGGGGAAAAGTGTATTTTTGAAGCTTGATGGCTAATAACACCACTTTTTTTGGATTAGTACCATAAAATTATATATCAATGGAAGGATAATTCAATCAAGAATGTAATGCAACACAGTTTGTTCAATTATCTGTATTCTATGAAAAGTTACAGCAATAAAACTCAGTTAATAGAAGCAATCGTTCAATCTTGGTTTCACATTACAACAGCTACAGAACTCAAAGACTTGGGTTCACTCCAAGACGTGGTAAGGTCGTAATTCATGCTAAAGGTATTAACTGAAATCGTGATAATTTTTGTATATCTCATTTTTTGTACGTGTTTCACTTTTCTTTTTTATAGTTGCTATTCTAACAACAAATCCTTCATAAAAGGTATTGCATTACATTCTTGATTAATTTATCTTTCCATCGATATATAATTTTATGGCCCTACTCACCCCAAAAGTGGTGTTATTAGACATCAAACCTCAAAAATACTGCACACTTTTCCCAAAAGGATTTCACAATTTTGGCCACTACTGTAGGTTGATTTTGGGGGAGGGGGGGGGGAAGCCTCATTTTCATTTTGACAACTGCAGTCTAGGCAAATTCAGCCTGATTCTCTCCTTCCTATAAAATCTTGCTATCGCATTGGCCCGACCCAAATAGCGGTTTTGATCCTGGAAACAGATATGATGGCTTTAATCAGTCACCAATACAAAAGGTTTTTCAAACCTTTGAAAGTGGGAGCTTTCACTTCCCATCTAGATAAATGCTAGTTATGATTGAAGAAAAGACAAAATGCACAAGCCAGCAAGTGACTCTCTAAAGGATTGTGAGAGAATAATATGAAAAAAAAAACACCTAATACTTTAGCTTAATAAAATGTAGGTTAATGTGCTGAACTCGATATGAAACTGAAAAGCCTAATCTCATTATAACCCCAAGTGGGATATGAAAGGTAACTGGAAGGAATGATATATTGTGGCTGACTGCAAATAAATTGGTTTTTTTGCTCAGGATTTGGTCTTTTAATTGGGGGGAAAAATGTATAGCCATTGATCATGAACTTTTAACGGTTAGGCATGCTGGTTATTAATGTGCAGTGGAAAACAATAAAACAGCTTCCACATTAATGGGGATGCAAAACAAGATTCTTGCAGGTATTTTAAATGGAAAAAACAACAACAACATAAAACTCAAACTTGATGCACTCCTGAGTCTTTTTCTGCTGTCAGTTTTCAGTGTTTCTATGTCTAACAGGGTTAATCGGGCTGTGGGAACAGAGTTAATGTATTGTACGAACCCAGAGATTGCATGTAATGCAATGAAAAGAAGTTGTGCGAATGTAGCGTTAATAAGGAAAACGCTGAATCAAGACAGGCTAATGGGATTCCTTTTAAAGCAGCTTCCACATTAATGGTGGTGGAAAAACAAGATTCTTGCAGGTAGCTGGATCTGGGTTTTGGAGAACTATGATGAGAATAGCTTACACAATGTGAGAATGTTTCCCAATGAGAAGCCACCACAAGATGTCACTCTACGCCACCTTTAGTTACTGTACCAAGAAAGCATCTAGATTTAATATGCAAGTAATATGCAACTCCCAAAAACTCTAGGGCAGGGGTGTCAAACTCAAGACCCACTGACCTATTTGTCCCAAAGGTGATTTTTCAATAGGCAACTGGACTGTCTTGCTTTTCTTCGAAGACGTTTCGCTTCTCATCCAAGAAGCTTCTTCCGCTCTGACTGGATGCAGTGGTGGGCTTCAGCCGGTTCGCACCTATTCGGGAGAATCGGTTGATAACTTTCCAGGCAGTTCAGAGAACCGGTTGTTGGAAGAAATCTCCTTTTGTTTTTCCCCACTTTACAGGGCTAATCCTGTAAGGAAGGCAGGAAGGAAACATTCTGGTGTTGTTTCTAGCCTCATCTTTGTTGACCTGCTTACAGAAATTGTCTCTCTGGTTAACCCTGATTACATTGTAAGAGCTAAGGCGAAGCGCCCATCGACGGGAGTGACGTTGAGTTGGTCACACCCACCCAGTCACGTGACCACTGAGCCCCGCCTACCCAGCTGGCCATTAGGGCAAAGAACCGGTTGTTAAAATATTTGAATCCCACCACTAGACTGGATGGTAAGGAATGATTCCATCCCACCATCCAGACAGAGCTGAAAAAGTTTCTTGGATGAGAAGCGAAACGTCTTCCAAGAAAAACAAGGAAGTCCAGTTGCCTCCTGAAAAAAGCACCTTTGGGACAACCATGACCTATAAATTCACTGAGAATTTCATACATTTATTTAATTACTTTGTTTAATTTTTTTAATCCTGCTTTTATTATTGTTATAGATAACTCGAGGCAGTAAATATCCCTTCCTCCTCCTATCTTCACCACAACAGCAGCCCTGTGAGGTGCGTTGGGCTGAAAGAGGGGGACTGACACAAAGTCACCCAGCCAGTTTTCATGCCTGAGATGGGACTAGAACTCACAATCTATTCGTTTCTTTTCTTTCTTTCTTTTTTATTAACAAACATGTAAAATACACAGACACAAAACCTAGACATACACCACATTTACACAATACAATACGAACAGGAGCTTCCTTTCTAATAGCAATTATCAATTGATACTGCTCACATTATATTATTTCCCCTTCTATTGTATTTCATTTGGATTTCACCATTCTTAACCCCCTTATTTTACTCATAACTATTTTTTTTTTAGTTTTGTTATATTCCTTCATTGATTCTTGTTTCTTTCCTCCATCCACCTATACCATTTACCCCATATCTGGTAGAATTCTGATTCTTCTTTTCCCTGGATTTCTTTAATTAGTTTGTCCATTTCAGCACAATCCATAACCTTTCTTATTATTTCATCTTCGCTTGGAATTAATTTGTTTTTCCATTTCTGGGCAAAGGCAATCCTTGCCGCCGTAATTATATGTAGTATTAAATACTGGATTTCTTTTTTGTATTTTGCAGACATTATTCCTAATAAAAAAACTTCAGGTTTCCATTCTATTTTAATGCCTGTTATTGCCTCCAGCCAATTTTTGATCCTTTTCCAAAAAATTTTAGCTTCCTCACAGGTCCACCATAAATGGTAATATGCTCTGTGTATTGATTTGCATTTCCAACATTTTGTGGAGGTATTTGTTAAGATTTTAGCTTGTTGGTGCCAGGTGCCATCTGTAAAACATTTTGTACTGGTCTTCCTTGTATGATAGTGTCATTTTTAAGTTTGTTCCCCAAACTTTTTCCCATTTGTCTAATTCAATATTATAGCCAAAGTTCTGTGCCCATTTTATCATTTGTTCTTTCACAATTTCCTCTTTCATTTTATACTTCAGGAGGAATTTATATATTCTCAATATATTCATTTCTAATCTGGTGCCAAGTTCAGCAAGGTGTCTTGAGATGTGAGGCAATTTTCTTAGAATTCATCTTCCAATGTAGATGATGTCTATGCACAAGAATCTAGTCAGGTAATCCTCAGTAAATTGGCGCTAGAAAAGGGTCGCAGAATTCAAGAGGAGATGGACTAAGACCATTTATGGCAGTGTGGCTCAAGCTTCCTAAAGCCGCGACCCTTTAATACAGTTCCTCATGTTGTGGTGACGCCCATCCATAAAATTATTTTATGTTTTCCGTATTTTTTCAAAAATATGTGTTTTCCGATGGTCTTAGGCGACCCCTGTGAAAGGGTCATTTGACCCGCAAAGGGGTCGCGACCCATAGGTTGAGAACTGCTGATTTATTGGAACGTAATTGTAAAACTCCAGGGGAATCAGAAGATTCGGGCAGTTCAAGATTTATTGCAAGCTTAAGCTCTCTACAAGAATCTGAACTACTAACCAGCGAAACGAACGGGAATTAAGACAGCATTTAAGATGGGCGGGACTTAGATCTCTTGTGGAAATGCAGGAACTCATGACTTATGAAGCAGTTGATCCCTCCCCCAGGCTCAGCCTGGTCACTTTTAATTCCACCACCCAGCTCTGCCTGATCTTCTCTTCTAAATATCATGAGATCATTACACCTAGTTAGCTCATCTCCCAGTAAATGGGTTTGGATTCCCAAAGCTCCTAACTCTTTGATGTTAAATCTATGGCACATGTGCCACAGGTGGCATGCAGAGCCCTCTCTCTGGGCAAACGAGCCGTCGCCCCAGCTCAGCTCCACCACCCATGCACCTCCCGCCAGCCAGTTGGTTTTCGGGTCTCTACTGCGCATGCACAGGGGGCCATGCAAGTGACACGTGTGCATGTACAAGGGGTGGGGGCCGCAGGAGGGCATGCGGAGGGGGGTCGCATGCACATGTGTGAGGGAGGGGGAGTGCAGGGGGTCTGGTGCGCATGCGTGGGGCGCACATAGGGGGGGTTGAACACACATTGCATTATGGGTGCGTGCGCACGCTTTCAGCACACGGCGACGAAAAGGTTAGGCACCACTGTCCTAACTTATTCTTAGATTGGGATCTTCTTTGATGGAGGTTTGCACATGCACCCAATAAAGCCAACTGTTTAAAAAACAGTCCTGTGTATATAGTTCTTTGGCAACGTGTAAATTGTATGTCAGTGCTCAAAAACAATAAGGAGGCAGGATTTAAAACCCAGAGATAAAAACCATTTAGGCTAAAATCTGGAACGAGCTCCCTGTCGAGATCCGGACCCTTACTACCCTCCCGGCCTTCCGCAAAGCCACCAAGTCCTGGCTGTTCCAGCAGGCTGGGGGGGTCTGAGAAACATCTACCTCCACGGAAATTGTGAATGTTGGTTTTGTTTTTAATATGTTGTCTTTGTCTCATTTCCCCCTTTCCCTTGTCTTTTGTGAGCCGCCCGGAGTCCTCCGGGAGTGGGAGGCATACAAGATAGATAAATAAATAAATAAATAAATAAATAAATAAATAAATAAATAAATAAATAAATAAATAAATATATTAAAAAAAAATCTGCAACGGCAATGACAGAACTTTAAAGGTGAGAGAGGCAAGCACATTCACCTGGCCATCGACCCCAAATGGTCTCAAACAGATGTCCGAAACATGATTATTAAAAAGCAGAAATTATGCAACCAGACCCGATTATTGATTATGCAACAGCATTATCTCGCAGCCTGGAATACCCTCAGACCACTACTTTAGGGAGGAAAAAAAACAGCGCTTCTAAGCCATTAAATTGCAAAACAATTTTATAATGAGAGATTATGTGCTTTCCCATTTCAATCTCTTTAGTAGTATTTTTTTAAAAAAGCACCATGGGAAGGAAGAAAGCTCACTCCAAGTCAGGAAGAATAATAAATATGTATATTTTCATCTCAAACAACACATTTCTTTTTCTTTCCCAGGCTGTTGATTCGGTAGGTAAAGTATTTCATCCTAAAAGCTGATTTGGAGAATCACTCTTAAGCCAAAGGACATATAAATCTTTTCATCAATCGTACAACTCATATACTTGATTATAAAAGTAGAAAACTGTATGTTACCATTTTATATGGTGCCAGTTCAAGAGGAAGCCAAGATATTAAGCCATCATCTATCAACAAATTAATATTCCTGATTCCAAGTTATTATAGTTAGAAGATGCTAATTGTTATAACAGGTGAAACTTGAAAAATTAGAATATCGTGCAAAAGTTCATTTATTTCAGTAATGGAACTTAAAAGGCGAAACTAATATATGAGATAGACTCATTACATGCAAAGCAAGATAGTTCAAGCTGTGATTTGTCATAATTGTGATGATTATGGCTTACAGCTCATGAAAACCCCAAATCCACAATCTCAGAAAATTAGAATATTACATTCAATCAATAAAATTACTGAAATAAATGAACTTTTGCATGATATTCTAATTTTTCAAGTTTCGCCTGTAGTTTCCCCATTTGTGGTTAATAACAAATTTCATAATTTTTTCCTTCTTGTGAGAAGAAAAGTAAAAGGGCCTTTATGTGTAGAAAAATCTCTGTTTAATAAAATATAATCCTCTGAACATATCTTTGCGCTAGGAAAGTAGGTTTCAAACTTCTCTTTTTTTAAAAAACTCCTTCTAAAAATGTTAACACTTAAGGGGGAAAAATACCAAGCCTTATCAAAGAGAAAAGAACCAAATCCCCATCAATGTATCTTACTGACATTCCTGTGAAGAGGAAACATTTAGAGACTGAAGCCATTTCAAAAATTGCACACTACAAAAATCAAAAGTTGCTGCTATTTGTTGCTTCCTAGATTTGAACTGTTGCCACAATCCGGTGTAGAAACGGTTGTTTGAATGATTGGGAGCCTAATCAAGCTGCAACACACATCTGTGAATAGGTAAGTTCCACTTTCTCCAAGTACCTCCTCTCCAAACACTTCTTGTTGTTATCTCTAGATCAGCGGTCACCAACTGGTGGTCCGTGGACCACTGGTGGTCCGAGAAAAATGTTTGGTGGTCCGCAGAAAAATTATTTGCATTTTTTGGTATTGCACTAAATCAGGGGTCCTCAAACTACGGCCCCTGGGATGGATACATGCAATGAACGTTTGTGTTGCTGCAGAGTGTCGCCCCCTTCGGGGTCTTTTTGTGCAGGTCAGAGGGGGGCTTGAAATTCTGACTTGGGGTCTGCTTCAGTCTCCTGGTGCAGGGCTTTGGGCAAAGGCCGGAGGGAAGCGCCACTGGTGGCGAAGAGCTAGAGGGCTTTGTTCCAGTGGGACTGCATCATGGCCTGGAACTGGCTGACCATCTCAACCCACTGAGCCTCCAGGTGCCGATACCTGGCCTTGCACTCCCGCAGGTCTTTCCTCTGCTTGGAAAGCCTATGCTCCTAGTCCTCATTGAGGTGCTTCTGCTGAGCCTCCTTCTCGGACAGATCCAATTTGAACTGAGCCAGCTGTTTTGCCAACTCTTTCTCCTGGTGGCTGCTTAACTCCAACAATTGCTTTCTGTTGGGGCCCTAAGCGGGCAGGCAAGGAGTGACTGGGAGGGGGGGGGAGTAGAGGCCGGCGAGGCGCCCCTTGACGTGAGTGACATCGAGTTGGCCACGCCCATCCAGTCACATGACCCCCCTAGCCACGCCCACCCAGCCTGTCATTAGGCAGATCATATTAGTGGTTCGTGGGATTTAAAATTAAGAATTTAGTGGTCCCTGAGGTCCAAAATGTTGGGGACCCATGCTCTAGATCACACCTTCCCTCACTCCTCAGCCTCCCCCGGAAGCCGTATCTTGGAGAAAGGAAAGAAGGAAGCAATTATGGACACTTTCACACAATTAGCAGAGAATCAATTTCCAAAATTAGAAGGACGCAGCAGGAAACCAGATGCTATTGTGTCATTTCTGCCAAGAAGAAAATCCCAGATTCAAATTCCCGAGGACACTTTCTGCACAACTCCAAAGCTTCATTATTATTCTACTGGCATTTTGGGGCTGATCCTATCAGAGAGTCCCGTCCCCCCCCCCAAATAGAATATCCGTAGTTCGGGGTTGAACTATGGGGTCCTTGGGTTCTCTCTCTGAGCTTGGTTGTTTTGTTTTCCAGAAGTTTCTTTATCCAATTAGGTAACTTCATCAGTGTTGGTGATATAAACAACCTGATCATGAAACCACCAAGAACACTTCCACCAATCCTGAAGGTCAAGCCATTTAAACTGAGAGCGAACCCCATTCCCTTCTAGCACTGATGATGTTACCTACTTGGGTAATGAAACGTCTGCAAGAAAACACAGTGCACCAAGGTATTTGTTACGTATGAATGGTAAATTCCTATCCAACAATTCCAGACTTCTGTCCTGAAAGCAGTTGTCCACGGTTACATTTACACAATGGATTCAGTCTGGTTACTGAAAACCCATGTTCTCCATTTGCACCAAACTCTGGAGTGCCTCGAGCAATTTCAAACGAACTTGGTACACAGATGACTTACCCTCTGGAAACAAATACTGGGGGGGGGGGATTAAGACACCCCTGGTGTGTGTGTGTCTATGTCTGTGTGTTCCAGCACAACTCTGGAACGCCTGGGCTGTTAAGGAGAGTGAGTGCAGTGTCCTAGAGCAGCAATTGTTTGTGATGTCAGTTCCTTCGCAGCTTCCTTTAGAAAGACGGCTGTGATATTTGCATTCCAGTGGACCAATGGGGAAGTGACTGATGGATTTGGGGCAAAGTGCTAGGATTGTAGACAGGGCGGAAAAGAGGAACACATGGGAGGGGAAAAGGAGGGGGCAGGGATGATGGGCATGGGAGTAGGGGGAAGCAAGGCCCTTCTCAATGGCTCCCTTTCAGATAAATGCTTCAAAGTCTATAAATTATCCAGGCAATACTGGGTTATCAGCTAGTATAGATGGCTGTGTCTATGTGTGTGTTCCAGCATAACTCTGGAACGCCTCGAGCAATTTCAACCAAACTTGGTACACAGATGACTTACTCTCTGGAAAAAAAATACTGTGGGGGTAAGACACCCCTAACACTCCTCAGTGTGTGTGTGTGTTCTGTTTAGATACATTAGATACATAATGGCTCTTTTATAGAACTAGTGACTTTTCTCCTAAAGCAGGGGTCGGCAACCTTAAACATCCAAAGAGCCACAAAGGTCCTAACCAGAAGCCCCCCATTCAATTCTGGAGCCAATCGGAAGTCCAGTTCCCCCATCATAGAGTCTCCTCCTAGTGCGGCGTCCTTTTTCCACTACTTGTCCTAACTGAAAGCCCTATCGATTGTGGAGACGACCGACGACAGGGAGCCGCAGCAGAGTGATGAAAGAGCCACATGCGGCTCCGGAGCCGCAGGTTGCTGAACCATGTCCTAAAGCGACAGGGGGATTTTCTCCTAAAGCCAATAGCATGAACAAACACTTGCCTTCCATGGGGCCATCATTCATAATTATTATTATAATCAATAGACAATAGCCAATAGCATTCAGTATTCCCAGATCTCGGAAAGTGTTTTGGGGCGTTCCAAAGCCATCTAGGACAACATCCAAATAAATGAAGCATAGAAAGTACGACAAAGAAGCATTCATTCACATACCTAGCAAGGCCTGGAACAAACTGCTTCTGAAGATGCCCATCACTTTCTTAATGGCTTTTTTCAGTTGTTGCTCCTCTGGCTTTTTTAACTTCTTACAATAATCTTCCAGAAGTGCTAAAGCTCGATCAGTGTCTAAAGAAAAAAGTAATTAGAACAATAATTAGCTGAACCTTGGGGGGAAAAGTTTTTTTAAAGCAAAACAGAAGAATGCATTTGCCAAACAAGGATTGCTAATTCGTACAAAACTTGGTTTTTACAGCGAAGTGGAACAGATTAATGGTAATGTTTAAGTAAAGGTAAAGGTTCCCCCCCCCCCCAGACATATGTGCTAGTCGTTCCTGACTCTTGGGGGCAGTGCTCATCTCCGTTTCAAAGCCAAAACGCCAGCGCTGTTCGAAGACGTCTCCGTGGTCATTCAGCATGACTAAATGCTGAAGCTGCTAACTTTACTGAAACTTCTAGAACATGGCTGTCAAACTCCCAGCCTGCGGGCCGGATGTGTCACGTGGTGGCCACACCTACAGTCAGTTTAGTAAGGGGGGGAAGTCCCAATACATCACATGACGACGCCGTGATGCCGTGAGTTTGACCCCTAGTTCTAGAAGAATTGGTAATGGAAAAACAGCACTAAATCACAGGCAAACTTAAATACAGATTTACAACAGTTCATTTAGTGACCAAAGTTACAACGGCACTGGGAAAAAAGTGACTTATGGCCATTTTTCACATTTATGACGGTTGCAGTGTCCCAAAGTCATGCGATCCCCTTTTGCGACCTTCTGACAAGCAATGTGAATGGGGAAGCCAGGTTCACTTAACAACTGCAATGATTCACTTAACAAATGTGGCAAGAAAAGTCCTAAAATGGACTTTCGTTGTTTCCAGGGTGGCCCTGAGGGCCAGATCCAGAAGTGGCATTCAGCAGGTACTGACCAGTTCTGGAGAACTGGTAGCGGAAATTTTGAGTAGTTTGGAGAACCGGTAAATACCACCTCTGACTGGCCACGCCCCTATCTATTCTGCCTCCCGAGTCCCAGCAGATCGGTAGGGAATGGGGATTTGCAGTATCCTTCCCCTGAAGAGGGAAGGGAATTAGGATTTTGCAGTATCCTTCTCCTGGAGAGAGGAGGAAATGGAGATTTTGCAGTATCCTTCCCCTGGAGAGGGGAGGGAATGGGGATTTGCAGTATCCTTCCCCTGGGGAGGGGAGGGAATTAGGATTTTGCAGTATCCTTCCCCTGGAGAGGGGAGGGAATGGGGATTTGCAGTATCCTTCCCCTGGAGAGGGGAGGAAGTGGAGATTTTGCAATATCCTTCCCCTGAAGAGGGGAGGGAATGAGGATTTTGCAGTAACCTTTCCCTGGAGAGGGGAGGGAATGGGGATTTTGCAGTATCCTTCCCCTGGAGAGGGGAGGAAATGGAGATTTTACAATATCCTTCCCCTGCCACGCCCACCAAGCCCTACCCACCATGCCATGCCCAGCAAGCCCCGCCCACAGAACTGGTACTAAAAAAATTTGAATAACCACCACTGGCCAGATCTAATCACCCCGCGGGCCGAATCCAGCCCCCGAGCCTTGAGTTTGATACCCCTGCCAAAGAGAGAAGAAAATAGGTTGGGGAACCAGAATGGTCTAACCACTAAACGCCCCTAAATTACACAGCCCATTAGGATTGGCAATCTCCATTCGTGAGATCCCACATAGACAAAGACGCAGGTAGCACAAGAGACAGAAGTGAAAAATAGAACAACTGATTCAATGCCCAAAGACCACTTTGGAAATGAATCAATATAAACTGAAGCCAGTCAAGCGATGTTAAAAAAAGAATGGAAAAAATGAGGTTGCAGTTCAATCAGTTTCTGCAATGCCCAAAGTCTTAATTTGGGGACCTGAGTGGCATTTTCACAGCCTCTCCTGTCGCTCAGGGTACCTGTTTCAATCTTCTCAGTACAGAAATACCACCCTGAATTCACTCTGAATCAAAGTTGTCATCCCTTTCTTCTGCAAGATAGATTTAGCTGACAACACCTTGCTTAAAGAACTGAAAATATTTTTCAAGAATGAACATGGATTTGATCCATTTTAAGTTTTTTTCTGCAAACATTTCAACTTTGTTTCCTCTTTGCAATATATCTCTCTATATAAAAGCCAAATACCAAAACTCATCACGAAATATCCAGAACCGTAAAGCCTACAAATTTGAAATTTGGCACATATGTTCTTCTTGGCTTCTAGGTACTCGCTAAGAAAGGATTTTCCGAAATGACCATTAGACCATTAGTATTTCTTATACAATAATTAACACGCTCTGATGCTAAGGAATTCTACTCCCCCTCCCCACCTGAAAAGAACTCTGTTCTAACTGCCAGTTGCCTCACATTCCCTTACCTCAGTTCAAACTGGCAGACATTCCACTCCTTCACTCAGGAGTGATCTGGGGCTCCTTACAGTACTAAACGGCGGTACCTCACCAAAATGTCTACGCCTTCCACCTATGGAACTGCTTCCGGACTCAAGGCGGCAGGAGCGATATTCCCTTATGTGTTCCAATCACCAACCACCACTGAGCCAACGCACTGAGACGGATTGAACCAGATTTCTCCAGCATTGCCCAATCACAGTTCGTCGTGAAGCACGGGTATCCAGCTAGCCTTCCCTATGAGAATACAGCAAGTCCAGTCAATCCACCATATTTTGGCCTGAACTGTCTGTCGCTAAGTGAGGTAGTTATTCAGTGCCACGTCCAATTTTACGAACTTTCTTCCCGTAGCCATTAAGCAAATCGCTACGATCCAGCTTTCCCCATTGTCTGAAGATCACCATGGGGATCATCTCATCCCAGGACACTCCAATTGTAAGGGTAAACAACGATCGTAAGTCACCGTTGTAACTTCAAACCGTCACTAAAGAAAGTTGTAAGTCGAGAACTACCTGTAATCCAATTGGAAAGTGCCCAGCCAATGACTGGTTGTGAACAAGGACACCCAGTCCTCCTGCTTTCTTTGATTGATGAATAAAGGTGACAAGGTCTTCCTTAGCTCTTTGTAGGACACATCCAGCTACAACTCGGGTGTATGTTTTAACAATGCATTTATTTGTCATCAACTGGGCATCCTTTCCATTCTGCCTGACTAAGCATTCTCCATATGCCAGTTGGGGACAAGCCAAACTCAAGCCTCCCCCCCCCCAAAAAAACCCATGGTTAAATCACAGCCGAAGGCCACAAACGACTGGAATTAAGAGAGGAAATTTTACGCCTGTAGGTTCCAAACAGGCTCAGACACATATTAAATATGCTTAGACCCGTGATGGCGAACCTGTGGCACACATGCCGGAAGTGGCACGCAGAGCCATCTATCTGGGCACGCTAGCCGTCGCCCATTGCTCTTCTGGGTTCTGGCATGCACATGTGTGCTGGCAAGCTTGTCTTCACACACATGGGAGCGCCGGAAACCAGAAGAACAGTTTCCTGGTGGGCATGTGCGAGCCAGAAAGCTGAGCTTACGGTTTCCAGCATGTGCGCCAGTTAGCTGGTCTTCGTGTGCGCACGCATGCCAGAAACCAGACCAGGCATGTTCTTCCAGTTTTCGGCGCTCCTCTGCGTGCATGCGCACTCCCTTTTTAGCACACGGTGCTGAAAAGGTTAGCCAACACTGGCTTAGACCTACATGATATTTCTTTTTAAAAATGGTAAAATAATAATTGGAAGCTTGCATCCTGCCAAATATTTCACTGCTGAAAATCCACCTATCTGGAAGTTTTCCAGGTTGAGAAAACCTATGCTGCTGATCTAGAAATCTCAGCCTTACTCACTATGCCGGCTGGGACCACTGGAAATTCTAGGGCCTGGAATACAGCTAGTCCTCAACTTACGACCACAATTGAACCCAACATTTATGTCGTTAAGGGGGACATTTGTTAAGCGAGTCTCGCCCCATTTTACGACTTTTCTCGCCAATTTTGTTAAGTGAATCACTGCAGTTCTTAAATTAGTAGCATGGTCTGGTTTCACCCTTAACCTTGCTTGTCAGAAGGCCACAAAAGGGGATCCCATGACCCTGGGACAATGGAACCGTCATAAATGTGGGTCGGTTGTCAAGCATCCCAATCACATGACCATGGGGATGCTGCATCGTCGTATGTGTGAAAAATGGCAGTTACTTTTTTTCAGTGCCATTGTAACTTTGAACAGTCACAAAATGAACTGTTGGAAATCAAGGACTACCTGTAGCTGGAAACAGCACCAGAAGGCAGAACAAGAAGCAATGGAGGGAAACTAATCCAGGAGAGAACCAACCTAAAATTAAGCAGAAATGTTCCTGAACGTTTAATCAGTGGAAAGGCTTGCCTTCAGAAGTTGGGGGTGCTCCATCATTGGAGGTTTTTAAGAACACACTGGACAAAGCATGTGCCCGCTGGCCAGCTGAGTTCACCCTTTTTTTAAAGCCATTTTTCGCCCTCCCCAGGCTTCAGAGGCTTTATAGCAGCCTGGGAAGGGCGAAAAGAGCTTCCTTTGCCCCCGCCGGAGGCACTCCGGAGGTTTTATGAGCTTCCCTGAAGCCTCCGGAGTGCAAAAAAGCAGCCCTACGGGCAAACCAGAAGTTCAAGAACGGACTTCTGGTTTGCTTGGAGGGTTGTTTTGACTACTCCGAAGGCTTCAGAGTAACCTCCTTAAGGTCCCTGAAGCTTCCAGAGGGCTTCCGGGGGGCCTGGGCGCTGTTTTCGCCCTTCCCAGGTTCCTATAAAGCCTCTGGAGCCTGGGGAGGGCGAAAAAAGCATGCAAAAAATGGGGGTCCCGCCTGTAGTGCGCACATGCGCACTGGGGGGGTCATGCATTGCATTATGGGTGCAGCACGCCCGCACACAATCCCCCCTGCGCTCCCCCCACTTATGGCACGTGAGTCAAAAAAGGTTCACCATCGCTGGACTAGAAGACCTCCAAGGTCCCTTCCAACTCTGCTATTCTGAAATCCAGAGGTTGTCCATGTCTACCGAACAAAATATTCCAATATTCCCATTATAAGTATAGAAAGAATATTTTTTTTGGGGGGGGGAGCTTGCCTGCTGCCCCATATGCATTGACACGTGCATTCACTTCAAGTCTGCATTGATGGAGATAAAGAAGCAAGGCCATAATCTGTTCCCTCCAGAAACCAGACCTATCAATTAGTGGTATCAATTATAGAAGTGCTTAGCAATACATTCTTCTGGAAAATATCTCTGTTTTCCTGTCTAGCTTATAGACTTTTCACTTTTTGTTAGTTTCAATACAAACAAGTTGTATTTGTTTGTATTTTTGAACTCACTCAAGATTGATTAAGTGTTGTTACTTTACTGGGCTTCTTAATCTCTGTTGGCAATAATAATTGGCACCACCAACATCTTATTCACACCTTTTTTTAAAAAAATCCACAACAAACCTAAATATTTCAGTGTCCTTATGACTGTACATTCAGCAAAAAAATGTTCTAATTGCTTTCTAGGATTGTTATTTTTATTTTCTTATTAATTTTCAAAACTACATCCAATTTCTTATATACATATATATTGATTGGTGTGTGTGTGTGTATGTATGTGTATATGTGTGTGTATGTGTGTATGTGTGTGTGTGTGTATATATGTATGTATGTATGTATGTATGTATGTATGTATGTAAAAAACAAATTCTTTTTGAAATTCTCAGTCATTCTTAGTGATTTTATTTTCTAAGGGTGTTTGCGGGGGATAGATACTTCGGGGCCTGGACGCTTTCTGAGAAATCAAAAGAAGTCTTCTTTTGATTTCAACCTTCTAATGAAGCTCTGGCGTGCTCATTAGCTATCGCACATTGGTACACTGCGGAAGGGAAAACCGGAGAATAAAATGCAGCAAGCTCAAAAAGAAAAATAAACAAAATCAGGTTGGCATCTTAAAAAATACTCATTATAGTGCCATTCCTCATTACAGAATTTCATTGCGCCTGTTAATTTAACTTGCCGATCGTTCTCAGATCTGTGACAGTAGCTCTAGCAATCTGCAATTTTGATGCACTTAAGCTGCACTTAATGGGCATCTGATAAATGCACCAGATTTGATTACTGATCCTAGATCTGTGATGGGGGACCTATGGCATGCGTGCCGGAATTGGCACGCAGAACCATCTCTCTAGACATGCTAGCCGTCACCCGTTGCTCTTCCAGGTTCCAGTGCGCACATGCACACCAGCCAGCTGGTCATCATGCAAACATGTGCACCAGAAATCAGAGGATCAGTTAACCAGGGCGCATGCGCCAGTAGTGCAACCAGTACGCTGCAACCGGAGCCGGGCATGCACCACGGGCATGCACGCTGCACACACATGCGCACCCACCGCCTATGATGCTCCAGCTGATCAGCAGAGCATCGCACAAGTGCCATATGCTGCGCGCACATCCGCAGATGGCCCATTTCCTTCAAATACAGGTAAGGAACGAGTGAGGACGGGCGGGTTCTCCAAAGCACCGTTCCGGTACTGTGGCTGTTGCTTCCGGGAGGCACCGATATGCACATACCGCCTGCAACCCACGTCTAGCATGCGCACATCGGAAACCGGAAGCTCAGCTTCCCGGAGTGCACATGCGCATCGGGGAACTGTTCTTCCAGTTTCTGGTGCTCCCCAACACATGCGTGCATGCTCCAATTTCAGCACTCGGTGTCAAAAAGGTTCTCCAACAGTTCTAGATGGACATACGCTAAATATAACATTGTCCAACTCCTGGCATTGAAAGATTTTTTTTTAACCATGTTGCTATTAAATAGAAGCATTCAACCACTGTGCAGGTAGTTCTCGACTTTCAACAGTAAATCGAGAACTTTTTAGTGACCATAAGTTACAACGGCACTGGAAAAAAGGGATTTGACCCTTTTTCACACTTACGACCATTGAAGCATCCCTATGGTTATGTGCAAAATTTAAATGCTTAGCAACTGACTCACGTTTATGGCGGTTGCAGTATCCCAGGGTCATGTAGATCCCCTTTTTTGTGACCTTCTGACAAGCAAAGTCAATGGGGAAGCCAGATTCACTGAACAACTTATCAACTGCAGTGATTCACTTAACAACTGCGGCAAGAAAGGTGGCAAAATGGGGCCCAACTCACTTAACAACAGAAATGTTGGGCTCCATTGTGGTCGTAACTCGAGACTACCTGTACAGGTAATTCTCAAATTACAATCACAATTGGGCTCAAAATTTCTGTTGTTAAGCGAGACAGTTGTTAAGCAACAGAAAATTTCGGCTCAATTGTGGTCACTAAATCGAGGATTACCTGTATATTCTCCTTGTTTTCCTTAAATGTTTCTTTCCCCCAGAGGAAAATAGCAACTTATAGTTACTGGTCCTAGATTTTCTTGAAACCAATTTTAGCCTAAATGCTTGTTGAAAGCCAGTTTTTAAAGCTAATGCTAGTTTCTCAGGCTGCTGCGTTAGCGAATATTATTGAAACTTCCTGCTTAAAGCATCATCTCAATTCAATCCATTGCTCTTTAGTGCTTCTTTTTAAGCCTTACTTGATTATAATAAATACTACCCACTAAAATGGACTTTGGGTATGATTTTCCAGCTAATCCTCATATTGAATATTTAATGTACAGTATTTCTTGTTATCCAAAATATATCAGGAGCTTTTTTATTTTAGTACCCTGCATCCCTGAAAATAAGCCCTCCCCAGATAATAAGCCCAATTGGGCTTTTGAGCGCATGTGCTAAAATAAGCCCTCCCCGGAAATATTGTAACACAGCAACCGCCATGAGGTGACCACGCTCGCCGCCTCCTGTGCCTCAAAAATAATAAGACCAAGCACTTATTACAGGGGGTCAAAAGAAAATAAGACCCTGTCTTATTTTCAGAGAAACATGGTAAGACAAGGCTGTCATTCTTCAATCAAGCTGGAACTTGTTTAAATCTTAATATTTCCCCCTAATATAAACACACCCAGATATTGCGCTAATAAGATTCAATTGAAACAGAAATGTTGCCTAAAATATTGGTCTTATTTATAATGGCGTTGAATGACGACTCAGTAGTATTATAGTGACATCATCCACACACTTGCTCCCCAACTTATTGCAGTTTAATATTAAAATGCCTCAAAAATCACAAAATTGAGCCACACCTTTGTTCCAGGTGCAAGTTGAGCTGTAATTAATACAATTAACTACATCTATCTATCTATCTATCATCTATCTATCTATCTATCTATCTATCTATCTATCTATCTATCTATCTATCATCTATCCATCCATCCATCCATCCATCCATCCATCCATCTATCTAATCTAATCTATATATCTATATATATAAATGGCCGTTTGTGTGTGTGTGTGTTCCAGCATAACTTTGGAATGCCTCGAGCAATTTCATCCAAACTTGGTACACAGATGACTTACTCGCTAGAAAAGAAAAAAAACACTGTGGGGGTAAGACACCCCTAACACCCCTCGGGGTGTGTGTTCTGTTAAGATACAGCCTGTTGTGCCTTAAAATGGATTCTACTGTACTGCAGTAAAATGGCTTCTACTGTGTAGCGCGGTGGAGTTGCCATAGTAACGGCTTCACAGTACTCCACAAGAGAGCTCTCTCTGGCAAAGGGGAAAATCCAACATTAGAAATTACATTTGGTTCCGGACATTTTCCCCCTATAAATAAATACCCGGGCAACACCAGATTTTCAGATAATAGATTATATAAAATCTATCTAGTTAATGTAAAATGTAAAAATCTACATAGAATATAAACATAATCGTAGACTGTTTTTACATTCTATGTAGATTTTTTTTACATTTTACATTAAAACTAGTTTTAGCTTGGTCAAACCAAAACTGGGAAAAAATAATCAATGATTATTGGTCAGTTTAGGTCTGACCAAGCTAAGACTGGTTTTAAAAAGGTAAGGATCACTCCATAAGTATAAAATTCCCATGGTGATTCAAACAAAGAAAGAGAATAAGACCATCTATTTGCTTTGCAAAACTGATTGTTCCTATAGATTTAAGTTTCGAGGCAGGATGTTTGCCGAAAGACAAAAAAATCTGCAATGCTTGCACTTGCAGGAAAGACCAGGTGTGACTGCACGGGTCCCATCTGCCCCTGCTGAGTTTTTGCTGAAGCTGGCTTAATTTTCTCCAGAATAAGAAACAAAACAAAAAATCCATCTTCTACGTGCAAGGGTCAGGGCTGCCCCTTACTGTGAGCCGAACTGAACAGCTCTTGCTACGGGATTCGGTTGAGAGGAAGAGACGCAATTTAAATAGAATTGAGATGGACTCAATTCTTTCTTCAAAAAAGCAACTGGACTGGGGTTTCCCCCCCGCCCCCCCGCTTCTCATCCAAGAAGCTTCTTCAGTTCTGACTGAATGATGGAGGATGGAAGGATTTATATTCTTTGCAGTCATCTAATCGTTAGCATTCTCTCTGAGAGTCCTTGAGGCCCCTTGGAGGTTCATCTGTGCCCTGGGGATCACCTGAGTAGTGCAAATGGGTAGTAGTGTATCCCTCCCCCTCTGTTGACCGAGGGCTGTTCAATCTTAATGTACATGGCCCCTTTGACCCCTCTTTCAAACCAACAGTCCTTTCTGTCCAAAATGTGGACTTTAATGTCCATATTCTCAAGGTCCCATGTCTGGTGTGGGGCTTCCTGCTTGACCATCACGGATTTCAATGAAATTTGGTGTGAACACGCACCCATGTCCCCAGTGAACATTGGTAAAGTGTTACATGTGCCGATGCAATACTTGGGGAGATATAGTCATTTGTTTGACCCCCCATACCGCAGCCTTCTACAGTATGACTCTTGAGGTTTCAGCAGCTTTGAGACGTAACAACTCCAGCAATATTTTGTTGAGAGAAACAAAACTTCGCCATCTCGTACAACTTGTTTTGCTCTATTAAACAAAATAATAAAAAAAACATTCTCATGAGCGATCGCCATCGAGATAAGTTGGAGCAAAGTTGGCTGAAAACGACTGCAGCTTGAAAAAAGGTTAAAGTTTGGCTCCGTATATCTCTGGAAGGAAAGGTGTGAGAAATGTGAAAATTTGTGCGTAATCACTTGGCAACACAAGGTTTTCGAGTATAAAAATTTCATTCTCCTACTGCTTTCCAATAGTTCACAAATCGCATGGGGTCACAGAAATGACTATATCTCCGCAAGTATTGCATCGGCAAACATAACGTTTTACCAATGTTCATTGGAGACGTGCATGCATGTTCCACACCAAATTTCATCGAAATCCGTGATGGTCAAGCAGGGCACTTTTCTGAAATCAGTCCACTTGACATGGAAGGACCCTCAGTAGAGGGGGAGGGAAACCACACCACCTATCTCCTGTAAATAACATAGTCTTTTCAGCACTCATTTGCACTATTCAAGTGACCCCGAGGGCACAGATAAACCTCCAAGAGGACTCTCAGAGAGACTGCTAATGACCAGAGGGCTGCAAGCAACATAAATCCTTCTGTTCTCCGCCGTTCAGTCAGAAGTCAAGAAGCTTCTTGGATGAGAAGCAAAATGTCTTCTCCTTCAATGAAAAAACAATCCAGGTGCCTTTTGAAGAAAAAAAAGACAACTATGAGCTGGATGACTGAGAATCACCACAGATGAATGAGATGGACATTTACAGGACTCAAAATAAGAAAACCAGCTTGTACAAAGTGTGAAATGTATACAATCTGATCAAGTATGTATCCTGAATTAAAATTCCCACATGTTCAGTACCTGCCAACTATTTGCTACAGCAATCATTTCGGAAATATAATAAAAATATAATTTCTACCTTTGTTCATCCTAGTTTTTGGGGAGTCTACGGTCAAATTCATCTGACACTTATCCCTGGAGTTTTTCTCAAAGCCGTCAACTTTTAACATAATCTCATTCTGGCACAAATATCAGAAATATTTCTCTCTCTCTCATCTCCAGGATACAGATTCTGAAAACCTTTATGCCTGCACAGGAGGCTACAGCCATAGCAGGGCCAAACATTTCCACACAGAATCAAATACTTGGAAGGAATCGTTAAATCGATTTTGACTTCCTTCCTCAACCAGATGTCTTCCACATGTATTGAGATTAAAGGTAAAGGTTTCCCTTGCATATATGTGTTAGTCATTCCCGACTCTAGGGGGCGGTGCTCATCTCTGTTTCAAAGCCAAAGAGCTGTCCAAAGATGTCTCCGTGGTCATGTGGCCAGCATGACTAAACAGTGAAGTCGCACAGAATGCTGTTACCTTCCCACCAAAGGTGGTTCCTATTTTTCTACTTGCATTTTTACGTGCTTTCGAACTGCTAGGCTGGCAGAAGCTGGGACAAGTAATGGGAACTCACTTAATTACGCGACGCTAGGGATTCAAATTGCCGATCTTTCTGATCGACAAGCTCAGCATCTTAGCCACTGAGCCACCGTGTCTCTGTATTGAGATTACAAACAGCCAAAATGGCCCAGAGAATTGGAATTTGCTCTTTCTAAATCTAGAAATCTGACAAGAAAATTTGGGGAAGATAGATAAGCTCCCTCTGCTTACTCAGTAGGACAAATAAGTACTACAATCAATTATCTCCCTTTCTACATGCAATCCCATTACTTCCAGAAACAGAAACACCAATCAGGTGCATTGTAATGATTAAGCTGAATCGTAAAGATGTCACCATTAATTAATGCATTATCTGGGAACAGCAAATCAAGGAATTAAAATAACCCAAAAGCAACGATAGCCTTTCCCTTCTCCTCTTTTCTCGGTGATTTATCCCTGTGTTCCAGACTAGCAAACATCAGAACATATTTCTAGCCCCAAAACAGAGAGCCAAAAATATTTTATATGCTAAAACAAAGAAACAAACAAAAAGGTCTCTAAAAGGACGAATAGACTGGAATGAAACAGGAAACATTACTTTGCGGCAAATTTTATCCATAAGGCAAAATTTTATCCCTGTTAGTTTGCTTCACACAACTGAATGCTTATCGTTTATTCTGATAAGAGAACTACAGACATATTGTGGCTCAGACGAAACCTGGATTTTAATGAGGACAGAGGAAATTAAACAAAAATACACTTAAAATGCAGTAGCCAACGCTTCCCCCTTTCATATTAGACACACTCTCCTTAACAGTCAAAAAACAGTTTTGTTATTGTTTTGCATTTGATGAAGTGGCGCCGATTTGGATATTTCAGAGTTATTTTTAAAACATAAAACCCCTATTTCCCTAGAGAATTTTAAAAATATTCATGACGCAAATTAAACAGCAGTTTTATTCAACTTAATGTTTGAAGTGGGAGCTCCCCGATTCACATTTCCCATTAATTTTGTTGACTTCATGACAGCTAAAAATAAGTAAGGCCTATTGTTGTGCGTTTCGGGAATATATCTAAAATAGTGGAAAACGACACACCTTCCCCCTAAAAAAAAAAAAATCACTATAGTTAATAACGTCGAGTTAGGTAAGCAATGAAAGTCATGATTTTGTAAACTCAGATCTATCTGGGAGTTCTTCCCTCAATCCTGCCCACAGAACAAAGTACTGCTGATATCATTTATATTTATGTACGTTTATGCTGGAATTATTGCCGGGATAAAGACAACTGGAGCAGTTCCTCCTCCCCTCCCGATTCCCTTTACTGCAACGCTACCAAAACCAAAAGCTCTCTGAAAACTCAAAACTTGAGATCCTAGGTTTCCAAACAATTTTATTTGAAGTTTTTAAGGGTTTTTTGCTTTTTTTGCGCGTAAACAAAGATGCACGAAATGCTCTTTCCCCTGTCCACAGGAAAACACTTCCATTCTCCTATTCAAATGCTTTTTGGTGGAAAATGGCATATGTCACATATCCAATTATGTTCATAAGACAGACCAAAAAAAAAAAAAAAAATCCTTCATAGCCCACCTTTCTTCTTCACTGGCATTCTTGCTGTTACTTCTGGCACTGGATGAAAATATTTTATTTGCTGTAGAGTCCTTCCGGGATTATCTTGGGAAGTCAGAAGTCTGCCGTCCCACTCAAAATGGTTAAAGAAGCTTAAAAAGAGGACTCTTTATTTCTTCATTTTCCCCCAAGCAGGCTTGTAATTCCTCAAGTTAAAAACTTCCAACATCACCAGGATAAGAGCAAGGCAGGGAGGGGAGTTTTCAAGAGAACGTCTGCCACGAGAAGTTGTCAAAATCTGCAAAGTATTTCCCAAGCTATAAAAATATATCGGAGAAAACACACATCCGTTTACAAAAGCGTCTCAGAATCCCTCTTCCAACCACGAAGGGTCGTTTGTATATTGTATTCAGAAGTTGAGTGAATGTCCCCCCACCCCACAAAAAATGCAATTAAGGCACAGTCCAAAAACTTGGCAGTCTCAGGATTCCACAGTCCAAAACCGCCCGACCCCTTCTTCAATAATCCGAATGAAATTCTAAGGAAGCTGGAGGCAATCCCAAGAGATTTTTTTTTCCCCGTTCTTTCTTCCTGATGCGGTCACAAGGATTTTAGGCCATTAGACAAGACATCCTGGTCTTCTGAATGCTGGAAACCAAGCTCCGAAGTTTCAGTTGGTTACCCGCACAGCCGGTCACTTTCATTTGTAAACACTCCGCCCAGCCTTCTGGTCTGTAACATCCCTCTGATCCTCTTGTATTACACCCAAGAGGATTGAAAGCAATCCCTGGACATGGAATTATTAAAGCGACAGTGCTGTTCACAGGGCAGGCTGGTGAAGCAAACCACAGGCCGTCGGGGTGATTGAGTTCTGGTCATTTTGCGCTTAGCTCAGGAGCAGCAGCCACCTACCGAGAAAGAAGCAGAGTTTTAAGAGCAGTTTATTCCCCGATGAGGAACCTTTCTTGGCTGACATATATATATACACCGTATTTTTTGGAGTAAGAAGCACCTTTTCCCCCAAAAAAGAGGATGAAAATCTGGGCATGTCTTATACTCTGAATACAGCATTTTTGGCCTCCCAAAACCCTGGCTCCTTCACAAAAATGGACATGCAGAGGGTTTGGGAGGCCTGAAAAGTGCTCCTGGGGGCTGGGGAGAGCAAAAACAAGTGAAAACGGGCTGGTTTTTTGCTCGTTTTTGCCCCCCATAACCCCCAGGAGCACTTTGTAGATCTCTCAAACTCTCTGCATGCCCAGTTTTTCACAAAAAAATGAGGCATGCAGAGGGTTTGGGAGGTCTGCAGAGTGCAAAAACCTTTTTCTAAAAAATTACCTCTTCAAAATCTTGGTGCAGCTTATATTCCGGTGCATCTTATACTCGGAAAAATACGGTAGGTAGTCCTTGACTTACAACTGTTCATTTAGCAACCATTCGAAGTTACAATGGCATTGAAAAGAAAGTGACTTGTGATGTTGTTTTCTTTTGTAGATGCTAATCTTTGTAGCATTCCCAAGGGTCGTATGATCAAAATTCACAATGCTTGGCCCCTGGTTCATACTTATGACCGTTGCTGGTTTCCCCAAGGTCATGGGGTCACCTTTTGCGACTTTTTGATCAAGCAAAACCTAACAACCATGTTACCAGGAACTGCGCTAATTCACTTAACACCTGTAGCAACATAAAACCAGCTGGGTGACTTTGGGCCAGTCACCAGGGGATGGTGAATTCTAGTCCTACTTTACAGATGAAAGCCAGCTGGGTGACTTTAGACCAATCACCAGGAGATAGTGAGTTCTAGTGCTACCTTAGGCCTGAAAGATTGCTGGGTGACCCTGAACCAATCACCAGGAGACTGTGAGTTCTAATCCCGCCTTAGGCATGAAAGCCAACTGAGTGACTTTGGGCCAGTCACTCTCTTTCAGCCCAACTCATTTCAGAGTTATTGCTATGGGGAAAATGGGAGGAAGAAGGAATATTAGGTATCTTTGCTGCCTTGAGTTGTTTATATAAAAATAACAAAGGCAGAATTTTAAAAAAATTAAATGAAATTTAAAAAACATTCTCCAAGGTCATCCCTGTGGTTCTATAGAGTAGGCTTTTTGCAGGGTGTGATGTGGATAACAGTTGGAGCAGAAGGGGAGACACAGACTGGCATTCTTGGGGAAAAAATTTAAATCTCCATTTTCTGGATTAGAACATGTTTTTTTTAGTAACTATTTTTGTATAGTTTTTCCTAGGTCACCACCCTGGCTCTCTACAGAAACAGATGTGCAAACATTGGCGAATAAGAACAGCACTTGAATAAGGAACCCAAAGCTAAGCTCTAAAAAGTGAGAGCAGAGCAAATTATTAGAATTAAGTTAGAGAAGCGAATACGTTTTTGAAATTTTGACAAGATGCATGCAAACTAATTTTGGGGCGGGGGGCGGAAATGAAAAAAACAGTCGTTAAAAAAAAACCCGAAATAATCTGTGAGATATTCAAGAGCAGCAGATGACATGACTAAAAAGGAATGCACTTTCAAAAATCATACAATCTCTTCACCCCTGGGATTTGGAGAAAAGCTCCTTCAATGCTCTTAATGCGCTGTTGGAATTTTAGTCCTGCACTTTTTAGGAGAGCATCCTCTGCTCCTAAAATTCAGCAACAGCAGCAAAATGAAGAAGGGATATTAAACATTGAAGATGTTGAATTGGAAGGCTATGTGAACCAGAGTACTATCTCTACATAAGGGGAAGAAACAGTTGCATAAAAACGGAGGCATGACAAAATTTAAAGATCATGGCAGGTTTGAGAGAAAGAAGGGGGAAAGAGAACTTGAAATGGGGCACTACAAGAAGCAATGCAAGTTTATATTCGATGTGGAATGAAGGACCGTTAAGAAAATGAATCAAACAGCAAAATCTGAAAGGATGCTAGATCAGCAGGCCCCAGCAAAGATTAGATGTGCCCAGTGGCATATAAAGGTAAAGGTTCCCCTCGCACATATGCGCTAGTCGTTCCTGACTCTGGGGGGACAGTGCTCATCTCTGTTTCAAAGCCGAAGAGCCAGCGCTGCCCAAAGACGTCTCTGTGGTCATGTGGCCGGCATGACTAAACGCCAAAGGCCCACGGAATGCTGTTACCTTCCCACCAAAGGTGGTTCCTATTTTTCTACTTGCATTTTTTACGTGCTTTCGAACTACTAGTTTGGCAGAAGCTGGAGCAAATAACGGGAGCTCACTCCGTTACATGGTGCTCAGGATTCAAACCGCCGACCTTTCTGATCGACAAGCTCGGCGTCTTAGCCACTGAACCACCGTGTCCCTTTTTGCCCAGTGGCATATAAAGACAACCAAAAGAAGATTTTAAGAGGCAGCAAGGAAAACTGGCAGGAAAGAAAGCAGAGGTGAATAACTCACAGGAATATGAATACAGCAGCAGACTACATGAAAATGAGTCTCTGGGTGAGTCAGGGTGCTTCGGGGGAGGAAATAAAAGATGGAGAAATGTGCAGCAGAAGAAAACGGCAAGAATCATCAGCACGATGGGACTGAGATAAGAAGCAAGGGAGACAGGTGGGTCAACATCTGGATAAGGTTTACCCACAGAGGATGAACTAAACTGATCTTTTCTACCCATCCTATCTGAAGCGGCAGGAGAGACATGCTCTGGGCACTGGCAGCTACAATGTTATCAGCTGGTGGGGCCGAGAGGAGATATTTTTCTGCTATAGTACCCACACTTTAGAACAGTGGTCCCCAACATTTTTGGGATAAGGAACAGTTTTGTGGAAGACAATTTTTCCATGGACTTGTGGTGAGATAGGTGTGTGTGTGTGTGATGCCATGAGAATCTAATGCCTGATTGGAGGTGGAGGCTGAGGTGGTGATGCTAGCGCTGGGGAATGGTTGCAAATGCAGATGAAGCATCACTCGCTGCCCTGCTGCTCACCTGCAGCTGTGAGGCCCCGTTCCTAACAGGTTGTGGACTACTACTACCAGTTCGTGGTCCAGGGGTTGGGGGCCCCTGCTTTAGAACATCATCCTCACTTAAAGTTAAAGTGGCCATGAATCTGTTGGCCTTTTGTAAGGCTTTGAAAATTTGGCTTTGTGTCCACGTCTATAGTCCTGGGTATATCACAGAGCACATCTCCTGGCTGTCTGAGTACATTATGACCTGCTGCTTGTGATTATTTTTATTTTCTATTTTTCTATTGTGCATTTAGGTATTTTATTACAAGTCTCCAAGCTCAAATAAAAGTACAGGTAGTCCTCAACTTACAACAGATCACTTAGTGAACTGATGTCACTGAAAAAGTGACTTCTGACCGTTTCTCACGCAACCATTGTAGCATCCCCATGATCACGTGATCTACATTTGGATGCCTGGACAACTGACTCACATTTACGACGGTTGCAGTGCCACAGTCATGTCATCACCTTTTGCGACCTTCTGACAAGCAAAGTTAATGAGGAAACTGGATTCACTTAACAACACTGTTACTAATTTAACAGTAATTCACTTAACAAACGTGGCAAGAAAAGTTGTAAAACGGGGCAAATTTCACTTAACACATTTCTCACTTAACAATATACATTTTGGGCTCAATTGTGATCGTTGTGGACTACCTGTAAACAGATGACAAACTGTTGATGTTATACCTACTTAGGTAATGAAACATCTGCCAAGAAAGCCACCAAGATCAGAGAACACCGAGGACCCCCCCCTCATGTAAAAGTGAGGTGGACAACTGTACAAATCAAATAACTCAACGAATATTTCGGATGCTCCACTTGGTTACCAAATTAAGTAATTTTCTGGATTAGCATAATGCACTGGATCGGAGTCTGCAAAAGTTGAGTCTGCAGGCTAAACCATTAAAACCGAATCAAATGTAATAACTAAGTTAGTTACACACTTCAGGTGAAGCCAGCTGTTCAAATGGGAAACAAGGATAAGGAAACTGAGATAAATGAATGCCTCGTGGTAGAAGAATGGAGGTTCCCCCCCCCCCACAAGAAAAGGTTGCAGAGACTAAAAAAGAAAAGAAGCAGCAAGTGAGAAGGCATGATCATGGGTGGGAAGATGTTTTAAGCAGGTTGCAAAGTGGGTGGGAGTAAATGATTTAAAAATGAAGTGTCAAGTGATGGAGGCAAGGACGAAGCAAGATTCAAGGGAGGGATTAAATAGGCAAAGGTAAAAGTTCCCCTTGCACATATGTGCTCGTTCCTGACTCTAGGGGGCGATGCTCATCTCCGTTTCAAAGCTGAAGAGCCAGCGCTGTCCAAAGACATCTCCGTGGTCATGTGGCCGGCATGACTCAACACCGAAGGCGCACAGAATGCTGTTACCTTCCCGCCAAAGGTGATTCTTATTTTTCTAGTTGCATTTTTTACATGCTTTCAAACTGCTAGGCTGGCAGAAACTGGAACAAGTCACGGGAGCTCACTCCGTTATGCAGCACTAGGAATTCGAACTGCTGACCTTTCTGATCATCTATCTATCTATCCATCCATCCATCCATCCATCCATCCATCCATCCATCCATCCATCCATCCATCCATCCATCCATCCATCCATCCATCCATCCATCCATCCATCCATCCATCCATCCATCTATATAATATCATATGTCATATATATATATATATGGAAAAGTTGTGGGTGGACTCAAGAGCCCAAGCTTCTTGTGTGGAGGAAAACAAATGGACCACAGGAACAAGTCTCCTTCCTGGACTCACATCTTCCACCCACCCCACACCTTTCCTAACCCAGGATGATGGGGATGGTAGTCCAAGGCACCCAGAAAGGGCCTGGTAGCCCAACCCATTTTGGGAGGACGCCAGTCAATCGATGGATGGCAGCGTCAGGACAGGCTGCCGGGAACGATGGGCTTCTACACACCCCGACACGCCCCTTCGCCACGCTGGCTGGGAACGATGGGGAGTGGAGTCCGTGCCGTGGCGAATGAACCCAGGGTCCCCCGAAAGAGCCATTTAACAGAGGGTTTTTTTTTTTTTTGGCAGAGAGATTATTACCGCGCTGGCGGCGGCTCGTCGCAGGGGCTCCGCGCTCGGGGAAGGGGTGGAAATTAACGCCGCTCCGTCCGTCCGCCCGTTTCAGCCGGCCTTGTTCGCTCGGTCGCTCGCTCGCCCCGGAGCTGCCGGCTCAGCTCCATCGGCGTGGAAACCACCGCGAGAACGCCAACGCCGCCGCGGCCATCGCCTCGCCTCAGCAAGCGCGGCCGCCTCTCCGGCCTCCCGGCTGATTACGCGCCTCAGCACGGCCGGAGAGCAAGGCGGGGGAGGGGCCAGAGGGGAGGAAGGGGGAGGGCCTTGAGCGCCGAGGGGGGCCAATGGGCGGCTCCGGCGCGCGGCTTCTTTCCCGCCCAGCCGCCCAATCCCAGCCGGGCCACGTGACCGGGCCAAGATGGCGGCCCCCGCGGTCGGCGTGTGACCCAAGCGAGCCCGTGCGACCTCAACGCTTCGGCGGCCCGCAGCGGTAGCGAGGAACCCGTCTGACCGGGACTGCGGCTAAGCAAGAAAGAGAAGCGCCTCTATATAAAAACGTAGGTGGAAGCTGGTGGGGAAAGGTAGCTAAGACGCTGAGCTTGTCGATCAGAAAGGTCGCCGGTTCGAATCCCTAGTATAGGGTCTCCTATAGCTCAAGCGGGGTTGGACTAGATCAGTGTTTCCCAACCTTGGTCACTTGAAGATGTCTGGACTTCAACTCCCAGAATTCCCCAGCCAGCGAATGCTGGCTGGGGAATTCTGGGAGTTGAAGTCCGGACATCTTCAAGTGGCCAAGGTTGAGAAACACTGGACTAGATGACTTCCAATGCCCCTTCCAACTCTGTTACTGTTAAGGTGTCCCATTCTTTTTTAAGGGGCGTGCATAAGCGCACCAGCGTGCCTACTGTCCCTAGTATCCCCTTGTATTCGTATTCATTTCATGTATTCATAATCACGTCTATACTTATCTGTTATCTAATTCATACTTGACGAAATAAGTAAAATAAATAAAAAAGGGTGGGGATAAGAAAACTCCGTTGTTTTCCTTCATCTCCATCCCCACCATTGATCGGTTTTATTTATTTTATTTTATTTCATCAAGCATAAATTAGATAACAGATATAAGTATAGACATGATTATGAATACATGAAATGGATAAGAATACAAGGGAATATTAGGACAGGGACAGTAGGCACGCTGGTGCACGTCCCTTAAAGACCTCTTAGGAATGGGGTGAGGTCGACAGTAGATAGTCTAAGGTTAAAGTTATGGGGGTTTGGGGAAGAAACCACAGAGTCAGATAGAGCATTCCAGGCGTTGACCACTCTGTGGCTGGAGTCGCATTTTCTGCAATCAAGTTTGGAGCGGTTTACCTTGAGTTTGTATCATTTTATTTACATTGCTTATGCACGCCCCCTTTTTGGATCTCTTAGGAAACATGTAAGGCCCTCGGAAGACAACTTAAGGTAAAAGGTATGGGGGTTAGAGGAACTAACAACAGGAGCAGATAGAGTGTTCCACACATTTACTACTAAATGTACATTTGTTTGATCGTGTATTGTTGTGGTTGAAGCTGAAGTAGTCGTTGATAGGTAGGACATTGTAGCAGACAATTTTGTGTACTGTGCTTAGGTCATACCGTAGGCGACGTAGCTGCAGGTAGTCCAAGCGAAATTTCGAGTCTGGTGGCATAAGGTGAGCAGAGGAGTGGAGGACTCTTCTCGTGAAATACCTCTGGACTCGCTCGATTGTGTTAATGTCCTATATACAGTGTGGATTCCAGGCAGACGAGCTGTATTCGAGGATAGGTCTGGCAAAGGTTTTGTATGCCCTAGTTTGCAGTTCAATAGTACTGGAGAAGAAGCTTCGCCTTTGCTCTAAACCGGGAGGTCTCCTCTCTGGCTTCTCTCCTGGCTCAAGCGGGCCTTAAATGAAACAACACCGGGCAGTGCAGGGATTGTTGCAGCAGGGAAGACACCTCTGGGTAGCTCCGACTTGGTGGGCTGCCTGCAGACCTTTGTTGCCCAGCTGGGGAAGGTTGTAGCCGGGACTCTGACGCAGGGAGGGATTGCGGGGGCGGGGGGGGAAAGAGGGGAGGGTGAAGCTGCTGGACTATGAGAATTTTTGCTACTGTGAGAGGGGACTGGCTGCAGCGCTGCTGCAAAATGGGGCAAGGGGGCGGGTTTGATTCTTCCTGCATTGGGCCCGACCTTCCTATGTGATGAAAGCGGTTGGTTGATTGGTTAGGTAGGTAGGGAGGAAGGAAGGAAGGAAGGAAGGAGTGAATGTACAGAAGGATGGAAGCTAGTGGATGGACAGAAGGAAGGAAGGAAGGAATGGACGGACAGGAGGGAAAGGAGTGGATGATAGTGGATGGACAGAAGGAAGGAGTGAATGGACAGAAGGAAGGAAGGTAGTAGATGGACAGAAGGAGTAGATGGACAGAAGGAAGGAAGGTAGGGGATGGATGGAAGAAGGAATAAGTGGATGGATGGAAGGAAAGAAGGAATAAGTGGATGGACAGAAGGAAGGAGTAGATGGACAGAAGAGTGGAAGGAAGGAAAGAAGGAACAAGTGCTAAGGTGCATGGTTCCTCTCTGTGGGATTGATGAAGAACTCCAGTGTAAATCAGTGTGTGAGGTCAGCTTCTGCTTCAGAAAACAATCCAACTTTCACTTATTAAATTTATATGCAGCCCATCTCACTGTTGAAATGACACTTGTTACCCCAAAATAAAGTTTCCCAACTTGTGAGGTGAAGGAAGAGCCCAGGGGAGGCGTGAACCTTTAGTTGCATTGTGACAATAAATCCACCTGTCCCAAAGTTTCCTGGCCTTGTTTCCACTTTCCTTTGTGTTGCTCCCCTCCGGGAGGAGTTTTTAAAGTATTTCTAGCAGGACTACCAGATTCCGTAACAATTTTGGTCCCTTGTGTCATCTGCCTGGTAAACTGGCAAGATTCTTTTTTCTCGCCATGTGCATGTATGCAAACTAGGCTATGCTGTTTCTTTGTGTCATATATGTGGGTATATGCTTAATTTTGTATTTATTTATTTAATCATGTAGTATATATTGGAGATGGTGGCCCGTTGTATGCAATGAAATTTCATTTTAATGTATGCCGATTAGTGTACATTCAAAGTGACAGTGAAGTTATTCTAAGTGTTTATTTAGGAACTGGGATATATGTAGGGGAAATGGGTTGGCAAAAAAAGTTTAGGAAAGCCTAGTAAAAAAGTTTCCCAGCAGTTTGAAGGCAGCTGTGATTTAGCACAAGTAAACGCATTGTGCCTCTGCATGTATTTTGCATCTTCAAATCAGTTTTCATTTTTATTAAACTTTTTTTACAGAATAAAAACAACACAAATGGAAAGAAAATGGAAAGTAAAAGAAAAGGAAGAGGAAAGGAGGGAGGGACAGGCTTCTGATCATTAGTTTGCCAGCGTATATAAAAATAAATAGGAATAAAAGGGAGGAAAATTGAATGTAGTAGGGCATTGGAGCACAGTGTCTTGACTGATTGATCTGTGTTTCAGGAAGTTATTACAGTGAATTGAGACATTTTATAGTTCTTCATTTCCCAGCATAAATGGTTTCAGTTGCTTAGACTTTACAATAGGAAGAGCAGGATTTGATATGTAACAGTTAACTTGTTTCTTTGTTGCTCTCTTGGCATTAGAAAAATAAATAGGCTTTATCAATATATCAATCTATTTATTCCATTTCTATAGCTGCCAAACTCAATCAAGTGACTCTGGACAGCTTTCAATTTAGTTACTGCTTTGTCCATTGGTAGTAACGAAAGTAAAACCTACCTAAAAATGGCATTAATAAAATAATTATATTAAAAATAATCAGTGAAAATGTTAACACACTCATTCCAGCAAATAAAATATCAGAAAGCATTAGAAACTTTTGATTTATACTGTTCAGCAGCAATCCATGTAAAGCTTGCTAATTTCCATAGCACTGTTCCTTCTCTCAATTCATTACATATTCAATTTTATATGGATTAGGCCAAAATGATTTCCTTATCAAGAGGGGGATTCAGAAATTTTCCACATGCTGAAGGGGAAATAGAGCACTACAATAAATAATGGATAAAATCTTCTATAAGGTCTTTGGAGCAAGGACAGAGCACATATTTATATGGGATATTATGGCCCTCTGTAGTTAATACCCTTTACTGGAATGTCTTGCAAAAGCTGTTTAGACTCTAAACATTAACTGCAATGTGCTCTACATGGGGCTGCTCTTGAAGAGTATTCGGCGACTTCAGCTAGTCCAGAATGCGGCCGCGCGAGCGATTGTGGGTGCACCTCGCTTCACCCACATAACACCTATCCTCCGCGAGCTGCACTGGCTACCTGTCGATCTCCGGATACGCTTCAAGGTGCTACTTGTCACCCATAAAGCCCTTCATGGTAGTGGATCTGGGTACTTGAGAGACCGCCTACTGCCAATCACCTCCACGCGACCAATTAGATCCCATAGATTAGGCCTCCTCCGAGTTCCATCTGCCGGTCAGTGCCGACTGGCAACTACGCGAAGGAGAGCCTTCTCGGTGGCAGCTCCGACCCTTTGGAACGATCTCCCCGTGGAGATTCGTACCCTCACCACCCTCCAGACTTTCCGCACAGCCCTTAAAATCTGGCTATCCCGTCAGGCCTGGGTAAAGACTGTAACCCACCCGAATGGTATGAATGTTGTGCTTTTAATTATGTACTGTTTTACGTGTTAAATGTTTGTTTCCCCCTCCCCTTCGAGTTGTAAGCCGCCCTGAGTCCCCCCAGGGAAAAGGGCGGCATATAAATAAACTCTCATAACTCATAACTCATTAGAGGGAAGGCACTGTAACATCAATCAGAATAGAGCCGGAAGGGACCTTGGAGGTCCTCTAGTCCAACCCACTGCTCAAGCAGGAGACTCTATACCATTTGAGACACGTGGCTGTCCAGTCTTCTTAAAAACGTCCAGTGATGAAGCACCCACAACTTCTTAAGGCAAACCATTCCACTGGTTAATTGTCCTCACTATTAGGCAGCTTCTTCTTAATTTCAGGCTGCTTCTCTCCTTGATTAGTTTCCTTCCATTGTTTTTTGTCCTGCCCTCTGGTGCTTTGGAAAATAAATTGACCCCTATCCTTAAAGTTTGCATTCAATTTTTTTTTTGTTTTATTAAGTGTGTACCAGGAAGCAATTTTATTTTGTGATAATTTAAAGAGATTTCTTTGGGCAAAGACATGCAGCACCCTGTTTTTGTAAAATAATGAAATATTATGACTACATATTTTTGGAAGTGCTACAGAGTGTGAGCGAGAACAGTGGACTTCTAAACTATTCCTGACAGCAGCTTAATTTTCCAAGTTCCCTCCCTGCTTTAAGGAAATCTATTAATTACTGAAAATCTAAAATGAATCTTAAAGCACTCTTTTTTCCCCAGGCTTGGGTAAAAGTGAAAATCTAACATACTGATAAGAAGCATTACTGAAGCATTACAATACCATTGTGTATGTTCTCTTTTAATCCTCTTTATTTTCTCAACCCTCCAGAGATTAAAATGGCAGGGAAAGAATTTCTGGACCACCCTATGGAGAGAAAAATCAAAAATCCAAGAAGAATCCCAGAATCCACCTGGCAAACGATGTTTGAAAGGCTGCCTCAGAAAGATCAGTGAGCACTAAGACTTTGCAAATATCTGAATATTTAAGTAAGGGGGTCCCTGACTTACAACCGTTTGTTTAGTGACCACTTGAAATTACAAGGGCACTGAAAAAAAGTGACTTATGGCCATTTTTCACACAACCATTATAACACCCCTATAGTCATGTGATCAAAATTTGGTCGTTTGGCAGTTTGCACATTTTTATGACAATTGCAGATCATGGGCCTGCCTTTTGCGATCACTTGACAAGCAATGTCAAATGGGGAAGACAATTTTGCAACTGTATTTACTAACTCGACAACCGCAGTGATTCATTTAACAACTGCGGCAAGAAAGATTGCAAAATGTGGCAAAACTCACTTAACAGGCTGTCTCGCTTAGCCACAGACATTTTGGGCTCAATTGTGCTCATAAATCAAGGACTCCCTTTTGACAGTTCTGTTTTCAAAGCACTCATAAATCTGCATCCTGGTAATGCAATGTAAATATAGTTAAGAAAAGATTCTTATTTTTTGAACCTCCAGAATACAGCAGGAAATACTGCAATTCAAACTTATTGTCTGTTTGCTTCTTTTATTTTCTTGGTGCATGCCATATATTGAAATGCGCGCGCGCGCACACACACACACACACACATATTAATCAGATTTAAAGCCAACCAAATCTAGCATCTTTAGTTGAGCTTTTTTTTTTTCAATAAGCAGTTTTTTAACTTCCCAAGTTATGAAATAGGCAAAGTGAAACTCTCCATGTATTTTCATCCGCTAGCAAAACTAGCAGTCAAAACATCTTGGGAGTTCTACATAATGGAGGTTGCCAGCCCAACGTTGCAAAGTAAAATATTTAGCTTCAGATATTGTTCACCCTTAATGACAAATATTTTATACTTTGTTCTTTGTGACCAAAATGTTTTTTCAGCCCTGAAATGGGGATGAAAAAGCCATTTTTGATTGATTAGTAACTATTTACAAATCTAAATAATTTCTTACCATTATTCATTTTCGGAGAGTAGAATTCCAAGTACAATTCTGGACTTATAAAAATTAAGAGCATTGGGCACAGGTAACATTTGTGCCTTTCAGAAAAAGGGGAATCATGGAAAGAGGATGTTTCATAGATTTTTTTTTAAAAAAAAACCTCCTAAAACTGTTGAATCTGGGTAGGAAACTGTTGAAAATGTTAATTCTCCCCCAATATACTGGAAATTCTGATGGAACCATAACCGTGCCTATCTGTCAAACAAAATAGTTTCAAAAGTGCAAACTCTGAGTGCTGCAAAATAGTCCACACCTGCTTTAGTATTAGTATTAGTATTTAATCAATTTATAGGCCGCCCAATCTTGAAGGACTCCAGGCGGCTTACAGAAAATACATTTAAAAAATAATAATAATAATAAAGAATTTAAAAAATACAGAGAAAAAAACAAATTAAAAACCACATCATGCATTCAATCTGGTCGGGGCTGGACCTCAGTCATGAGGTCAACATCCCCAGGCCTGCCGGAATAGCCAGGTTTTGATAGCCTTTCGGAAGGCCATGAGAGTGGGTAGGGTCCAGATCTCTGGGGGTAGTTCATTCCATAGGGTCGGAGCGGCTACAGAGAAGGCCCTCCCTTGGGGAGCCGCCAGCCAACATTTAGGAGGCAAGCAGGGTTCTGTTTGCTGCTCCAATTGTCTTTGCATTCATTACTACCTGAGCAGTTCACCTCCACGGGTTTGCCTCTGTCAACCTTAAGGCTCACTCTGAAAGAATAGTATATAATTTCATGACATATTCCCGAGGACTAGCTTTATGAAAGGTACGAGCAATCGGGTTCATACAGTGATGGCAATTTGTTGTTGTTAGTTGCGACCCAACGCAACCCCATGGACAACGTTCCTCCAGGTCTTCCTGTCCTCTACCATCCACTGGAGTTCATTTAAGCTCACGCCTTCTGCTTCTGTGACTCCATCCAGCCACCCCATTCTCTGCCTTCCCCTTCTTCTTTTGCCCTCAATCATTCCCAGCATTAGGCTCTTCTCCAGGGAGTCCTTCCTTCTCATTAGGTGGCCAAAGCATTTGAGTTTCCTCTTCAGGATCTGGCCTTCTAAAGAGCAGTCAGGGTTGATCTCCTCTAGGACTCACTTGTTTGATCATCTTGAGGTCCAAGGGAATAAATAGATGCTAATTTCAATCATGCTTTTTGTTTGCCTAAAAATGTCAAAACTTCCCTTAGCAGAAACTAGTTTTGTTGCCACCATTGTGTGACCCCTGATTGCTTTTAGTAGAAAATGTACCCACCATGAAACTAGTCCTCAGGAACATGTCATGAGATTCTATACTATGTTAGGCTTCCGGAGTGAGAATATTTGCTTTCCTTTTTTTATTCTTTTGCTATAGTGTGTGATGCACTATGCTGATAGACAGGTTAGTGTTTGCAGTCATTGGTGGTGGCAGGAACAATAATACCTTCTTTTCTTCTACAGAAATTTCTTCTACACTGGAGGCTTCGGCCTTGGCCTCAATTCAAGTCTCATTGCCTTAATATCTAATAATTCATTTAGGAAGCTTCTGAATATCACACAGGCTCGTTATTCAACAGTTGCAGCCATGTCCTTATTGCCACTCCTCACAACTACAGTTGCTTATGAGGCCGCAGTAAAACAGTCTTTGATGACAGGTATGCCTTAAGACTTCATCCAAATAATGCAATATTTTTCCCACAATCTCTGCAATAACGATTCTGATATTTCTGGCGTGGCATAGACTTACCTTCACTGAGCCATATTGGACACCATCCTCTTTATTACATGGTGTGTCTAATAACTAACAATTTCTAGTGGTGGTTCTGGAATTGATTGCTTTTGTTTTTTGTTCTTTTATATATGCTCCACAAAACCGCCCGGAGTCCTCCGGGATTGAGCAGCCTAGAAATTTAACAAATAAATAATAAATAAAACAGAACCCATTTTAGTAAATGGTGTGTAATAGTTAAGTAACATCCTGGTAATTGCTGCTCCAGATGAAGTAAACCTTAAAGTTATAACTCCAATTCTTATGAGGTTTTTTCCATTCACTGTGCACTGTACAATTCTCAGAATAATTTCCAACATATCATATTTTTTGGAGTATAAGAGGCACCTTCTCTCCCACCCACCCCCCAAAAATAGGGTGGAAATGTGCATCTTATACACCAAATACACCCATTTTTGACCTCCCAAAGCCCCGCCCCCGCATCCTGTTTTTGCGAAAAACAGCCCATGTGTCGTAAAAACGGAGGTGTTTTTGCCTTCCCCCCAGCAGCTCTCTGTAGGCTTCAGCAGGGTTGGAGGAAGGCAAAAACGCCTCCGTTTTTGGCCCGTTTTCCACAAAAGCAGGAGCATTTTTGCCTCCCCCCCCCCCCCCAGCCCTACTGAAGCCTGCAGAGTGCTCCTGGGGGCTGGGGAGGGCAAAAACTTTTTTTTTACTTACCTCTTCAAAATCCTGGTGCATCTTATACACCGGTGCATCTTATAGTCTGAAAAATACGGTATTTCACCACGCTTGGTTAGGGTGCTGGATTGCCTTTCAGAGCTTCTATTTTCAAACAGATTTACAATATTTCAAAAACAGAACTTAAAAACATAGTAAGAGACGTAACCACCCAGAGAAAACGGTAGACTTCATAAAGACTTGACAGGAAGTCCCCAAACTGCCTGTTCAGACCAACAGCATGATGCCTTAAGAAACTTGAATATCCAGGATGCTAAGAGAGTGGTCATTAAGATATGTGGAATTCAATTCCTAGAATTCCCCAGCCAGCCAATTCTGGGAGTTGGAAGTCCACACATCTTAAAAATTGCCAGGGCTATCAATCTGGGAAAAAGTGATTGAAGACGAATAAATCTGCATTCAGAATGGGTAGTTTGAAAAACCCAAGGCCGAAAAAAGTAGGCATCTCATTCAAACTTGTTTTGAGGGTTCTCTTGCAATGGAAATCTGAAACAATTCCCTGTTCCTTCATGTTTTGATTAGGACCACCAGAAAGGATGATAGACACCGTGGAGTTACCTATACAACTTACAGAAAGCTAGCTAAGGTATTAGCATTACTAAAGGTGTGCTTCCATAATTTAAAAATAACTAAAATAACCCTGGGCCAATTACTTTGCAGGCTATGTAGTAGAACTGGGCATGGATTACTGTGCTAATTTATGGTTCAGGGAGAAGGGAGGGAGAGAGGAAGGGGGAGAGAATGAAAAGAAAAAAACAAACACTGGAATTTGGGACACTTCAAATGTTCCAGTGGTGCTTGGAACATAGCATTTTATGTCACATGCTCCATACCTAAGCTAATCCCACAAGAGGAACACTGTCAGCATGCAGCACGTCCATCGCAATTTTTCTAGGACAGGATTTTATACCACAAATGCTAATTTGGTTCATTCCATTATTGTTTCAGGTAATTTAAATTGTGAAATCTGTGCTATGGTGAGAGGAGGTTTAGTAGGAGCTGTCGTGGGCTTTTTCTACCCAGTCATTCTAGCGCTGCCTCTGAATGGATTGCTGGCTACAAGGTATGTTTCAACCACATTAAGCCCTCTCTTAGCATTTTATTTGCCGGAACCAAGATTGTGTTTTGTTTGTATTTGGAGATTGCTGTTTTATTATTTATTAACCATTTGCTTGAAAATCAAATGTCTACAAAACTGTGTCCTTTCAGTCTTATAAACTTCTATATTTCTGGGCATAATTCCAAAATTCCTACCATGTTTCCCTGAAAATAAAACCGGGTCTTATTAATTTTTGCTCCCCCACCCCCACCCCCCGCATTAGGGCTTATTTTCCAGCGAGATCCTATTTTCGGGAAAATATGATACTAAAATGTGTCCGTCTGGCTGATAATCTTAATGGGCTTATTTTGGTAGTAGGTCTTATATTACGAGCATCCTGAAAAATCATGCTAGGGCTTATTTTTTTATTTTGGGTCTTATTTTGGGGGGGAAGGGTATTTATCCATTGCTTCTGTTTGGTGAGATAGTCTGTTTTCATATATAAGCATTCATTGATGATCTTTCACTGTTGGAACTATGTGGGTAACAAAAGCATTGGGATGTAAGCTTGAATTCAATGTAATTATCCAACATGAGCCTGTCGATTGTAGGATTCTGTACCTTCTCGTCTTACGTACTAAATTATTTTCTCAATTAAAATGTTCTTCCTCAACTTCGTGAGAATATGGGTAGCCCTTGGCTCAGGATGGCAGCTGGCAACAGCAATTTTCATAGTCCTCGCTGTTGCTGTTAAGGAAAACTGCAATTCATTAAGCAGCTTCCAATTCCCTACTTGTGAGAAGCCAGCAGAAAATGTCAAAAATCATGATCACATGACCATGGGACATTACAACGTTGTAATCTTAAACTAGGGATCAATCACATGGCCATGGGGATCCTGCGACAGCCAGAACTTGAAGACCTGTGATAAGTCCCTAATTCAGCACCAATGTAACTTCGAATGGTCGCTGAACAAGTGGTCATAAAACAAGGGCCACCTATAGGAAGAGGGAGAATGTAATGAATTAACATTACAATTAAAGCCCATTATTGCAAAAAGCTTTACATCTAAATCTATATCCTTCTCTATTCAGGTAGTCCTCAACCTACGACCACAATTGAGCCCAAAACGGCCATTGCTAAGCAAGTCAGTTGTTAAGTGAGTTTTGCCCCCATTTCACGATCTTTCTTGCCACAGTCGTTAAGTGAATCGTTGCAGTTCCTAAGCTAGTATTATCTTTGTAAATTAAATTTGGCTTCCCCGTTGACTTTGTGTGTCCGAAGGTCGCAAAAGGTGATCTACTTGACCCCATGAGCCAGTTGCCAATTTTGATCACGTGACCACAGGGATGCCACAACTAAGTGTGAAAAATGGTCATACGTCGCATTTTTCAATTCCGTTGTAACTTCAAAGGGTCACTAAACGAATGCATGTAAATCGAGGTCTACCAGTATCCTCCTTTGAGCCAAATTATGCAGGGATGGGAAAATTTTAGAAAGAAACTGTCAGCAATTTATTTCCTTCTCAGCAGTAGAGTCTATTTGAAACTGGGAAATGGGTCCTTTTTAACAAAGCTGTTAATTCCTAAGTTATCGCAATCTTAGCCAAACTCTTCTTCATAACCTTTCCTCTCCCTTCCAGATACTATACTGCTCCCTTGCCAAACAAAGAAAATGCAGTGCGATTCTGGGTCATGCTTAGTAAACCGGTTTTCAAGAAGATGAGATTTGCTGCTTTCCTCCAAGTTGCTTTTGGCGCGTACCTTGGCTCAAGACACTACGATATATATCTCAAAATGATCCGCATGCCTCAACCTGGAAGGGATCCCGAGGAAATCGGAGAATAAAACTTTTAAAAGGTGTTTAGCTTTTATTTCTTGCCAGATTTGGATAACTTCTGAAAGTTCTAGTCTGGTTTGAGTCATTTGTATCAACTTTGTGAAAATTGAAACACACACATACATCTTGTGCTGTACTGCAAGAGGGTAACCAACAACATTGGGTGAATGAGAAAAGCAACAACTAAATTTTTGGGAAGGGAAGTAAAGAGGTACTGTTGAAAAAGAAGCAGTGTATAGATATACTTATGTAAGTTTATAAATGTGCTTATCTATATATGTACAAAGCAACAAATGCATCCAATACATAGTTCCTGGAGAACATGAAAAGGATTGAGCAATATTTCTAGTAACCCACAAGTATTTCTCGGTTATTTCCACAATCCAAAACAAAATGGAGGGCAATTTCATGCAGGACTTCCAACTATAACTCAACCTACCCAGTGGGAAAAAAATGGTAACATAGCTAACAACACAGGCTTAACAACCAGTTGCTTAACAAGAGCTCGAAGTTACAACAGACCTCCCCAGAGCTACTTGCAACTCATTTTCGAAATCCCAGTAGCTATACTCAGCTGTACTAAAGATAAAGGTATCCCCTCTCCAGCTGTGTCCAATGCTGGGGGGCAGTGCATATCTCAAGTTTCTTTGCCTAGGGAGTCAGCATTGTCCAAAGATGTTTCTGTGGTCATGCGGCCAGCATGACTATGCCAAGAGGCACAGTAAGCTGTTATCTTCCCAGCAAAGTGGTATCTAATTATCTTGCGTTTGCCTCGCTTCGGGCCTACTTCGTAAGCAGGGGCTGGGCTAAGTAATGGAAGCTCACCCCATCATGCGGAGCTTGGCTCTCGAACCCAGGCTGTCAGCTTTCCAGCTGACAAGCTCAGCATCTTTAACCACTGAGCCATTCCCCCCGCCACCCAATACACCTCTATGGTCAAGTAAACTGCATTAGTTTGGGGGGGGGGGCACCCATTGGGAGAACAGATTCGCTCAACCATCATAAAAAATGGTCACAAAATCAGATCCGGTCACGTAAGGCTTCAACCTATGAACCATAACAATTTACGGCCGTAATTCTGGGCTCTATTATGATTCTGCCTTGAGGGCTACCTGTAGGGGAACTGAGTCATACAGCTGGGACTTTCGTCAGAAATACTTGTGTGCAAGAAAAGTTTTAGAAGATCTCCCAAGTCAGAATTCTTTTGTTAAGCAAATCACTTGTTTAAGAATTATAAGTCTAGCTTCAAATTTGCTGGGATGTATCTATTTCCAAATATCCATATTATTATTATGCAAAGAACAAGCAAGATGTTAAATCTGTTTAGTGGCCCACCCAGTATTCAAAGTACCGCTTGCCCACCTTCCCAGTAAGTACTTCATCTATCCCCATAGGCCCCCATGTTTGCTAGTTGCCCCTATTCCCTCATTACTGCACCTACTTGCTCTATCAACTATGTGTTTGGATAACATACTTGTATCTACTAAAATGTACAACAGAGTATAGCATATTCTAATTCTCGAAAGATGTGCTGTCGTCAAATGGAATTATCCCATAGGGACAAGTGTTCACTAAAGGCCTCAAGTACCTAAATTAACTATTGCCGAGAGATACATCCTCACTAAATATGAGTCATGTCCTCAGGATCTTTTTCAGCATGTCCAGGGCTAATGATGGAGTAGAAATTTTAACTGCAGCTAAGACCCACGTGACTGTTGAGAAATCAGGACTGCATGAAGGAAATTGTTAACACTGGTATCAGGGCGAGATTTTCAACTGTTTTGCAAATCTGAAGCTTTCTCCAAAGTTGAAGAATTGAGACCCTCTGAAGCAAACTGGCCCCCAATCAAATAGCAGACCAAACCCAATCATACCACTGCTAGCTTTTAGTGCTGCTGTACAGGTAGTGTTCGCGTTATGACCCACAGTTGAGCCCAAAATTTTATTGCTGCCAAATGAAACGTTTGTTAAGCGAAATTGCCCTGTTTTACTAGTTTTCTTGCCGCAGTTGTTAAAGTGAATAACTGCAGCTGTTAAGTTAATAACATGGTAATTTAAATAAACCTGGATTCCCCACTGAGTTTGCTTGTCAGGTAGCAAAAGATCACATGACCTTGGGACATAGCAACAATCATAAATGAGCCAGTTGGCAAGGACCTAAATGTGATCATGTGACCAAGGTGTGACATAGATGAAGTCTCTTTTCAGGTTCCACCACAAACTAAACCGCGTAGCTGACGTCATCAACAGGGCGACAACAGCGCGGAGAGAGAAGCACGCTGTAAACCCTAAACCTAACCCTTAACCTAACCCTTAACCTAATCCTAACCCTTAACGTAACCCTACACCTAACCCTAAACCTAACCCTTACCTTAAGTTGAATCGGCTTGCTTTCAAAGCGCTATTTAAAGCGCCCTTCTTTCTCCGCGCTGGCTGTTGTCGCCCTGTTGATGACATCAGCGACACGGTTTAATCGGGCGCGGCTTAGTCGAGCGCGGTTTTGATGGGTCACGTCTTTTCAGTGCTGTTATAACTTTGAACGGTTACTAAATGAACTGTTTTAAGTCGAGGACTACCTGTATATATAGGTTGCTGAGTGACTAGTTGCCCAGACCTGCTCTAAATTATATTTACGTGCTCTAAAGCTCAAATACTTATTAGTGCAAGTACCATTTATCAAATGCCTACTTGAAGAAGTCCATACTTGACTTCTTTTTAAGATTGTCTTTAGTATATTTTATTTAGTGTAGTTCTAATTATGTTAATATACACCCAGATGAGTCATATTTTTTTAATCAGAAAAGGCTAGTTAATTTTAGGTCATACCTGAAATCCAAAATGGTATGTTTCAAACCCACAATAAGCCACTTTTCAGACATTTTACCTCCAAACAAGAGAATTTGGGACACTTCCATTTTGCAAGGTGAATACGGGTAATCCTTGCTTTACAACAGTTCATTGAGTGACTTATTCGAAGTCACAGAGGCGCTGAAAACAGTGACTTGTGACCGTTTTTCACACAACCACTGCAGCATCCACATGGTCATGAGATCAAAATTCAGAAGCTTGGCAACTGACTCTTGATTTATGACGGCTGGATTCCTGGGATCATGCGATCACTTTTTTGTGACGACCTGACAAAAAAGCATTAAAAAAAGATGTTGAGACTTTGGAAAAAGTACAAATAAGAGCAACAAAGACGATTAAGGGACTGAAGACAAAAAACACATGAAGAATAGTTGGAGGAATTCTCTAGACTGGGTGTGGCCAGTCTAGAGAAGACATGATAGCAGTATCCCAGTGCTTGAGGGGCTGCCACAAAGAAGAGGGGATCAACCTTTTTTCCAAAGCACTGAAAGGCAAGAGGAGAAACTGTGTATGGGAAGTAATCATAGAAAGAAGTCACCTGAAATTAAGGAGAAACTTCCCAACAGTGAGCACAATTAACCAGTGGAGCAGCTTGTCTTCAGGGATTATGGGTGCTTCATCACTGGAGGTTTTGTATTTTTTAAAAAGACTGGATCTGAAATGGTAGAGGGTTTCATGCTTGAGCAGGGGGTTGGAATAGAAGACCTCCAAGGTCCCTCCCAGCTCTATTCTGATTGGAGATCAATCGGGAAGCCAGATTCACTTAACATATTGCAGTGATTCACTTAGCAACTGTGGCAAGATAGGTCGTAAAATGGGGCAACATTCATTTAACTGTCTCACTTAGCAATAGAAATGTGGGGCTCAATTGTGGTCAAGGACTACTTGTATAGCAAGACTTTGCCCCTTCAGATATATCCATGTCCCAACATCCATTTTTCCTAGCACCTCTCCTCAACCACCACTGATACCCTGGCCTGTATGCTTTTTCCTTGTCAAAGGATTTGGCCTTCCGGTGTGGCGTACAGCTCAGGCATGTTCATCCACAATCTTATCAAAATCCTCCTTCCTCTGAATGGCAACCAATGGTCCTTGGTTTATCCTCCCTTTTGTCTTTTTAAACTACTGCTCAAAACATCACACTAACCCTTTAAAAAAAAATAACTATGTTTCATTCTCTATATGAGCCAAAGGGTTTGAGAATAATGCATTTTGCACAGTCTTAATTCATTACACCAAGACATTGGATTCAGCAGAATTCTGCATACAAATCTAAAGCATAAGTAGATTTCAACAGGAGCATCTTATTCATACACAATCCGGACTTGAAATCCTCAAATAAGGTGATAGTTATCTAGTTTATAGAAATATTTTATTCATCTGAATATTAGCAATGCCCAGACCCCAAAAATACTAGTGAAGATTATATGCTACTTGGTTAAATACTGCATATACTTCTTGAAATGAACTGTGCTTACTGAAAAGTACTTAATACGAACATCCTTCTAGTCAATAAAGCATATTGCAGCTTCTTTTATGGCTAAAAACTGACACAATATCAGCTATAGATACCAAACTTTGTGGAATTCATGGGGGAACCCCCCCAAATTACATAGGTACAATCAAGCAGTGAGCAAAGTACTGACCCCAAATGTTTAAATGACCGCTTAAAATTTTAATTCTAGGAACAAAATTAAACACTGTTTTGGTAATGCCAAATTATTTTTCAATGAAATGTCAAAGTCTGCATAAGGTTTACGTCAGAGATATCTGATCTTGGGAACTTTTAAGATGTGTCAACTTCAACTCACAGAATTCTGGGAGTTAAAGTCCACAGATCTTAAAAGTTGCCACGGTTGGACAACCCTGATTTAGCTAAAAGGATGTTTGTTTGTTTGTTTTTTTGGGGGGGAAGATCTGTCCGTCTATGGCTTTGGAGGAAGAATTTTGGGAGGCCCTTACTGCACATATGTGTCACTGCACATACTTAATTTTTTAGTAATCAACATTTATAAAATGATTTGTAAATGCAGAAATTTTAGTTTTTCTCATTGTTGTTTAGACCTTGCCACTGTTTTTTAATCTTGTATTAAGCACATTTTATAATAATGGCTGAAAAACACTATAATTCTGAAAATCAAAATTATAAAAATCTGTAAAACAAATAGTTTTAACTGCCTTGTATATGATTATTATTCTCAAGCATGAAAATATACTTATGAGAACAATAAATTTTGCCTGAGCAAGGTAATGGCTGGTGGTTATTTTCTATACTAAAAGAAATATTCAATTCTTGTTTAGTTTTGCAATTTTTATGTTAGGCAAACTATTCTGGGAGCATTTGATGAAAAACGATATAGAAAATTAAAGTATCATAAATAAATACTGCTACATCATTATCAATCACAGAAAAAACCCTCTGAACACTAATATAAATACATCCCCAGCCAGAAAAATACACTCAATTATATTGGTTAAGCTATAACACATCTCTTAACACTGTACAAATCATTTCTGAATGTGCCACCAAACCAAACCACCATTTTATAGAAAATTAAGGGATTTGATAAAAAAACAGCCTTGAGTCTTTGACTGAAAGGTAAACATTTTTAATTTGAATAGATGTACTCATAAGTATGCCTGAATTACTTACACAGAAACACTGACATAATTTTGAAGTACTTATTAGGATATTCCATTCAAGCTTTAATTTCAAGAAATATTCAATCAAACTGGTTAACAAGGGACAAAATATTTGCAAGTCTATTTGGCTTGAATATGTTTTAGTAGGCACTAAAATCCCTGCAGGTCTTCTTCACTTCTGGGCTTTTGCCTAAGCAAATGTGTCACTCACTTTCTATGCGGAGGATGGTATTCAAGGCAACAGTTTTATTTTTCGACGACACACATGGTTAAATACCCAGAATATATATATATATATGTATTTTTAATCTCACAACACTTTAAATCATACAAAAGAAAAGAGATTCCATTTCACAATAATGCAACATTAACAAAATGACTTCTGTGAAAAGCAATTTAAAAAGGCATTTGCTTCTTGAAATACAACCATAGACTGTGTCACAATTTTTTTCTGTGGGCCGAATGCTATCAGCAATAGAGAAAAGGAACCACTAAATTCTATCAAGTCCCAAGAGAATAAATAAATGAATTATGGACAATAAATTGCTGCCATTCAAAGATACTGAAGCATGATTAAAAACTGAGAAATGTGTCTATATTTTCATATTTCAGTTTACGATTTGGCCAGGATGACTACATTTAGAAGACTTCTAAAAAATAGCCACTTACTAAGTATGGGACAATATCAAGAAATGAGCTGGCAAAGGAATTAGTTCTTTGCAGTGCTGCAGCTGCCATAAGAAAAGACTTGCCAGTCTCCTTGTAGATGCTCCTACTGATTTAGAGATGGGAATATGTACATTCATATAGCAGATGTGACAGTAGAAGGGAAAACAGCTACCATATATCAATTAAAAGAGAATTAAAATAGTCTTCTCAGCAATCCTAATTCTAGCTTGGGAAATTTAAGGTGTTATCAATCATCTGATACATGAATAAAAGTTTGAACAATTTAGTCAATTTCAGATTACGAAAACAGGAAATAACCAGCGAGAAAGCAAATGCTTTTTTTTAACGATGCCACTTTTCACATCAGTATATTTAATTTCTTGCTAGATTGGATTAGTTGCTCAAAACATCAACATTACCCTGTTCAGTGTTGTTTTCAAAGTGAAATACAGCCAGTGCCCTGTTACCTTGCTCCCTTTTTCTCATACTACCTTTTAAAATAAAGCAGGAAGGGTGGCCAGCAGCTGGTCCCGTCTCTTCTGCCCATGACAGCTGTATCCACTTCAGCATAAAGAAAAACAAGGATGCTAAATATACACATACTTCATTAAACAGCAAGGTTTCACAAAGAAAATCTTGTGGTTGAAAACATACAGGTTGCAACAGATTTTGAGAATTTTGCATTTCATTCATAGGAGAAATAGTCACATGTTTCTAATTCAAGACAAGACAATAGGAAGCCTCCTTTGCAGAGGCAACTGATTTTTCCAGGTTTAATATTCTTTGTGAAACCTCACTTTACATTATTTCACAACCCTTATTTCCCCATTTTACAGAAATTTAAATATGAAGCACTTAAACACAACAGACAGTTGATGCAGGGAAAACGTATGTGCTAGCCCCCAAGCCAGCATGAGCTTGTCAGCAGAAAATCTTCCTCCATCCTAGACAGGAACAATTGCATAAATGTGTGGGGGAGAATATATATATTTGTTCATTTACTTTTTACTTTTTGAAAACTTTCAAACTGGCATGCCACTTTCATTTTAGTACAATTTAGCAAAATGCAGGTCCCACTTTAAGAGACCTGCATGAGACAAAACTAAACAAAATTCATTAGACTAAAATATTTCTAGGTAGTCTTCAAAATGCATGCAGCAATGTAGTGATAGAACACTGATATTACTAAAACAATCTGTGGGCTTATTTGCTTCCTTGCAGATAAGGCCACATTATTATAGTAACTGAACAGCCAAGTATATGGACAAATAATCCATCTCTTATTAACTGGGAAAGTTTACAGCAATTGCTTCTTAACTAAACATTGTCAAAACTTGCAAAACTCAGTAGTTTACTCCACTAGAAAAGACCAAGTTCTAAAGTAAATGTTGAGGTATATTTTATTTCTTTAAAGATATACTCACATTGTCTCAGTAAAAAAAAACAAAAAAGGTTTTGATTCCCCTTTCTCCGCGCAACATATCGCTAAAGTACATTTAGCAGCATTTCCCCCTCCCCCCAAAAAATCTTAACCTATTATTTTAAAATATTACATTAAAATAATTTCTACGCGTCTTGTCAGGAACATGTTAAAAATTTAGAATGACAGGGAAAAGTAGTGCTAACATGAATAGCATTACCTGAAACTTGATTAATCAAAATTAACTCATTTTTGGAACTGCCTCCAGACCTATGGCTAACTCCTGGACCAGACCAAATTTAAAAAAAAAAACAGGCTAAGTACCAATGCAAACTGTCCGATACCACATTACGGGAATATTATGGATCCTTACCAGGTTGCGAGGTGGTAAACGACTGTTCTTTTAACCCCTACACAACGGAGCCTGGCAGGGCAAGCACCTAAAAGAGAAACTGTCAGAAAAGTTTAATAGTAATGTATAACAGATGTCTTACAATTTTCACATGCATGTTTTTTTTTAAACTACCTGCTGTGCATTATATTACTATTTGGATGAAGGGTTTCTTTCTCCAGCGAAGACGGTGAAGTTTACGCATTTTGTTTTTCAGCTTCTTTTTTAAGCAACAGAGCGAGCTAGATTCCTTTTTTTTTTTTAATCTATTCCCACCATTATTCATCTCATGGGAACCTTAAAAAGCTACCGTACTTCTGCCCTTTTTGGGCTATTCTTACCACCACTGTCTACCTGCTTTCCATGCTTGCAAGTTGAGTGACAAAGCCTTTTTTTTTATCAATGCGCCTGCAGAAAACATTTCAGCCACAACACCGCTGGGCGTCCTGGACGCCACCCCAACACTGAACACAAGATGATCCTCCAACACACAAAAAGAGGGGGGAAGTTTTGCATTTCTTCCCCCATCCCTCACTTTCCACTAAGCACAGGCGGCTCTAACCAAGAAGCCAGCTTTTTTCATCACTTTCCCCCATTTATCTCGGGTTTCTTTGCTTTTTTTTGTTAGTATTATTTTATGTTACAATCCTCTTCCTCTCCTCTCTCTCCTTCTCTCTCTTTTAACTGCATCCTCCGCTAGCAAACCCCTGGGATGATGACAGCAGGCAGACACTCGGAGTATATATTTTTTTAAGTTCTGCGTAGAAGTGGAAATACTTGACCCTACATTTTGGAGAGCAAGGAGGAAGCAGCAGCAGAAGGAGGAAGAGGAGGAAGAGAAGAAGAAGAAGCGGCCGCCAAAGTCTCCGAGCTGGCCGCCCGCTTGGCGCACAGAGAGCAAAACTCCACCGAAAGGTGGTCGCGGTCCACATGGAGGCAAACGCCGCCGGGGCTGCGGGAGGACGAGGAGAGCTTCTCCGCCGGTTCTTCCTCCGGGATGGGCAGCGCGTAGTCGTGGTCGCCGTTCTCGCCGAAGGCTCCGGCCGCCGTCTCTTGGAAGAGGCTGCTGCTGATCCTCATGCGGAGGCCCAGGCTGCCGTCGCCGGCCAAGCGTCCGAGCAGGCGGCCCAAAGCGCTCTGGTTGGCCAGCACGGCCCTCAGGTAGCCCGTCTCCCGCTCCAGGTCGCGCAGGCGGCGGCAGAGGCCCCGGTTGCGGTCCCGCAGCTGCCGGTTCTCGGCCGCCAAGCCTTGCAGCCGCGTCTCCAGGCCCTGCACGTACAGCTTCTTCTTCTGGCGATTCAGGCGAGCCGCTGCCGCCGCTTTCAGGCGGTTGCTGCAAGGGCGCGCCGGCCTGGAAGAGCTCGAAGGCTCCGCCGCCTCGGCCGGAGGACTCGTCCCGTCCCAGGCCGATGGAGGGGAAGCCTCGCCGCCGCCCACCGCCGCCTCCAGCCAGGCGTCCAGTTCCAGGTCCGCGGGGAAGAGCAGGTCGTCATCGTCCGGGTCCTCCAGGGAATCTTCGGTCATCGCCGCCGCCGCCGCCGCCGCCGCTGTTTCCGTCGTCTCCTCAGGTCGCCGCTCGGCCCCCGGGCCCGGAAAGGAGCAGGCCGCGACCGCCTCTCCGGGTTTTCCCCGCCCGGACGAGGCCGCTAAGAGCTGGGCTAGGCTGTGGCGCATAATAGCGGAGCGCCCGGCGGGGCCCAGCCGTTGCCCCGGATCGTTCCAAGGAGGCCCCGGTTGGGATTAGGCCTTCCCGTCAGGCAGGCCTCAGCGCCGCTCTTCCCGAAGAGGGTGGGGGGGGAAGGGGGAAAAGGAGAGGAGGAGGCGGCGGCCACCTTCGCCTCAGGCCTCGGCCGCCTTTTTTTCCCCCTTCACGCGCGCGGCCTAACCCCCGCTTCACAAAGCCACGGCCGCGCCTGCGCACGCTCCGGCGCTCACCCTGAGCATTCTGGGAGTAGAAGTCCGGCAAGGGGGAGGGAGGAGAGGCGTGGCTCCAGGCGGGCTGCTTTTTAACGCGGAGTCTATTTAGCGAACTGTGTAAAAAATAAACGATGAGCTGAAGGGGGCGGTTTGGTCTGGAAAGTTTCGGAGGCGAAGAGATTCCGGGAAAGACGGTTGTCTTGTCGTCCCGAGCTTTCCAGCTCAGATCGGTAACTCTGCCTTGGTGCCAAGCCCCGGTGGTTCGGTTTGTCCCAAAGGTGCTTTTTCAAAAGGCGACTGGACTTTTATTTATTTTTTCTTTTTCTTTCTTTTTTTCTTTCTTTCTCTCTTTCTCCTTCTCTCTCCTCTTACCTTCTTTTTTCTCTTTCTTCTTCCCTTCCCTCCTTTTCTACCTTTTTCTTTCTTTCCTCTTTCCTCACTTTTTTCTTTCTTTATCTCTCTTCTTTTCTCTTTCTTCTTCCCTCCTGTTTTCTTTTCTTTCTTTTCTTTTTTCTTTCTTCTTTCCTCCCCTCCCCTTTTCTCCCTTTTTTATTTTTTCTCTCTCTCCCCCTCCTTCTCTTCCCTTCTCTTTCCTCTTTCTTTCTTCTTCCCTTCCCTCTCTTTTTCTCTTTTCTTATTTCTCTTCCTTGCTTCCTTTTTCTCTTTTTCTTTTTCTTTCTCTCTCTCTATTTTTTTCTTTCTTCCCTCCCCTTTTCTCTTTTCTTCCTTTTTTCTTTCATTTTATTTTTCTTTCTCCCTCCTCTCTTCCTTTCCCTTTTCTCTTTCTTTCTTCTTCCCACCCTTCCCCTTTTCTTTTTTCTTTATTTTTCTTTCTTTCTTCTTCCCTCCCCTCCCCTCCCCTTTTCTCTCTCTTTTCTCACCTTTTTTCTCTTTCTTTCTTTCTTTCTTTCTTTTTCTTTCTTTCTGTCTCTTCAGAAGTTATGGGTACTCCAACACTGAAATCTTTTAAGAAGGGACTGGACAACTTGTCTAAATTGGTTTAGTGTCTTGTGTTTGAGCAGGGGGTTGGATTAGAAGACCTTCAAAGCCCCTTCCAACTCTGTTATTCCGTGATTTCCTTGAAAATATTACACTTCTCATTCAAGAAGCTTCATCTAGAACCGAAACAGCTTTTTGGATGAAAAGCAAAACATCTTCAAGGAAAAACAAAATCCAGTTGCCTTTTGCGGGGGGGGGGGGGGGGGGGGGGAAGGGGGGGGAAACACCTTTGGGACAAGGATAATCTGGAGCAGCAGTCACCAACTGGAACTAAATGAAGTATGTAAGGAATACAGCAGGCCAAAGTCGACATTTCATTTTTCTGACAATTTTGGAGTTTGGGCAATTAAGTGGGTTACTGCTGTAGAAATGGCTAGTAGTTACTATTTGGTATAACTAAAACGTTGATGCTGTAAGTTTATTGATGTACCTGAATGCACCAAAAAAATGTGCAAGTTGCTACTTTTTTATACATTTATTTTCCCCTCTTTACTTTATCCCCTCTATCTCACCCCCTTCTCTTTTTTTCCATTGCCTTTATTTTTATTCGTATTTGATATTAAAACTTTTAATAAAAAATATAACTTTAAAAAATATGGCAAGCAGCAGAAACTACTGCTGGGAAGATTTTCCCGACATCCAGCTGAAATCAATTTTCTAAACTCAATCTAGAATTAGGTTTACAGGTAGCCCTCAACTTATGGTCACTCCCCCCCAAAAAAAATCTGTTAACAATGTAGTTGTTAAATGAGTCATGGCTGACTTCCTGACCTTCGTTACCATGATTGTTAGCAAATCATTGCAGTTGTTAAATGAATCATACCGTCCTTAAACAAATCTAGCTTTCCCCCGTTGACTTTGCTTGTCGGAAGCCAGCTGAGAAGTCACCAATGGTGATCACATGACCTCGGGACACTAAATGCTGGTTGCCAAGCCCCCCCAATTTTGATCATGTGACCATGGGGATGCTGCCACAATCCTAAGTGGAAAGGACTGTTGTATTGAAAGTATTTGGTATTTAGTATTTGGTATTTATTGTCACTTATAGGCCGCCCTATAAGGATTAGAGCAGTGTTGTATTGAAAGGATTAGAGCATTTGCTGGCTGGGGAATTCTGGGAGTTGAAGTCCAGACGTCTTCAAGTTGCCAAGGTTGAGAAACACTGGATTAGAGCATGTGCAGAGTGTAACTAATTCAAACTTTTGATATTCCTTGCTGAGGTAAAGCGCCATTGTAACCTAATGTGCTAACTGAGGAGATAAAGCCAAAAAGCTTTGCTATAAGGAACTTGCTGTAAATTCAAAATGTGAATTCTGTCTGTCTATGACAATATAATATGAGATATATAATTTGTAACAAACTCCGGGCTATATGCCAGAAAATGTATTCCTTTCCACTTCTGAGGACCATGAGCTTTGCATAAAACCATGGATAAGAAATTATGTCTCTATAGCAATGATAATCTGTGCAAGATGTGTAAAGTATAAGAAGGAAACGGGGGGGGGGGGGGTTGCACCTGCCTGCTTTTCTCTCCTTGCCTTCCTGTTTAAAGTGGGAGATTAAGGTCGCCCACTTTTGCTTTGATCAAAATAAAACTGATGACCAGTTGCCTCATGTTCAGAGGTTCATTGGGATTGATCCAGGGGTGGGATTGAAAAAAGTTAGCAACCGGTTCTCTGCCCAGTTGCTGGGTGGGCGTGGCCATGGTGGGCGTGGCCAACTCGGCCTCCCGCACCACGACATGGGGGCGGGCTTTTCACCCTCCCCAGGCTCCGGAGGGTTTCCTCAAGCCTCCGGGAGGGTGAAAAGAGCTTCCAATGGGCTCCGGAGGACAGAAAAAGGCCTGGTTTTGGACTTCCAGTAGGCCCATTTTTCGCCCGCCCCAGGCTCCGGAGGCTTTCCCCAAGCTTCTAGGAGGGCAAAAATGGCCTCCCCCAGACTCCGGAAGCCCTCTGGGAGCCGTAAACAGGCCTGTTTTTCACACACACCCCCAAGGCTCCGGAGGATTTTCCCAAGACTGTAGGAAGGCGAAAACGGTCTCTTCCGGAGGCTGGAAACAGGCCCATTTTTGGTACTTCCGGTAGGCCTGTTTTTCACCCTCCCCAGGCTCCGGAGGTTTTCCCTGAGCCTCTAGGAGGGCAAAAATGTCCAACAGGCTCCGGAAACTGGCCCATTTCCGGACTTCCAGAAGGCCCATTTTTCACCCTCCCAGAGACTTTGCAAGGGCCCTGCAACTTGCTTGCGATAATGAATGAGCCGCATTTAGACTCCTGGGAGGGGAAGGGTCAGCCCGTCCTTGCAACCACCAGTTCGGCGAACCAGATGCAAAATTAACATCCAGTTCGCCCGAACTGGTCCGAACCAACTGAGCCCCACCCCTGGATTTATCAGATTCTGAGCTGCACCAAAACCTAACCGTATCTTCAAGTCATCACTGAACGAATGGCTAAGAGTCGAGAACTATCTGCAGACCTGTCAGCAGTATCTTAAAATGCATTTACTGTTAACCTAAGCGACTCCTGGTCAAAGATAAGTATGTTAGGAATGGCACGAGGCTTAAATGCAAAATCTCCACTTTATACCGGAAAGCATTATGATCTTGACACATTTATTTGACAGTTATTCTAAATATTGAACTTCTCTCTGGGCTGCGTGGTCAACATAGCAATCGCAGCCACCTAAGAATAATCCATCTATCTAACTCTAAATAAAAGGTGTTGTGTTTAGCAACTACGACGGGGGGAGAAAAGCAACCCATATGTGTTAAAAGGCGAGTCTTAAGGAAGGCTTCCGATGGAGAGGAATACTTAAATGTGTCCGTTACGCCATAAAGTGGCGTAATTTGCTATTTAACTCTTTCTCTTTGTTCAGCAGTTCGGTGCTGTGCTTTCTGTAAGCTTCGAAATGCATTCGGAGCTCGGAGTTAGCTTGTTCTGCCCCCTCAAGACGTCGCCTTAAATCTCTAACTCGGAGGTTACTATCCACCATGGCGGCTTCTGTCTCAAACTGTTGTTCGGCTGCCTGCTTGGCCTTCTCCATATCTTCCGCTTTCTTCTCCAGCTGGAGGATCTCTCGTTGTTTTTCCTGAAGCATCTTCCCTCTCTCCATCGCCAGCTTCAACAGGTCCTCCTTCTCCTTGGCAAGGACATCTAGCTTGGCTTGCAGGCTGCTCTCAGTTTCTCTTAGCTGCCTCTCTGTTTGCTCCAGTTGGTGGCGGATCGGTTTTTGTTTTTTCTCTAAGACGTCCAGTTGCCTTTTCAAGGAGTCCATCTCCTTGGTGTAGACTCTGGTTTGTTCTCTCTGGCTTTCCAGAAGTTCATTCTCTCGTTCTTCGGCTGAGTGGCAGCGCTGCTGGTAAGTTTTCTTCAAGGCCTCCATATCCGTGGAAAGTTTCTTGAACTCGGAAGAAAGTTGGGCCAGATCTTTTTCTTTATCTTTCAAAGGTTGGCTGAAAAGGCTTTCGTTTTCCTGACGCAGGCGGCCATTTTCTTCTCGGAGCTGCTTATTCTGCCGTTTGTGCTCGTCTTTGAAGCGGATCATTTCTTCGTGGTTGGCAGCCAAGTCCATAAAGCGCTGCTCCAGGTGCTGGATGCGTCGCGTCTGATTCTCCAACCTCAAGGCATCCCCCCTTCTCGTCTCCTCCAGCTCGCCGTTGATCTGTTCCAGCGTCTTACAGCGCAAGAGTTGGTCGTCGGCTCTCTTCTTGAGGATGCAGATCAACTGGGCCTGTTCGTTGATGCGCGAACGCAGCAGGGCCTTCTCGCCCTTCTCCTCATCAGGAAGGCCGTGGAGCTTCTCCAACTGGTCGAAAGGATCCCCCATGCTCCATTCTAGCTCTCCTTCCATATCTTGGGATATTTTCGGATTCTTCCCGTCCTGAGGCATATCAAGGAAACGGTTTTCTCTTGCTGTCCCAAACACAGGTTCCCCAGTGGCTTGCCTCAGGTGAACATTCAAAAATTCTGAACTGCCCTTCAGAAGTTCAATGGATCCAAATGACAGTTGGTGGCAAAGTTCCAAGAATTCTGTGACATCACAAGCTTAGAAGGCCCCGGCTATCCAGAACTGACATAGTTTTCTCTCTATGTCTTGATCCTACTGCCATCTTTTTCCTCTGTCACATCCGTTTGTGCTCAACAGAGGAATGATGTCAACTCTTTGATCTACCCAGGAACAAAGAGACAGCATGAAATCCATCCATATCTAGTAGATTTTAAGTTGTGCCAGTTCTTGGCATCAGTCAATTCACAATAAATAGGCAAACATTCATCTTTTCAACAGGTGCCTTTCTCAAATCTTCTTGAAGAGAAATACGAACCGTATTTTTCAAGAGATGCTTTTGCGTCCTTCTTAAATCTGTTTATTTAAAGAGACGAGAGTAAGCAGGAGATAGCCGTGCTTCTTCTTATAATACTTTTCGGACTATAAGATGCACCGGTGTATAAGATGCACCAAGATTTTGAAGAGGTAAGTAAGGGGGAAAAAGTTTTTGTCTTCCCTCCTGGCCCCCAGGAGCACCCTGCAGGCTTCAGCAGGGCTGGGGGAAGGCAAAGAAACCCCTGCTTTTGTGAAAAACAGGCCATTTTTTCACAAAAACAGGCATTTCCCCCTTCCCCCAGTCCTGCTGAAGCCTACAGAGTGCTTCTGGGGACTGGGAGAAGGGAAAAATGCCTCCATTTTTGCAAAAAACAGCCCATTTTTTGTAAAAATGGGATGTGCGTGCAGGGCTTCGGGAGGCCAAAAATGGCTATATTCAGTGTATAAGACGCACCAACATTTCCACACTCTTTTAGGGGGGGTGCGTCTTATACTCTGAAAAATATGGTAATTCAAAAGCTGCTTTGCCTCCATTTCAAGGCGCCCCAGTACTCTGGGTTTTCTATGGAATACAGGTAGTCCTCGACTTACAGCAGTTCATTTAGTGACCAAAGTTACAATGGAACTAAAAAAAGTGACTGAATGACCCTTTCAGCACCCCCACATGGTCACATGATCAAATTTCAAATGGTTTAGAAACTGACTCATATTTATGACGGGTGCGATCCCCCAGGGTCATGCGATCCCCTTTTTCGACTTTCTGGCGAGCAAAGTCAATGAAAAAGCCAGATTCATTTAACAACGGTGTTACTAATTTAACAACTGCAGCGATTGACTTAACGAATATGGCAGGAAAGGTTGTAAAATGGGATAAAATCCACTGTCTCGTTTAGCAGCAGAAATTTTGGTTTCAATTATGGTCGTAAGTTGAGAACTACTTGTATATTTAAAAAGTTCTTAAAGGACTACCAACTTTCATAAATATTTAGTCAAAAACATCCTATTTATTGGGATTTTTCTCTACTTTGTGAGTGCTGAGTAACCCTGGAAGTTTTGCTCTCTTTCTGCATCTAGTTTGGCATTTTCTGTCCAAACTCGATAATCAAATCTGACTCTGTGTAGTTTTCAAGCTACAAAGATGCCACCTGTTGAAGGTGGAGGATTAAGGACTAAAAGGGCGGGGGGGGAACCCTTCAAGGAAGCAATATACTATGTAGTTTGGATTTTAAAAAATAAGGGGAAAGTAAACTCAAGATAAATTTTGCCATGCAGCTTCTATTCCTTCTCTCCCAGCAAATATAGCAAAATAGGCTGAAAAATAGCTTCTATCTCAGAGCAGTAACCATACTGAATTCTATGGTGCAGTGCAATATTGGGTTTTCAATTTCAATTATATAGAAAGTAAAGGATGTATGTTTGTCTTTTTATTTTTATAGTTATAATGTACACTGAAGATGGCATTCAATTTCATTGTACCATGTGCAAAGACAATAAACTAAAGTCAACTAAATTTAACGTATTTTTCTAATCAAGTCTAACTTCCTTATTCAACAGATTCCATTCAATCAATATATATTATAATGGGGAAGAGAGCTAAGTCTTTATCCTTTGACATGCTTGTTCTTTAATCCCAGCCTACTTAAAATAGCATTTTTAGATGAAACAGTGTAGTTGTTAAAAACCAAACTAGGTCAGGATAGATACTACAGTACTCTTTCCTAGAATCCGTATAATAGAGAATTATGTTAGGAAATACTCCACCATGATAAGTAGACTGTCTATTTACAATGAAAGAAGGCATCTGGTTCAGTTACAGAATGGATGGAGCTTACAAAAGGAAGCACCGGGGCGTGTGGGGGAGACACAAAGTCCTTACTAAAAGTATAGAACACAGAAGAATAGGATGGGAAGGGACCTTGGAGGTCTTCTAGTCCAACCCCCTGCCCATGGCAGATCCCATACCATTCCAGACAAAATCTTTCCTAGACCAATTCTCAAACACAGCTCGTCTGTCTGGAATCCACACTGTATATCGGGCATTAATATAATCGTGTGAGTCCAGAAGTATTTTATGAGAAGAGTCCTCCACTCCTCTGTTCACAACAGAATCCCTTATGCCACCAGGCTCCAAATGTTGGGTTTGGACAACCTGGAACTTTGCCTATGGTCTGACCTAAGGGTAGTACACAAAATTGTCTACTACGACATCCTACCTGTCAATGACCACTTCAGCTTCAATTGCAATAATACTCGTGCAAACATCGATACAAACTCAAGGTAAACTGCTCCAAACTCGATTGCAGAAAATACGACTTCAGCAACAGAGGGGTCAACACCTGGAATGGTCTACCCGACTCCGTTGTTACATCCTCAAACCCTCCACAGCTTCAACCTCAAACTGTCTACAGTGGACCTCACCCCATTCCTAAGAGGTCCGTAAAGGGGGCGTGCATAAGCGCACCAGCGTGCCTACCGTCCCTGCCCGACTGTTCCCATTTATTTGTACCTATTTCCTGTGTTCTTATTCATGTTTATTCTTATTCCTGTTATCTTGTACATGAGTGACAAACTAAATAAATAAAATGAATGAATGATTGCGTCCAGTCTCTTCTTAAAAACTTCCAGTGATGGGACATCCACAACTTCTGGAGGCAAAGCCGTTCCTCTGATTAATTGTCGTCACCGACAGGAAATTTCTCCTTAATTTGAAACTTCAGAATTAAATTTGAACATTGAATACTCTCATAATTAAAACAAGAAGACCTGGAGACGAGACTAATAAACATGAATGCAAATTCCTCTGATTTTATATACGTGTCTCCATTTTTACCATCATCGTCTGAGCTACAGGTTCTGGATTTGGTCGTTCTTATATATTTCCCTTTCATTTAAAGAATCATTTAGAAAGAAAGGTTACTTTAGATCAGTAAACTCTCTCCTTACCATGTTTTAATTCTCTTGCCTCTCTTGGACTGGCACTCCTCTGCAGTTTGCATCTCCCTGGAAACGGAGACGGCAACAGAAGTCTAGCTGTTCCTTTTGGAGTCTGAGACTTTTATCTTGCTTTCAAAATAAAACCTTCCAAGGGTTTGTGTGTGGAATGAAAGTTTTGGCTGTCCCTACATGGAACTCTTAATGGCAGAAAGCAAAGAGGAACTAAAGAGCCTCTTGATGCAGGTGAAGGAGGAGGGTGCAAATGTTGGCTTGAAACCCAACATTAAGAAAACTAAGATCATGGCATCCAGCCCTCTCAATTCCTGGCAAATAGATGGGGGTGGCGACAGACTTTATTTTCCCGGGTTCCAAGATCATTGCAGATGGAGATTGCAGCCGAGAAATTAAAAGATGCTTGCCCCTGGGGAGGAAAGCTATGGCAAATCTAGACAGCTTACTAAAAAAACAGAGACATCACCCTGCCAACAAAAGTGTGTAGAACTGTGCATGGTCAAGGCTATGATTTTTCCAGTTGCAATGGATGGCTGTAAAAGTCGGACCATAAAAAAGGCTGAGCACCAAAGAATGGAGGCCTTTGAACTCTGGTGCTGGAGAAGACTCCTACGAGTCCCTTGGACTGCAAGGTGATCCAACCTGTCAGTCCTAGAGGAGATCAACCCTGACTGCTCTTTAGAAGGCCAGATCCTGAAGAGGAAACTCAAATCCTTTGGCCACCTAATGAGAAGGAAGAAGGACTCCCTGGAGAAGAGCATAATGCTGGGAACAATTGAAGGCAAAAGAAGAAGGGGACGACAGAGAATGAGGTGGATGGATGGAGTCACTGAAGCAGTCGGCATGGGATTAAATGGACTCCAGAGGATGGTAGAGGACAGGAAGGCCTGGAAGAATGTTGTCCATGGGCTCGCGACATGACTTCACAGCTAACAAAACACATGCAACAGACATTTGTTTCCTATCCAGAGAAGTTTGAAAACATGCATTATCTACAGCACCAGCTGATAACCCTTGAAGACTATTGCTGACCTGACAATTAAAAAAGTAATAAAGGCGAAACACTGAAACATAAAGCTGGCAAAAAAAAAAAGATAACCTTTTTGGTAACTGTGGATACAGATGCTTTACAATTTAAATACCGATGCTTTACAATTTAAATGGCCGAAAGTGTGCCCCTGTCCATATCTACTTAAAAAGCCAGCCTGGCTATGATCAGTGGAACATATTGATGATCAAATATTAAGAGTCCAATCTGTAAGGGCTTGCACAGGATTGAATTCCACTGAGTTCTGGGGAATATCACCCAAGGGAATAAATTGCAAATTTGCAAGTTTATCTTCTGATACACTGAGATTGCAACTGATTCAGAGTAAGAGTTGGAAGGGACCTTGGAGGTCTTCTAGCCCAACACCCTGCTCAAGCAGGAAACCTTATATCATTTCAGACAAATGGTTGTCCAATCTCTTCTTAAAAACTTCCAGTGTTGGAGAATTCACAACTTCTGGAGGCAAGCTGTTGCATTGATTAATTGTTCTACCTGTCAGGAAATTTCTCCTTCGTTCTAGGTTGCTTCTCTCCTTGATTAGTTTCCATTCATTGCTTCTTGCCCAGCCTTCTGGCGTTTTGGAGAATAAATAGAATGAGGTGGGGTAGTGGAGGGGAGGGGAGGAGAGGAGAAGAGAAGAACAGAGATGGAAGGGACCTTGGAGGCCTTCTAGTCCAACCCCGTTTAGGTAAGAAACCCAACACCACTTCAGACAAATGGTTATCCAATATCTTCTTAAAAACAACCAGTGTTGGGGCATTCACAACTTCTGGAGACAAGTGGTTCCACTGATTAATTGTTCTCACTGTCAGGAAATTTCTCCTTAGTTCTAAGTTGCTCCTTCACCAACTTATAAATCTTCACCAATAATCATTTAACTTATTTCGTGAAATCCTTTCATTCCTTTTCATGGATCAATTTAAAAGACCACACAAGACAACTGCGCATAATTTAAATACATTTCATGTTTTAATACATACAGTGTTTATTCAAGATTAGAAGAGTTTGATTTAAAACTCAGTACCAGGTGATATGCAGACCCATGTTTCATCCAGCAAAAGCAAGGTCAAGTTATATACAGCTTAAAGATGCCCACTGCTGACATTTACACCTGATGAAAGAATTGATTCCCCCAGACATTAATCTCTGTATCTCTCTAGCTCTTCTCTCCGTCAAACCTCCAGCAAATCGTATCACCTGGAAAGCAATTTATCACTCCTGTCATTTTTATTTTGTCATTTTTGCTACCATCAGCATCCGGAGTGGGAGTGTGTCTTCTACCCAGGTGTTGGGAGAGTTGATCATTCTTTCCCATAAGGTGGCTTCATCTAATGAAGAATCCATCCAATCCACTGGAATGCCATAGCTTTTGCCTAGTAAAAGTGTTTAAATAAATGAGATTAGTAGCAAATATTGATTAGTTATCTGCACTGTGATATACAGGTTGTCTTCAATTGTTTAGTGGCGTTTGAAGTTGCAACGGCACTGAAAATGTTTTCTACATTTCCACAGAGAGAGGGACAGAGAGGGAAAGAAAGAGGGAAGGAGAGAGAGAAGAAAAAGGAAGAATAGCACTTAGACATATATACCACTTCATAGTCTTTTTACAACCCTCTCTAAGTGGTTTACAGAGTCAGCCTCTTGCCCCCAACAATCTGGGTCTTCATTTTGCCCACCTCAGAAGGATGGAAGGATGTCATCCTTGAGCCGGTGAGATGTGAACTGCCGAAATGCAGCTAGCAATCAGCTGAAGTAGCCTGCAGTACTGCACTCTAACCACTGTACCACCTCAGCAAGGAAGGAAGGAAGGAAGGAAGGAAGGAAGGAAGGAAGGAAAAGAAAGAAAATAAAAAAGAAAGATAGAGAAAGAAAGAAAGAAAGAAAAGAAGAAAAAGGATAGAGAGAAAGAGAAAGGAAAGGAAGGAAGGAGGGAGAAAAAAAAGAAAAAAGAAAAGAAAAAATAGAGGAAGAAGAAGAAAGAGAAAACAGAGAGAAAAGAGAGAGAGAAAGAAAGGAAGAAAGAAAAGGAGAAAAAGGATAGAGAGAAAGAGAAAGGAAAGGAAGGAAGGAGGGAGAAAGAAAAAGAAAGAAAAAGAAAAGAAAAAATAGAGGAAGAAGAAAGAGAAAACAGAGAGAAGAAAGAGAGAAAGAAAGAAAGAAAGAAAGAAAAGGAGAAAAAGGATAGAGAGAAAGAGAAAGGAAAGGAAGAAAGGGAGAAAGAAAAAAGAAAGAAAAAGAAAAGAAAAAATAGAGGAAGAAGAAAGAGAAAACAGAGAGAAAAGAGAGAGAGAAAAAAAGAAAGAAAGAAAGAAAGAAAGAAAGAAAGAAAGAGGAGAAAGTGATAGAAACTTGTACCTGTTCCAAGTCCTATTCTAAGTCCTCCTAGGAAATGGTTGGCAAGCTTATTATGATCCCAAACCGTAAGTTCCACGCATGCTTCTTTCAAGTCTTCGGGTTTGAAGCCATCGTAAACCATAGTGTGGTTGAAGACCGGATTCGTCGTCTTTGCAACAGCTCTCGTCTTCTGACGGCTCTTTCTACTTGTATCCGGAAGAACAGTACTTTGGACAACAAAGACAAAAGAAATGATACTCCATACACTTTAGAACCGGGGGGGGGGGATGTCCAACCCTGGCAATTTTAAGACTTGTAGACTTCCATTCCCAAAATTCTTCAGCCATCCATGCTGTCTGGAGAATTCTGGGAGTTGCAGTCCATAGGTCTTAAAGTTGCTAAAGTTGAATTTCTCTGCTTTAGATGGTATATATTTTGCAGTAATACTACACATGCTGTATAAAAGCAAAGAGGGAATTACTATTTCTCATATCTAAGAGGTAAAAATTTGGAAACAATAAACAATAAAAGTGATCTTATAAAATCTTATTTGGCTGACTTTCTAATTTACAGAATGCCTTTTGTCTTCCAATTGCTGCTTTGCAATGCTATGCAGTATCACTGCCTATTCTATTGGGTTTTATGCTGTTCATTTACTAATTGATCAAATTTCTACCCTGCTCATCTCACCTAAGTGACACAGGGAAGTTTACAAAACACTATAAAATAAAATGGGTGGAAACTAATCAAGGAGAGAAGCAACTTAGAACTGAAGAGAAATTTCCTGACGGAACAATTAATCAGTGGAACTGCTTGCTTCCAGAAGTTGTGAATGCTCTAACACTGGACGTTTTTAATAAGATGTTGGATAACCATTTATCTGAAGTGGTGTAAGGTTTCCTGCCTAGGCAGAAGACCTCCAAGGTCCCTTCCAACTCTGCTATTCTATTCTATTTTCTCTCTTCTCTTCGCTTCTATTTTCTCTATTCTATTCTATTTTCTCTTCTCTATTTTATTCTATTTTTTCTCTATTCTATTTTCTCTTCTATTTTATTTTCCCTTCTCTACTTTATTCTATTCTATTTTTCCTCTATTCTATTCTATTCTATTCTATTCTACTCTATATTTTCTCTTCTCTATTTTATTCTATTCTATTTTTTCTCTATTCTATTTTCTCTTCTATTCTCTCTTCTATTCTATTTTATTTTCTCTTCTCTATTTTATTCTACTCTATTTTTCCTCTATTCTATTCTATTCTATTCTATTCTATTCTACTCTATATTTTCTCTTCTCTATTTTATTCTATTTTCTCTGTTCTATTTTCTCTACTCTACTCTACTCTACTCTACTCTACTCTACTCTACTCTACTCTACTCTACTCTACTCTACTCTACTCTACTCTACTATAAACCTGTGACTAAAAAGCACAGTGAAGAACCCAGTTAAAAAACAAGGTTAAAATTTACAAGTAAAATCTCAAAAAGTTAACAAGGCTAAAAGGCTAACAAGGAGAGCCAGCTCAAATCCCAACTTAGCCACAAAAGCGAGTTGGGTGACTGTCTTTCAGCCCAGCCCACCCTACAGGGTTGTTACGGGGAAAAACAAGAGGAGGAGAAGGAAGTGTTGGATATGTTCGCTGCCTTGGGTTATTTGTGCTTGACAGTGGTGGCTGAACACAGCTATGGAAAATGTTGATCAGCAGATACCACTTTTCTAAGAGTTCAGTCGTAACAAGGAACAGGAGGTCAGGAAGTAATGATTGTCTGAGATGGTGTCAGTCTTATCAGGTAGACCAGACAGGAAACGCAGCCAGGTAAACTAACTCTACTTTATTGTAAAACTACATTAACTGAATCTGAACAAGTCTGAATGTATAATTCTCCCACCGTGTTGTGGCCTATAGGCCACCGGTCCTTCCAGCAGCCGAATCGGAGGAGGAGGAGGAGGAGGAGGAGGAGGAGGAGGAGGAGGAGGAGGCGGCGGAGGCGGTGGTGGTGGTGGTGGTGGTGTGGGAGTCAGGGTCAGCATCAAGACAACCTGAGAGCTCCAAGGGGGAAGTGGGAATGGAGCTGGCAGAGAGAGAGGCAGAGCCTGGGCTGTCCGTCAGCCCCCAGATGGAGAGTCAACAGCCACCAGCCTGAAGGTGGCTGATGAGGAAGAGGAGGAACAGGTAGGTCCAGTGCCTGACGCGCAGATGTCCAGAAGGCAGAGGAGAGCAGTGGAAATCCACGGGCAATGTTTATAGAACACGTAGGGTGGAATAAATTAAAACCAACTGACGATGTAATTATCAACACCCAGGTAGTCCCTAGTGATGAAATAGTAAAACCAGCAATTAAAGAAGAAGTGCAGGTACAGGAGGAACTAGAAGAACGGGAGCAGGTGAAACAGGAGAGTCCACTGGTGAGCCCTGAGTTGCCTAGACGTTCAACCCTGTGTAACACAACCACCTGACAGATATCAAGCTACTACAGCGTGTCAAGTAGATAAAGTTCCTGCTACTTATCATGAATTAACCCTGTATCCTAAGGAGGAGCAGATAGTTTGGAAAACAGCAATGGAAAAGGAACTGAAATCCTTACAAAAGTTAGGGGTGTATGAAGATGTAAGGTTACCCCCAGGTAAACATGCCATTGGTTGTAAATGGATTTTCAAGATTAAAACAAGTGTAGATGGGACTGTTACCCATAAAGCCAGATTGGTAGCACAAGGGTTTGATCAGTCAGCCAATGACTATGATGAGGTATTTGCATCTAGTCTAAAGGCTACAACATTACGTGCATCATTAGTTTGGGTAGCTAGGCATGGATATGTAGTGACTCATTTAGATATTGAGACAGCATATCTCCATGCACCGTTGCAACATACTATATATTTAAAGAAGCCTTTAGGGTTAAACACTGGTAATAACACTGATTGCTGGAAGTTAAAAAAAGTGTCTTTATGGCTTGAAGCAATCAGGATATGAATGGAATCAATGTATAGTGAAAGAGTTAACTAAGATAGGTTTTAAAGCTGGCATGGCTGATCCATGTTTGTTTAAGAAAGAAAGTAATGGTGTGATTTCATTGTTGCTATTGTTCACTGATGACATAGCATTAATCACTAAAACTGAGCAAGAAGCTACTGAGATTATTACACTGCTGAAAACACGGTTTAAAGTAAAACTCCTCGGTGAGATTAGGCAATATCTTGGGTTAAAGATAGATAAAACTAGGGGAGGATACAAAATCTCACAAACCAAGAAGATTAACTAGCTACTCAGAACGTTTAGGATGGAACTGTGTAAACCAGCTAAAACTCCAATGGGTCAGGAATTTAGCCACAAGGATGTAAAAAGCCCTATGTTTGATAAAAGTATTTATCAATCATTAATTGGTAGTTTATCGTATCTGAGTAATTGGTCAAGACCCGATATTGCATATAGTTTAAATCAATTAGCCAGGTTTAATGCTGAACCTACTGAAAGGCACTGGCAAGCTGCTAAGAAGATATTATCTTAAGAAAATGATGCATTATGCATTGTATTTAGAACCTAGAGATTTGAAATTTGAAATGATGATGATGATCTGAGCTTGACTGCATATGCTGATGCAAGTTTTGCTACAGATGTGTCTACACGGAAATCAACATCAGGATTTGTTGTATTCCCGGGAAAGGCACTAATTGGATGGCAATCTATTAGACAAAAACATTTAAGTCTATCGACTATGGAGGCTGAATTCTCATGTCTATCATTAGTATGTACGGATTTGGTTTGTTATAAACAACTCCTATTTGATATGGGTATAGATGTACGAGAGCCTAGTGTTGTTTACGAAGACAATCAAGCAGCAATTCCGATGGCATCGAATCTTGCTGTAAAAACTAGGTCAAAACACACTAATATAAGATATCTGAATGTACGGCAAAGTGTGAATAGTAAATTAGTTTCACTAGAGTATTGTATGTCTGAAGATAACATCGCAGATCACTTTACCAAGGCCCAAGGTAATATAAAGCATAAGCGTTGTTGCGAGGAATACGGATTAAGATTGTAAGATTTATATATTGTCCTACCCAAAGGGGAGAATGTTAGGAATATAATTCTAATGGTTGGGTTGGCAATATATAAATCATGTAACAATGTTGTACCTGTTTCTTTAACTCATGCTGTAAAATGTGATTGATTGCTGTTTTTCCTCAATCGGCCATAAGAGGGAGCCAGAATGACTGTTAGCTCTCCGTTTGTTAGATGCTGGGCTGATCTGATCTGAGTGTTTTGGAAGCTGGCTGTTAGAAAGTGCCATGAGCTATTGTAAGTTTTGCAACTGCTAGCAAACTTTGAGTACTGAACTGATTATATGATACTGGACTATATTATTTGGATTATCCCTTAACTGAAAGACATTGATGACTGACTGTCTTAAGCGTGTATGACTTGGACTGTTTGATGGACTCTGATACCTCTATTTCCACGAAAATAAATGCCTATTTAAACTGCGGTGTCTCTGTATGCTGGTTTGTGTGTTCTCCAACACAACTCTCACAACGCTTCGCTGAACGTACTTGCTCTCCCAACGGGGAGCTTACCTAACATGGACCTTGGGAAGGAAGAGCCACCGCTGCTAGCAAAGCCCCACCCTAATTCTAGGGGATAAAAAGCAGGGGGCAGAGATAAATTGATGTGGCAGACAACTATTTATCTCCCCTGCCAGACAGATGTGTTAGCCTGCATTGAGAGGGAAACTTTTTGCCGGGGCTGCTGACACTCTTAATAATGTAATCTTTGAGTTAACTTCAGAGGGTTTCTCGTATTTGGGGAGCTGGGTCAGAACACACCGGTGGTGCATTACCAATTTTTGTACTACCGGTTTGGGCGCGCTGCGAACCGCAGAAGCGTCCGGGCTGGTGGGTGGAGCCTCCCGCCGCCGCTACTACCAGTTCACCTGATCTGAGTTGTCTCTCACACTGGTACCTATTGTGCACATTTTCATTGTGCTTAAAAAGGTAACAATAAAAGTTTCCTCTGTCCAGTCATGTCCAATTCTAGGAGGGAAAGCTCATCTCCTTTTCTTAGCTGAGGTAGCCGGCATTGTCCAAAGACGTTTTCCTTGGTCATGTGGCCTGCATGATTACACACCAAGATGCATGGAACACTGTTTCCTCCCCACCAAAAGTGGTACCAATTTATCTACTCGCATTTGAAATGCTTTCAAACTGCTAGGGGGGCTGGAGCTGACACAAGTAACAGGAGCTCACCCCGTCACAAAGTGCTCAGGTGTCGAACCGTGGCTGTCGGCTGACAAGCTCAGCATCTTTAACACGGAGCCATTGTGCTGAGCGATGTACTTACCACTTCACAAAAGAATTGAGCTTTGGGCCTCTGAGGATGGGCAGGTCATTGCATTGTTTCACCCAAATGTGAACTTCACCGGTAGCCAGAGTCTTCTTGCCTTTAAAACAGAGACAGATATAAGAGATAATTAACAGATTGCTTCAAATCATAGTTTTACTTTTGGGTTACCTGTTGACTGTTTTTTTTATATGTAGCAGAATATAATTGTTCTGACCTAGAAGCCAAGTCCTCGTCCCGATAAACCCCTTTTACTTAATTTACAATGAATTCCTCTCCAGCAAAGTCTTTCCTCTCCCACAGCCTTTCAAGATAGTTCACAATTACCGACCTTTATCAGGCTTGGAGAGTGGCCAGGCCGATATCTTTCAGACGCCGCAATACTTGGCAAGAATGCAGGAATGAACCAATTGTCTCCTGCAAACTCCACTCCCCTTTCGCTCCTCTTTTATTCCCTATGGGAGGGGCCATTCACCGTCCACCTATGGCTGTGATGGCAAACCTATGGCACACATGTCACAGGTTGCACGTGGAGCTATTTGTCAAGGCACGGGAGGCGTTGGCCTGTCAGCTGGCCAGCGCGCATGCACCCACTGGCCAGCTGACTTCGGCCTTCTTTTAAGGCCATTTTTCGCCTTCTGGAGGCTTCCTTGAAGCCGCTGGAATGCAAAAAAATGGCTGTAGGGGCAAACCGGAAGTTCAGGAACATACTTTCGGTTTGCTCAAAGGTCATTTTTTTGCCCTCCGGAGCCTTCAGGGAAGCCTCCTGAAGGCCCCTGAAGGCCACGGAGGGCTAAAACCAGCCCGAAGTCCATTCCGGTTTGCTCATAGTACCATTTTTTCGTGCTCCAGAGGCTTCAAGGAAGCTCCTGAAGCCTCTGGAGGGCCTCCAGGAGGGGGGTTTGTTTTCACCCTTCCCCAGGCTCCTATAAAGCTTCTGGAGCCTGGGAAGGGCGACAAAAGGATGCCAAAAATGGGGGGGGGAGCACTGGTCGTGCCGCATGCGTGCTGGTGTCGTGCGCATAGCATTATGAGTGTAGCACGCCCGCGCACGATCCCCCCCTGCGCTCCCCCAGCTTTTGGCATGCAAGCCAAAAAAGGTTCACCATCACTGACCTATGGTTTTACTCCCAAGTCGACCCTTGTTCTTTAGCTGTTCCTTTCGTCTGGCAACTCTGCACATGCGCACACTGGGAACGGGCTCCAGCTGTTCGTCTGCCTCACTCATGTCTGACTCTGAAGGCAGTTGAGAACTGGCATATGGCCCTGGTCCCCTCTCTGCCTCCGACACAGAGCCCTCATCCGAGCCTTCTCCAGACTCCAGGACTGGCCCATGTTCCTCCCCAACCTACTCGCTGTCCGAATCTGCTGCCAGCTCTGCTGGCTGCTGGCGGGCCACAACAGAAAGCACACAGAGAGACAGACAGATACACTCACACAAACATACACAGACATGCATACACATGTGGAATACTTACCTCCAACAGGTTGTGGGACATACTGGAGAGCTATCTTTATCTCCCCTCTGTTTTCCAGTTCTAATCCTTTTAAGGGAGTCTTCACCATTCGGAAAAAGAAATGAAAAAAAATAAAGCAGAAACAGGCAATGCTTCTGAAAAGCCTATCTGTACTTTTGTAACTCTACATATCTTTTCATCAAACAGAATGCCCAAAGGAATAAAATGGATCTCTGGAAGTTTGAAAGGGCGACTAAAGCCCTCACAACCAACTACGTAATATCACCGGCTATTTTGTTTTCCCAAAACAAAAAACTCTACACCACAAAGCCAATATACTATATTTGTTTTAAGTTCTCACGGGCCATAAGCTTTACCAAGGCCAATGCTCACAGAGGTTTTCTACTTCAGGACATAAAGCATGATTTAGGTGACTTTTTAAAACTCCTTGTAATATCTGGGAAAATTCCAAAGGTGCTTTTTTCAAGAGGCAACTGGACTTTCTGGTTTTTCTTTTGACTTCTCATCCAAGAAGCTTCTTCAGCTCTGACTGGATGGCGGGAAATGGAAGGATTTATACTCCTTGCAGACAGCTGGTCATTTGCATCCTTTTAGAGGGTCATTGAGACCACTTGGAGGCTTGTCTGCGTCCTCTGGGTCACCTGAGTATTGCAGATAGGTGTGGAGCCTTCTTGGAACTGTTGAAAGGAGTGTGATGTAGACTGGAGATAGATGATGTTGTATCCTTCCCCCTCTGTTGACCAGCTGTCTGCAAGGAACATAAATCCTTCCATTCTCCTCTCCCTCCCTGTTCTGACTCCCCATCGTCCCACACCAACACACACTCCGAGCCAAAGATAAGTTACCGCATTTAATTAACAGACAGACAGGTTCTTGGCGGCAAACCAGCACAGACAAGCTTGGGCAGCAATAAACACAGATAAGGCTTGGCAGCAATCCAGCCTGCCAAGCTTCTAACCATGTTCTCCGACATTCGATCCTGTGTTGACTTCTGCAAGAGGGGCGTGTGCACAAGTAGTCTTTTTATAGTCTGGAGAGGAGCCTAATGACCACCAGCTGAGTGCAATTACCTCCTGTAATTGCGTAATTGTTCCTGACGCCTATTAGCTCTTTGATGGCGTGCATCCAGGAACAACTCACTACTGGCTTCCGGCTCACTCTCCCTCGTCTCCTCCCCACTGGTCCAAGGCTCAGGCGCCTCCTGGTGGCCAACCAGCCTCTCTGCACTCTGCTCGGAGTCGGAACCCTGTCCAGGGTCCTCCACATCCTCCAGAGCCGTCTCATAGGGCCCCTCGCTGTCAGAGTCTGGTGGCAGCTCCGACGGCTCCTGCTGGGCCACAACACTCCCCATTCAGTCGGCGCTGAAGAAGCTTCTTGGATGAGAAGTTAAACATCTTCAAAGAAAAACCAGGAAGTCCAGTTGCCTCTTGCAAAAACACCTTTGGGACAACCATGGATGACTGAGAATCCTCATAGACGTTAGGGAAGATTGTGCTATGCCGGCGGGTGTCTGGGCAAAGTGTCCTGAAGAACATTTAGCTCACAGTTAGCAAATCAAGACTTACCCTTGGTTTCAATGGGTACCAGATCATTTGTTTGTTCCGACTGTCATTCCAGTCCCAACTTGCCAACTCGAGCTCAACTTCACCCAGGAAGCTATTGCGGCCAAAAGTATCGTGATGCCAAACTGAGATATTCAATCTTTGACTCTTCAAAACGGCTTTGTCTATTTTATACTGCAGAGAAACAAACAGACATGAAACATGGTTCAGATGAAGTCTCCTTTCCACTGAACCTGTGATCTGTAGACACCTCCCTGCAATTTTCACGGTGACAATAGCATCCTATTATCAACAGTCGCGGGTCAGATTCTTTTGGGGTAGCTCATGAGCAAAACAGGGCAGGGTTAGAAATTACAGTTTTGGTCACCGCAATACAAAAAAGATGTGGAGATTCTAGAAAGAGTGCAGAGAAGAACAGCAAAGATGATTAGGGGCCTGGAGGCTGAAAGATATAAAGAACAGTTGCTGAAAATGGGTATGTCTAGTTTAATGAAAAGGAGGACTTGGGGTGACATGATAGCAATCTTGCAGTATTAGGAAGATTATAGAGGTCAATCTATTATCCAAAGCACTCGACGGCAGGACAAGAAGTAATGGATGGAAACTAATCAAAGAGAGATCCAACCCTAGAAATAAGGAGAAATTTCATGACAGTAAGAACCAGGAGTGGGTTGCTGCCAGTTTTACTACCGGTTTGCAACCTGCGCGGGTGCGCTGTACAATGTAAATTGTTCTTTGTGCATGCGCAGAACAATTTACAGTGAACTGCACATGCGCCGTCACTAAAAACCAAAATGGCGCAGCTCAGCGGCAGTGAGGGAGCAGTTTGGGGGCGTGGCAGGCCTTGGTCGCTCTGATCCAGGCCTGAATTCCACTACGGGTTCAGCCGAACCGGGCCGAACTAGGAGCAACCCACCCCTGTTGAGAACAATTAATCAGTGGAACAGCTTGCTTCCAGAAGTTGTGGGTGCTCCCTCATTGGAGGTTTTTAAGAAGCGATTGGTCAGCCATTTGTCTGAAATGATATTAGGTCTTCTACTTGAGCATAAGGGTGGACTAGAAGACCTCCAAGGTCCCTTCCAACTCTGCAATTTTGCCTCTGTGTTCCTAATTTTATTATTTTGGAATATGTGACTTTTCTTTGAGTTATTGTAGTTATTGTTGTTCTTGGCAGATCTACTCTTCAAATCAGCTTCATTCAATGATTCCAATCCATGAATAATATTATAGTCCTTCACCATTTCAAGATCTGGGTGTGCTCCAGTGGTGGGTTCCTTTCCCCGTCGCTACCGGTACGCTGCACATGGGGCCGCGTCCTGGTCGTGCACGCATGGACATTCCACTGTCCCTGCGACACCCAGCTGCTTGTCAAGATCGTTCAGGTGCTGCACACTGTGCGCACATGTGCAATTGGCCGGTTGCTTTAAAAACAGGCATGGAACATGGGCGGGCAAGTGGGCCAAACAAGTCACCGTACCGGTACGGTGGCCTCTGGTCCCGGCTACCACCGGTACGGCCGTACCAGGCTGTACCGGCCAGAACCCACCTCTGATGTGCTCCCTATGAATAAAATTGTCCCTAATATGAAGATACTGCTAAATCTTGCAAGAGTTTTTTTTTTAATATCCTCAAGATCTCATGTGACCCAAATTTCACAATATTACACACAATATTTCTTCCATTTTCTGATGAAAGCTGCTGAAATGCCACCAGTTTTCAGCTGTTTCTACCCCTGGATGCCTATTCATCACAGTTTAACTTTTATTGTCGATCCAGGTTTCTGTCACTTTTGATTTATTGTATTTGCTACTCTGTTGCTATGTTGTGATTTTAATTAGGCAAACCTCTATTAGTCCTTGGAAAATGCAGCAGGGTAAAAACAACGTAAATAAAAATAAAGCATTTAAATTAAAACACAGGATAATTTGCAGACACAGTACTTATGGTTGATGGGCATTTACCGTATTTTTCAGAGTATAAGATGCTCCAGAATATAAGACGCACATTAGTTTTTGGGGAGGGAAACAAGAAAAAAAAATCTGCTTCTGCCTCCCAGCATCCATCAGTTTTTATCTGGCTAGCGTCCTTGCTGCAAATAGCAAATGGTCTGGTCAGCTTCAGCACGTTATCCCAGCTGGTTCACCACAAGCAGCTGATTGGCGGTTGGATCAGCCTCCCGAAATACCACGAATCAGCTGTTCCAGGATGCCGGGATCGCCACAGCCCATTGGGGCCTGCGTGCATCGTGTTTTTGGCCTCCATGCGTCCCATTTTCAGCCTCCGCATGCTCTGTTTTAGACCCGTTCCAAGCTGCAGGGATCGTCCCAACACATCACCGCCGATCGCCGCCTCCGCATGTTGCGTTTTGGCCTCCGCGCATCACATTTACGGACTCCGCACACCACATGTACGGCTTCTGCGCATCACGTTTTTGGCCCGTTCCAGGAGGCCGATCCCTGCCACCTGCAACTAGATGAAAACACGATGCACGGAGACCAAAAACAGGACATGCGGAGGCCAAAAACATGACGCACGGAGGCAGCAATCGGCTGGAATGGGCCACAGACGGGGCATGCGGAGGCCAAAAACATAATGCGCAGAGGCCAAAAACTCCCAGCGGATGGGGATGGCAGATGAGAGCCAACAGGTGGGAGCCGGTGGGTAGGTGGGGCTTCAGCAACATTCGCTGTATAAGACGCTCAGAAATTTTCACCCACTTTTGGTGGGAGTGGGTTTTATACTCTGAAAAATATGATATGTTATTGACGGCTTATGGGTCATTTCAATTGGTGTTGCCTCTGATAAAACTCCATAGATTTTCTACATGACAAGCCTACTATTGACTCCCATGCTAGGTAGTCCTCAACTTAGAACTTTAACTGGGCCCAAAACATTTGCTGAGTTGTTGAGTGAATTTTGTCCCCAATTTACAACCTTTCCTGCCACAATCCCTGCAGTGGTTAATAGCAAGGTTGTAAAGTGAATCCCTCTTCTCCTTGCTTGTCCGATGGCCACAAACAGTCATCATATGATCCTTGGTGTTTTCTGAGCTTGTTTTTCTTTCAGACGTTTCATTTACCGAACTAGGTAACATCATCAGTGCTGGTAGGGAGTACGGTTTGCTCTCAGTTTATATTCTAGCGCTTGGCCTGTCAGTGTTGGTGGGGATGGTCTTACGGGTTCTTTGGCTGGGCTATTAATTGTCGGCTTGCTTGGTAGTTCTTCAATTGGGGTGTTGTTTATTTCTCGATTGTTGGTCTGATTTAAAATTTGATCTATGCTCCTCTGGGTGAACCCCTCATCAGAAAGAAAGAAAATTTTATAAAGTTATAATATTGTGTGGGCCTGGGGAGGAGAGGTGAGATAATCAGTAAATAACCTTTAGTTAACTACAATAATAAGAATGTAATGTTAATGGACAATATTTAATGATACATACAGGTGTGTTACGGTGGGGGGGAATGCTTAGATATCTTACTTAACCGAATTAATTTTAGAACATGTCATAAAGGTGCAATGGTATTGGAGACCTATTGAAATTGCAAATGAACACCAGTAGGTGGTTGTGTCTTTTAATATAAATGATTCTAGGTAAAAACATGTTTAAACAATGGTAACTAAATGAGAATTATGGTTCAGGGATAGTAAAATACATAACTTTTCTTTCTTGACTTAAAATGTACAACATGATTTGAAGTATATGCAAGGACTGTGAAAGAAACGCATGGAATATATTTGTAACCAATCGATAAGCTTTCAACAAGATGTAACGAAAGATGGGTTTTTTTCTTTTTTTCTTTTTGTTTAACTAAAACAATAAAAAAATTCTCAAAAAAAAGAAAGAAAAAGGTGCAAGTTACCCGTAATATCTCATTGAAGACAGGATTGAGTGTCTTCTTCTTCACAGATGTCTTTCTTTTGCCCAGTTTATGTTTTTCTGGTAGCAGGTAACTCTTCACATATCTAAAAAGGTTTCATGGCCAAATATGAGAAGACAAGAATTAGAATACGATTTCCAGTGAAGCTCAGTACCAACCTAAAAACCTTTGGTTAGATTATGTTTCTCTTTAAATGAAAAAAAAGATATTTGATTTTGTTACAAGCTTCTGCTAAAAAATTGAAATATGAAATATTTTTTCCTCTGCAAATGCCTTTCAGCCCTATTTGGGTTTGCACATTTACTGAATTTTAGAAGCTTGACAGCAGAAAAAAGGCACAATGGTCCATTGAGTCTACCCTTTGAGTTTTTTTCTTTTTCTTAATTTATTAATTAATTTACTAATTTTAATTACTATTTATTTATTTTATTAGCAGGAGAGTCTGAATTCTAATCCAGCCTTAGGCATGAAAGCTGACTGGGTGACTTTGGGCCAATCACCAGGAGACTGTGAGTTCTAGTCCCCCCTTAGGCCTGAAAGCTGACTGGGTGACTTTGAGCCAATCACCAGGAGATGGTGAGTTTCAGTCCTGCCTTAGGCATGAAAGCCGACTGGGTGACTTTGGGCCAATCACCAGGAGACAGTGAGTTATAGTCCCGCCTTAGGATGAAAGCTAACTGGATGATGTTGGGCCAATCACCAGGAGATGGTGAGTTTTAGTCCTGCCTTAGGCATCAAAGCTGACTGGGTGACTTTGGGCCAATCACCAGGAGATGGTGAGTTCTAGTCCCGCTTTAGGATGAAAGCTAACTGGATGACGTTGGGCCAATCATCAGGAGACGGTGAGTTCTAGTCCCCCCTTAGGCCTGAAAGCTGACTGGATGACTTTGGGCCAATCACCAAGAGACGGTGAGTTCTAGCCCCCCCTCCCTTAGGATGAAAGCTAACTGGATGACGTTGGGCCAATCACCAGGAGACGGTGAGTTTTAGTCCTGCCTTAGCCAGCTGGGTGACTCTGGGCCAGTTAACCTTCTCTAAGCCCAACACACCTCACAGGTTTGTTGTGGAGAAAATAGGAGGAAGAAGGTACACTAGATATATTCGCCACCTTGAGTTATTCATAAAAGCAATAAAGATGATATACAAATACAAACAAACAAATAATGAAAGTAATACAGCACAGTTCTTTTTATTTTTCTAAAAAAAAAAAACTGTTTCAGATTCTCTCCTCCAACTGCACTTACGGATCTGAACGTTGCCTTTTCACGTCGGCAATTGCCAAATCCTTGCCCTGGGCAATGAAAATATGGAACTCCTTCAACTGTTCCACATAGTCAATGGCAAACTGGAGATTCCCTGTCACATCCACGTTGCCAAAATCTCCACTGTACACGCTCATCACACTGGTGCTCACCTGCAGATGTCCGGAAGGAAGAGGAGAAATGCTTTTTTAACAGTTGAATTGCACCATTAGAGAGACACTGAAGTACAGAAGAAGAAAAAAACATCTTTGAATGCGATAGAAATGTAGGGAAGAACAACTGAGAAACCCTTTAAAGATCTTATGCAAAGGGAGAGATATCAGCCACACATCCAAGGAAAGCATGCTCTTTTTTTTTTAGTAAGCAAAAATCATTAAGAGGACTCATGCAAAGAATAATATTATACCTCTCACCCAGCAGAAAATATTTCGTCTGCTCGTATCTTTAAATTCTACTACAATGGTACCTTGGCACTCAACTGCATCAAAGTTGGTACTCAATGCTTTTTGACGCAAAAAAAATTGTCAATTCTTTGTTCAGTACTCAATGCACAAGCTAGAATTTGTTAGCATTGGGTGCCTTGTGACTCACTGCATTATTCCTCATGGGAAAAATTTGTCTGGTACTTGGTACTCATCACGTCTCCTGGAACTAATTAACAATGAGTACCGAAGCAGAGGTGGGTTGCTGCCGGTTCAGCCCAGATCAGCTGAACCAGTAGTAGTGGCGGCGGGAGGCTCCATGGCACGACAAAACCGTGCTCGACTAAAGCGCGCCCGATTAAACTGCGTCGCTGATGTCATCAACAGGGCGACAACAGCGAGCATGGAGAAAGAAGGGCGCTTTAAATAGCGCTTTGAAAGCAAGCCAATTCAACTTAAGGTAAGGGTTAGGTTTAAGGTTAGGTTTAGGGTTAGGTTTAGGGTTAGGTTAAGGGTTAGGGTTAGGTTTAGGGTTAGGTTTAGGGTTAGGTTTAGGTTTAGGGTTAGGTTAAGGGTTAGGGTTAGGTTTAGGGTTAGGTTAAGGGTTAGGGTTAGGTTAAGGGTTAGGTTTAGGGTTAGGTTTAGGGTCAGGTTTAGGGTCAGGTTTAGGATTAGGTTTGGGGGGGTTAGGTTTAGGTGTTAATTTTAGGTTTAGCGTTTACAGCGTGCTCCTGTCTCCGCGCTGTTGTCGCCCTGTTGATGACGTCAGCTACGCGGTTTCGTCGAGCGCGCTTTAGTCGAACGCGGTTTTGTGGTGGAACCAGGAGGCTCCACCCACCCACCTGCAGAAGCATTGCATATGCGTGGAAGCGAGCATGGGAGCGTGGCCAAAACGTTAGTAAAAGAATTAGCAACCCACCTCTGTACCAAAGTACCCAAAGGTGGTATTCAGCCAGTTCAGACCAGTTCTGGCGTACCAGCAGCGGAAATTTTGAGTAGTTCGGAGAACCGGCAAATACTACCTCTGGTTGCCACCACCACCACCACCTCACCCCTGTTGTTCCCTATCCTATGTTCCCTTGTTATTTGAACGGCAGAGCAAGTGGCCATGCCTTAGCTGATCAAAGAAACAGCTCAGCTCAACAGCACTGACATCGAGGGCGGTCTTTTGAGTGCTGCGCGTGCACGCAAAGCACACGTTAGACGTGCACGCGTGCAAAGCGTGCATGTGTATGCAAAATAGGAAAAGATTTGGAAACCCACCACTGGAAGTCCCCCCCCCTCTCTTAACTGGTTTTGCTTTTGACTTTTCCTTCTATACTCATTATTTGGAGGTTTGTGCCCAGACCTATTGTATAATTATCCATTGGTGTCGTTTAGCATTTAATCCTAGCATTTATGAGAATCTCTCTTATTCTCTAAACAATGCAGGGACCAAGGCAATATAAGACCTGTTTCTATAGATATTTAAGGTCAGTTCAATCTCTCCTGAAAATTCAAGGCTGATTTAAAGTTCAAAATGCAAGTGCATTGCTTTATTAGCCTGCCTGTGGTGAACTTCATCAAGATTTCCTAAAGAAAGAATTCTACATCAGTACAGAGTTCAAAAAAATTCAACAAGTCTTCATGGCGCAACAGCTACCAGAGACTTTAATATTAATTCATAAATTCAGACATTCTGGATTCCCATTTGGGTTTTCTGGCCAGTCACGGCAAACCAGAATGAATTCCCTGGTGACTTTGGCCGTTGGCTTCAATAAACCGTACAAGAATTGAAATTAGTTATGCTTTGTTTCACAGTTGCTAAGAACAGTGCTGCCAACAAGCACTCTCTGAAGGCACTAAAGAAAGGACCTTCCAAAAATAAAACTGAAAAAATAATTCAGATGAGAAAAGATTTTGGAAAGGGGGGGGGAGAGATACCCTCTAACCAAGCTCAGGTTCTGGACATAAAACTTTGGACATCATGCTACAATTTTCTTGGCAACATTACAGAAGTATCTTTTGTTGCTTCCACAATGTTGTTTGAACTTCCATTCTAGGATTCTGGTGTTGTCCACCATCCTTAATTTTCCAATTCAAACTAAGTTGGCCAAAGTTTCAAACCCAAAGATGTACAAAGTAGTCCTCGACTTACGACCACACAACTGAGCCCCAAATTTGTGTTGCTACAAGGCATTTGTTCAATGAATTTTGTCCCATTTTAAGATTCTCGCCATAGTTGGTAAGTTAGTAACACGGTTGTTAAGTAAATCTGGCTTTCTCGTTGACTTTTCTTATCAGAAGGTCACAAAAGGTGACCACATGGCACTAGGACACTGCAAGCATCATAAATATGAGTCAGATGCCAAGGGTCTCTAATTTTGATTGTGGGGATGCTGCAATGAATGTGTGAAAAATGCTCATAAGTCACTTTTTTTTAGTCCAGTTGTAGCAATAGCCCTTAGACTTATATACTGTGTTTTGGCCCACCAAAGATCCTCAGCCAGTGGATCTGGCAACAGACTCGGACAGTAAGGAGGTTGAGGAGGAACATGGGCCAATCCTGGAGTCTGGGGAAGGCTCCGATGAGGGCTCTGCATCAGAGGGAGAGAGGGGGCCAGTGCCGTCCGACTGTTATCAGCTGCCTTTGGAGTCAGACATCAGTGAGGCAGATGAACAGCTGGAGCCTGTTCCCAGTGCGTGCATGCACAGAGTTGCCAGACAAAAGGAACTGCTAAAGAACAAGGGCCAACTCAGGAATAAAGCCACAGGTGGACGGTGAATGGCCCCTCCCATAGGGAATAAAGAGGAGCGAAAGGGGAGTGGAGTTTGCAGGAGACAATTAGTTCAATTCATTAGGGTGAAGATCTGTTCCTGACTTCTTGCCAAGTAATTGCTGCCACAGCGTGGAGTTTGGGAGATATCGGCCTGGCAATTCTCCAAGCCTGATAAAGGTCTGTAGTTGTGAGATCTCCTGAAAGATTGTTATTGGGACTGCTGGGGAGGAATTCGCTTTAAACTAAATAAAAGGGGTTTTATCGGGACGAGGAGTCGGCTTCGTGCTTTTGGGAAGCCTCGGTCAGAACACACCACTTCACAGTGCTTTCCAGCCCTCTCTAAGCGGTTTACAGAGTCAGCCTATTGCCCCCAACAATCTGGGTCCTCATTCAACTGACCTCAGAAGGATGGAAGACTGAGTCAACCTTGAGCCTGGTGAGAATTGATCTGTCAAACTGCTGGAAGCTGGCAGTCAGCAGAAGTAGCCTGCAGTACTGCATTCTAGCCACTGTGCCACCGCAGCTTCAAGTGGTCATTAAACTTCAAACGATCGCTAAATAAACTTTTGTCAAGGACTACCTGTAATAATTAATCAAGATCTTTTATAAGGGCACCAAGCAGAGGAGGTATTCAGCTGTTTCTCTCAGGTTTGAGCAAGCCGACAGCAGCAGCGGCTGCAGGAGGCTCCGCCCACCCGCCCCGACGTAATGCATGAGCGCCGTGCATGCGCAGATGTGGCACATGCGAGCAAAGAGAGAGAGAGAGCGCTCACATTTGTGAACTGGTAGGGAAGGTAAATGAATCCCACCGCTGACGCCAAGCATTAACTCCCAAAGAAGTCAGGGAAGGCTATTAGTGAAAGCAGCAGGATTAAACTAGAGTTTTGGTTTACATACAGAAGACAAGGATGCCAAGCCCGAAGAGCCGCTAAGATTGGTTAGGGAACTCGGGCTCTTTGTGATTCTCCCATGTCGGTAACTGCTCTCGGATGCTGTATCTGTCTCTCTGTCATCGCTCTACAAGACATTACACAAAGGGAGAGAGAAAGAAAAGTCTGCACAGATGTTCGAAAAAGTGGTAAGGACAACAAAGAGCTCTGCCAAGATTCCCAAGTCTGGGATCCGTCCAGCCATATCTCAGGTTAATGTGGCATGCATCATTTGCATGCAATCATTGGAGCAGCACTTAATGAAAACAACAGAAAGGAAATTTAGTTGGTGCATTCAGGAGATCCGGCATTCCCTCTTCAAACCAATTTTGATCGATTTTTAAAAAGTGGCCTGTTTCACTGGCTAGTGGTGTAGATAAAAGAAATGATGTGCTGTATTTTATTATTATTATTATTATTCTGATTCTTCCTTGATTTTGTTCTGGGCCATCTGTCCCTAAGACAAAGGAGCCAGTGTTGCAATCCCCAGGTTTTATCAAATCTGATCCTACGAGCAAAGAAAATATATTTCTAATTCCAGAGGTGCTTCTAGAAAAGCTAGCCCTCGAGTTTCAACCACAACCGAGACCCGAATTTTGGTTGCTAGGAAGGCGGTTGTTAAGGGAGTCATGCCCAATTTTATTTTTTGCCAGGGTTATTAAGTGCATTGCTGCACTTATGTCATCATTAAGCAAATTGGGTTTAATGCTGTTTTAATTTCAAATGGTCATTAAATCAATGTTTGTAAGTCAAAGCTTACCTATATCTAAGAATTAATATAGTTGGATTTAATCTACATATTGTGGCTTGCTTGGGAGTCTGTCTTAGTGCATTCTATGAATTGTAGCCACTGACATTTGCAAACCAGAGTTTATGGCAGTGAAGTTTGGGCTTTTTAAGAGGGACTGCTTTATTCCTTGCTTGTGAGTGAATCTGTTCTAACTGTGGACTCTCTTTCAATGTAATATTTTTATTAGTTATTAGCTGATAACCCGATGTTGTCCGGGTATTTATTTATAGAGGGAAAATATCGGACAAAACGTAATTTCTAATGTTGGATTTTCTCCCTTGTGGAGTATTGTGAAGCCTTTACCATGGCAACTCCACTGCACTGTACAGTAGAAGCCATCTTAAGGCACAACAGGCTGTATCTTAACAGAACACACACTCCAAGGGGTGTTAGGGGTGTCTTACCCCCACAAGAGTTGTTCCAGAGTTATGCTGGAACATACACACAGCCATTTTTATATATACGGTGTGTGTGTGTGTGTATTATTATTATTATGTGGTTAATCTTTGGTGAGATTCACAGCCTTTGGGGCTGGTTGGTAGCTCAACAGCTCGAGTCCTAACCAAAGACCTAGGAACTGTTAAGGTAACGTCGGAGGATATAAGCTGTTCCAAGTAGGGTGGTTTTTTGTAGAGTCAGAATGTTCAAGTCTGATAAATTTAGAATCTCCAAATAGCGAGGTAGCCCTTTAGGTATTGCTCCAAGGGCTCCAATTACAATTGGGAGCAACACATGATTTCTTTTTCCACAGTCGCTCAACATAAATTTGCAAGTCCCGGTACTTTGTGATTTTTTTCTTGCTGTTTATCTTCAATTCGTGCATCACCAGGTATTGCAATGTCTATTATTATTATTGTTGTTGTTGTGTAAGACCGTCAAAGGCAGTTGTGTCCGGAACTGCAAATAAACCTAGTAACCCAATAAATCAGGGGTGTCAAACTCGCGGGCTGCGGGCCAAATGCATCACACGCTGGCCGCCCCCACCCCCGGTTTAGTAAAGGGGCAAAAAAGTTACGATATGTCACGTGACGACGTTTTGACGCACGTTTGACACCCCTGAAATAAATAATTGAAGAAATAATTGGGTAAGTGATCTAATAGGGTGATAATTTGCTAAGTATCCTAACTGGATGAAAAGCAATCAGAGGGGACTGCCTTCCTTTGCAGTCAAATACACATTTTTACAATACAAATTACAATTTTAGTTTATCTTGTCAAAAAAAAAACCTGGCCTTTAGAGAAAAGAAAATGTGGTCTTTGAAACAGATGATTATTTCAATTTTTGAAAGCAGTTGTTCAACCAAATCTGGTGCATAAAGGCTTATTTATGAACCACTAAGAAAAAGTGCTGCTTTCTTAATAGGATTCTCCAAGGTATCCTTCCATTATTTTCTTTCTTACAATATTCAGACTGATTGCAATAAAAAGGAAAACGGCAAGCTTCATTTCTTTGCCCCCCCTGTTTTCAGAGTGTAGTTGCCATACATTTTACTAAAACAGCACAACCTTAAAGCGAAATCAACATTATGGCTTTTCTTAAAGAGAGATTAAAAACTTGCCTCATCTTGAAGAAATGCTGGGACCGATTTGCTCATCATCTTAATTTTTTCCGGACGCGAAAACTGACTGTCAGAGAAAGAAGGTGCTGTGGAAACTAAAAAGCAGCAATTCACACGGAGAAAGCTAATTAGAGTCTAGTTTTGCTAAAAAGATTGACTCATAAAATGTTCTTGGAAGGTAAAAAAACCAACCCAAAAGTATGCTTCAAGTATCTGAAAGTTACGTTTAATATAACCAGCAAAGTTTGCTGTAAGGAAACTCAAAGAACTAATGCAACCCATGATCTACGGAAGTCCTTTCTGTGTTTTCAAATCTCCTCTAAAATAAAGAATTTTTTACTATTTCTCCATTCCTATACCTACAACAATATAGGCCTACAAGAATTCGGTTCCACCACAAAACCGCGGTAGACAATTGCGCGCTCGACAAAAGCGCGTACGTGACATCATCACAGCGCGACGAAAACATCGTGCTGTGAGCGGTAAATTTAAAATTAAAGCGAAAACCTTACCCTAACCCCCCCAAACCTAAACCTAAACCTAACCCTAAACCTAAACCTAACCCTTAACCTAACGCTAAACCTAACGGTAACCCTTAACCTAACGCTAAACCTAACCCTAACGCTTAACGTAACCCTAAACCTAACCCTAACCCTTAACCTAACCCTAACCCTAACCCTAAACCTAACCCTTACGTTTATGTGAATCGGCTTGCTTTAATTTTATTTTAATTTTATTTATTTTTTAATTTTTTTCGTCGCGCTGCTGATGACGTCAGGTACGCGCTTTCGTCGAGCGCGGTTTTGTCGAGCGCGGTTTTGACGGGTCATGCAAGAATTCCCCCATGAGATATAAGCAAAGCTACAGTACATAAGATGATGCTTAGAGATCATTTATACCAAAACTTACATTTTAAGTAAATCAAGAATTTGTGGCAAGCCTAGTTTATAAATAAATTAACTAATGGGTTCATTCAATTTATCCATTTATTAAATAGTTACCAATATCCCTCTGTGTGGGGGGAAAAAAGCCCCTTTCGAATTGAATATTATCACAAGATGATCTGAATTCTACTCTTCCTTGTCCAGGTTCTACACACTTCTTAAATCAGGATATTTTGGATGTAATGGACCAAACTTAAAAAGATTTTATCAGAAAAATGAGGTTATAGATGATGAAGGAAAGAAGGTACAGAGGAAGCTTAAGACCAGGGTTTTCAGGCGTTTATTATTTTAGCAATAGCAATAGCAGCTAGACTTATATACCGCTTCATAGGGCTTTCAGCCCTCTCTAAGCGGTTTACAGAGTCAGCATATCGCCCCCACAGTCTGGGTCCTCATTTCACCCACCTCGGAAGGATGGAAGGCTGAGTCAACCTTGAGCCGGTGAGATTAGAACCACTGAACTGCAGATAACAGTCAGCTGAAGTGGCCTGCAGTACTGCACCCTAACCACTGCGCCACCTCGCCACCTTAAAACTACATTTTTTAGGGCTATTTCCTGCTTCAAAACAGCAGAAAAACAGGATGCTAATCTTCATCATGATACACTGAAGATTAATTTTAAATGAAACTGCATCCCAGGTACAGGTAATCCTTAACATACCACCTCAATTAGGACCAGAATTTTTGCGGTTGAGCAAGGGGGATTAACTGAGTTACACCTGATTTTATGACCTTTTTTGTCACAGTTATTAAGTGAATTGTTGTGTAGCAAATCCATCTTTCCCCATTTACTGGTCAGAAACCACCTGGTCACAAAGATCATGTGACCAGGTGGCAGTCACATGATCTTTGGACGCTGCAATCATCGTATATAGATGACAGCTGCCAAAAGCTCAAATTTTGATCACATGAGCTTGGAGATGCTACGATCATTAAAGGTTAGCACCAGTTGTAAGTAACCTCTTCTTCAGTGCCATTATAACTTTGAACTGTCACTCAATGAACTGTTATAAGTCAAGGATTACCTATATATTACTTAATTATTTTACGTTTGGAGTAACCAGACACTGCAATATAGAACTGCTCAATGCAATGCTTAACTAATAATTTTATATATTCCTTCCCATTAGGTGAAGGTAAAGGTTCCCCTCGCACATACAGTATGTGCTAGTCGTTCCCAACTCTAGGGGGCGGTGCTAATCTCCATTTCAAAGCCGAAGAGCCAGTGCTATCCGAAGACGCCTCCATGGTCATGTGGTCGGCATGACTAAACACCAAAGGCACACAGAATGCTGCTACGTTCCCACCAAAGGTGGTTCCTATTTTTCTACTTGCATTTTTTATATGCTTTCGAACTGCTAGGTTGGCAGAAGCTGGGACAAGTAATGGGAATTCCCTCCGTTAAGCGGCGCTGGGGATTCGAACCGCCAAACTGCCGATCTTTCTGATCGACATGCTCAGCTTCTTAGCCACTGAACCACTGTGTCCCTTTTTCCTTTCTATTATACAAACGAAAAAAGAAAGGAGAAGAAAGGGAAATGTTATTTTTTTCTTTTTTTTTTCTTTTCTTAAACTGAATATTCATCATCCATTCAGGCAGATGAAGAGTGGGAGGAGAAAAAAAAATACTAACGCTTAGCAATGTTGCAACTATTCAGTGGGCATCCAGTTTTCTACAAATGAAAAATGTGCTCTATATCCATCAAGAACATTAAAAAAAAAATCTTCCCTGATCCTTCTCTGGAATCAAGGCTATATTAAGCTCTCCCAAAATACCAAACCACATTTGCAAATGAGCAATAAATCCTTCACAATCAGATTATTGCTTTCTTCTGCATTACTATCTCATTCTCATGCTTTCTACCCTATGGTTTCCTTCTGTTTGCTGGGTGTTAACTTCAGATGGCAAATGGAAGCATGCCTTGCTTTAAACAGACAACGGCTCTCCGCAATGCAAAATTAGTTCTTGTTTTATAAGATGCAAACAATTAGCGGAACAAGAACAACTTACGAATGTATTAGTGGTTTAGTTATACGCATAACGTAAAATAATGAGTAGTCACAAAATGTTTTATTTTCAGGAAGGGTCTTATTACACACTTCCTTCTGGGTTGTCATTGGGCTCAGATAATCTGATAAAAAAAGTGAGACCACAAATAACATACTGTTATTATACTTAACGAGAAGGCTCTCATTATAATGGTGCTGCAATTAACCAACAGGATCTATTTATCTAGTGACGGATAATAATTTGGATGGGTTTTGAAAGCAGACTGGAAAACGTTTAGAGCGGGCAGAGGATAAGTAATCCTAAATAGTATAAATAATAACTACATTAAATATAAATAAATAATAACTACTATTTAAATATAAATAAATAATAACTGTAATCATGTTGCTTGTATTTTTACTATTTATATTGTTCTTTTCATTTCCTGGTATGATTTGATTGCTTATTAGTAACCTATGACTATCACTAAGTGCTGTATCTTATGATTCTTGGAGAATATATTTTTTTATTTTTTTCTTCTTTTTTCCTTTTATGTACACTGAGAGCATATGCATCATATGCTCCAGGATTGGGCGGCCTATAAATCTACTAAATAAATAAATAAATAAATAAATAAATAAATAAATAAATAAATAAATAAATAAATGCACCAAAGACAAATTCCTTGTGTGTCCAAACACACATGGTCAATAAAGAATTCTGTTCTATTCTGTTCTATTCTATTCCTATTCTATTCTATTATTATTCTATTCTATTCCTATTTTATTCCATTCCATTTCATATATTCTATTCCGTTCTGTTCCACTCCATCTATTCTATTCTATTCTATTCTATTCTACTCTACTCTCTCTTAACTGATATTAAGGCTAGCTATTAGCTGTCACAGAAGACCCACTACTTAATGCATACATTTTACTAAAGTAGAACATTAGGTTCATGCAACCATGTATAAAATAATTACCATCTTCAGCACTAAGCACTAAGTCTTCCCTGCCAAGGTTTATTTTTTCTTTATCTGTGCAAGAGGAAAAATGGTGAGACAATTAGGTAAATTTGGCTGTTCAGGATATCCTGGTAGGTTGCAGCTTCTAGAGATGGGAGAGAAGCAAAATGAAATTTGGAGTAAAATCAAGTTCTGAAAAGGCCGCCTTTGCAAACCACATGTCCTGTGCCACAGGAAGAAGAGGATATCTATCAACATTTTTAGTACAATTTATATGGAGGTAGTCCTTGACTTACAACTTTAATTGGGCCCAACTTTTTTATTGCTAAGCAAGACAGTTGTTAAAGTGAATTTTGCTCCATTTTACAACCTTTCTTGCCACAATTGTTAAGTGAATCACTGCAGTTGTTGAGTCAATAACACAGTTGGTAAGTAAATCTGGCTTCCCCATTGATCTTGCTTGTCAGAAGGTAATTCCAAGACCTCGGAACTCTGCAACCGGCATAAGTACATGCCAGTTGCCAAGCCTCCGAATTTTTGAGCACGTGACCTTGGGGATGCTGCCACACTTGTAAGTGTGAAAAATTGTCCCACATCACTTTTTTCAGTTCCATGGTAACTTTAAACAATCACTTAAATGAATCGTTGTAAAGTCAAGGACTACTTGAATAGTACATTGCTAAAATAATTTATGGATAAAACATTTGTATCAAATGTGTATGGCGATGATTTAATGATAATCAAGTCATCACCTGATAAGACCTTACTAACAGCATTATGCACCACGTGGGATAATGGAAATAAAATTCAAGTGCAGATAGTCCTCATTTAGCAATTGTCCAATGTAATAATGGTTCATGCTTATAATCATCATCATCATCTTCTTAACGACCCCATAATCCCTTGCAGGGTGGAGTCTGGGCAACTGAATGGAGCTAGCAGAGTGTTTACTGGCCGGATGCCCTTCCTGTTGCCAAAATTGTGCCCAAAGAGAGACATAACTGCCTATACCTAGGATTGAACTCACAGCCTCCTGATTGTGAGGGCAGTGAGATCCACCTCTAGGCCACTGCACCACTCCAACTGTTCATAATTGCAATGATGATGAAAAGTGAATTTTACCACTGACCCATCGTTGTATGTGTGACCTTTGCAGGCCTGTAAAGCAAAGGGATGTTGAATTACGACCGTAAGCACAGTTGCCCTTAGCAACCACTTCACTTAATGATGGAGTTACAGGTCCCAACTGTTAGGAATATAATTCTAAAGGCTGGGTTGGCAATATATAAATCATATAGCAATGCTGTACCTGTTTCTTTAAATCATACTGTCAAATGTGATTGGTTGCTGTTTTCCTCAATCGGCCATAAGAGGGAGCCAGAATGACTGTTAGCTCTCTGTTTTGTTAGATGCCGGGCTGATCTGATCTGAGTGTTTTTGGAAGCTGGCTGTTACAAAGTGCCGTGAGCTATTGTAAATTTTGCAATTGCTAGCAAATTTTGAGTACCAGACTGTTTGTATGTTTATGGAGTATGTTATTTGGATTATCCCTTAACTGAAAGACATTGATGACTGACTGTCTTATGCATGTATGACTTGGACTGTTTGATGGACTCTGATACCTCTATTTCCACGAAAGTAAAAGCCTATTTAAACTGCGGTGTCTCTGTATGCTGGTTTGTGTGTTCTCCAACACAACTCTCACAACGCTTCGCTGAACGTACTTGCTCTCCCAATGGGGAGCTTACCTAACACCAATTTTAGTTGCTAACTGAGGACTACCTATAATAAAAACTGGGATGAGCTATCATCGATTTGGATCCAGGAATAGCTACAATATTGATCCAGACAGGGTGTGAGCCATTTCCCTTTGCATCTTCTAAAACAATCCCACTAAAAATAATAATAAAGATATATGGTTTTTTTTCAATCCCTCCTGTCAGAGGTGGTATTCAGCAGGTTCTGACTGGTTCTGTAGAACCGTTAGCGGAAATTTTGAGTAGTTCGGAGAACCGGTAAATTCTACATCTGACTGGCCCGCCCCCATCTATTCTCTGCCTCCCGAGTCCCAGCTAATCGGAAGGAAAGGGGGATTTTGCAGTAACCTTCCCCTGGAGTGGGGGGGGGGGTTGGAGATTTTACAGTATCCTGCCCCTGCCACGCCCACAAAACCATGCCACGCCCAAAAAGCAACGCCCACAGAACCGCTAGTAAAAAAAAATTGAATCCCAAAAACTGCCTCCTGTACTTATCAACCTTGTAGATGCATTTGCTTGAGGAAAACTTTTCAAGGTAACATAAAACTGACAACAGGTTGGGAGAAAAGTAAGTTAGAAGAGAAACGTTAAGGGCATGGAAAAGGTCAGGTTTTGCTCACTTGAGGTGGCTGACGGTATATCCTCTACACTTTTAGAAGGAATTTGCCTATTTGAACTCCTTTTCAGAGCCTTCATAACGGGATTCAACTCTTCCTCCGAACCTGTTTCAAAACAAAAAATATGAGCACTGGACAACACATAGACGAAGGACCCTATCTTTTATCTGTGTTAATTCAGCCAGGTTTTAAAGATAAAAACCAAAGATTTGCAAGAGTGCCAGCCCTTATCACCATTCCTCCTCGAGGTGATCTGAAATTCCTTCATTATTCACTTCCTCCCTTTTCCCCTTCAGAGGATGAAATTTGCAAGGACGGCCACTGAATGAGACAAGGCGTGATGGGCCTTAGTCAGATGGGGTTGCCCTAGTTATTGTTGCTATGGGAAGGAAACGTTTTGAGTTGCTAGGATTTTGAAAAACTGATTGATGTAGACCAGGTTGTGATAAGTTTGGGCTGGCTGGAAGAGGATCGCAGCCACAGGCTGAGGTCGAGAATCTACTTTTGAATCTTGAGAACTGATGCAGTTGGAAGAGCTAAAGAACAGAACAGATGGCTGTTCTGACCCCCGCTTCTCCATCCAGGAACGAAAGCCGAGACAAACGTAAATGAGAATGTTTTTTTAATCAGTCCAGACTCTCGTTGGCTGAAAGCCACATAAACAAAGAGATAAGCACTCTGGCAGCAAGTCCTACAAACCTTGGCAGCAATGCAAACAAACTCTGGCAACAATCCAGCCTGCCAAGTTTGCTTCTCATTAGTCCCTAACGTTGACTTCTGCAAGAAGGGCATGGCACAAGCAGTCTCTTTTATAATCAGGAGAGGATCTTAATGAGCATTAGCTGAGCCTAATTACCTCCTGTAATTACATAGTTGTTCATGAGTAGCCCTTCGACGGCGTGCATCCCGGAACAACTCACAGGTGGTTTCTGGATCACTCACTCTTGTCTCCTCCCCACTGATCCAAGGCTCAGGCACTACCTGGTGGCCAACCAATCTCTCTGCACCCTTCTCGGAGTTGGAACCCTGTCCAGGGTCCTCCACCTCCTCCAGGGCCGACTCATAAGACCCCTCGCTGTCGGAGTCTGGTGGCAGCTCCAACAGCTCCTGCCGGGCCACAACAGATAACTAAGCAAATCTTAGTTATAGTGGATTATAGTAGATAGGAGCATCCGAGTTCCATCTGCCAGTCAGTGCCGACTGGCAACTACACGGAGGAGAGCCTTTTCAGTAGTAGCTCCGACCCTTTGGAACGATCTCCCCGTGGAGCTTCGTACCCTCACCACCGTCCAGACCTTCCGCACAGCCCTTAAGACCTGGCTAGCCCGTCAGGCCTGGGGATAAAGCTAATTTGTCCCCACCCGAATGATGAATGAATGTTGCTTACTATTTTACTTCTATGTATTGTTTGCGTCTATTGTCTGTACCCTCCCTTCCTTATTTTATGTAAGCCGCCCTGAGTCCCCTCAGGGAAAAGGGCGGCCTATAAATACTAATAAAATCCTAAAATCCTAAATCCTACTATCAGAAAAGTTCCAAACCTGTCATAATAGAGCTGGAAGGGACCTTGGAGGTCTTCTAGTCCAACCCCCTGCTCAAGCAAGAGACCCTGTACCATTTCAGACAAGTGGCTGTCCAGTCTCTTCTTAAAACCCCACCAGTGATGAAACACCCACAACTTCTGAAGGCAAGCTCTTAATTGTTCTCACTGTTAGAAAGTTTCTCCTTAAGTTTCTCTTAATTCCTTCTGATCTTAAGAAACGCCTTACGTTTCTCCTCATTCATTCCGATCAGGAAGAATTTCTGCAAGCAATCTCAGTGGTCCACATATTTTAAGAAGACAGATGTAGGAGGAAGAGCTGAGAAAGCCATAAAATGATACATTGCACTGGTTTCCAGCTGTGCAAAATTGCTTGGAATAAAAAAAATATATGCCTATCCCAAATTTACTTTGCTGGGCACAATTCTCTTAAGAATAATAATGGAGCACATTTAACTCAAAACTGTTCATTTAAGCAAAGTCCTTCCAACTGATTGAAAAGCGATGTATGAATAAAGCTTTTACTTTGTTGCTCTTCTCTGCACTCTTTCAAAAGATGTGGAGACTCTAGAAAGAGTGCAGAGAAGATCAACAAAGATGATTAGGGGACTGGAGACTAAAACATATGAGGAACGGTTGCAGGAACTGGGTATGTCTAGTTTAATAGAATGAAGGACTAGGGGAGACATGATAGAAGAGTTCCAATATCTCAGGGGTTGCCATAAAGAAGAGGAAGGCAAACTATTTTCCAAGGCACCTGAGCGTAGAACAAGAAGCAATGGGTGGAAACTAATCAAGGAGAGAAGCAACTTAGAACTGAGGAGAAATTTCCTGACAGTAAGAACAATTAATCAGTGGAACGGTTTGCCTCCAGAAGTGGTGAATGCCCCAACACTGGAAGTCTTTAAGAAAATGTTGGATAGATATTTGTCTGAAGTGGTATAGGGTTTCCTGCCTAGGCAGGGGGTTGGACTAGAAGACCTCCAAGGTCCCTTCCAACTCTGTTATGTATTGTATTGCATTATCTACCACTTGTGAAGTTGCCTTAATTTGCTAAATTGAGGGGCTAAAATGAACTTTGAAAAAGTGACTATTTAGAATTCCCATCAATTTGTGCTGGCAAAGGGAAAGGGCTGTCTACAATATTGATTATGTCTCCTTGCCACACTAAGGCAAGAAATAAATCTTGCAGGAGGATGATCCAAACTGTCAGGCATAAAGAAATTATTTTTTTAAAATTATCCAGAATATATGCTACCATTCCTGACTTCTAACTGATTGGACAGCAGGAAGATAGGAAGTCATCATAAATGTACAGATTTTTTGCCCGATGTTCTGAAGCTACTGAAAAAAAAATATAGAATTTCTGAATTTCTCAGTTCAGATCAAAATGTACTTCCATTTAAATCCCGATGAAGGTAACTATGCCTTCCTGAATCATAAATCTGGACATATTTGCTTTAGGGGACAAAAACACAATCTTTCTCAGAACTGAAGAAGCTTTAGGGATGAACAGCCAAACATCAAGGAAAAACGAAGTCTAGTTCCCGTTTGAAAAAGCACCTTTGGGACAATTAACCCTGAGGTCTCAAAGCTGCTTCCAGATTGAAGGCGTGGTGCTTCTAGATTCCACCCAACAGGAGGAAGTTTGGTTTTATGAAAAATCAATCTAACAATCTTTATAAAACAGAACCAGATAAGAATGAAATAATTTTTAAATGCTCACATATTGGATCTCTTTGGCTTCCCGGAATGGATTTATTTTCGTCTGAAAACTCTGACTCACAATTCTTGGCACCTTCATCATCATCAACATCATCATGGTTGTTATCATCAGTTGGAGGGGCAGCGTGATGAAACTCCACTTCCTTGGTTTGGAGAGGGCTTCCATAGACGGGGGTGCTTGATCTTTGCAATCCATGGTCCACCATCAGGCTTCTGTTGGCAACAATTAATGAAGTGGAAAACTCTGTTTCTCTCTCTTCCATGCTTCTGTCCTCTGTCTTATCGGCTGTGGAAGGGAAATCCTTATCTTTTTCCAGACACTGGGTTTCTGAAGAGGCTAGATTAAGATGGATTATTTTTTGGAAAGCCATGTTCTCTGAAATCTTTGCTCTTTCGTCAGTTTGCTTGGAGGCCTTCTCGGTAAGTGGGATCTTAAGTTCGCTATGGCAATCACTCGACACCGTCTCCGTCAATGTTGACATTTCTACACGTAACCTTTGTTCACCTAAATCAGGTGCTGAATCACCGGTGACTTCCTTGCCATCGACTGTGGGTGGCTGAGAAGCAGGATCGAAATGTTCCAAAATTAATTTTTCTAAATTTGATTTTAATGCCCAGTTATCTTTTGCTGGAGCAACCAATTTCACGATGGTTTCTTCTTGAGGAAGGTTTAAATGTTGAGAAGGTGGCGCCTGAGCAGCTTCCTTAAGTAATTTCTGTAAACTGAAATTAAATTCACTTTGTTGAAATCTGGAGGGTGCGCTAATCTTGTTTGCAGTTTCATTGACTTCTTGAACACAGTCTGTTTCTTGTCGACTGATAAAACCTCTGTTCTCAATAGACTTTTTGATTATTTGCATCTCATTGCTGCTCTCTGTGATTTTCTGGCTACGTGATAAAATTTCAGAGTTTTCCTGGAGTAACGTTTGGAAACGGGCTTTGAATTCAACCTGTCTAGAATTAGAAGAAACAATAGACTTTTCTACTGATTCAATTACTTCCTGACAATCCAATGTATCTTTGGCAGAAACTGAACTCACAGACGGATCAGGCTGTAATGTGGATTGTGTAAGTTTAGGAAATTCTAGGTCTCCAAGTACCATTGAATCCTCGTGAAGTATTTGTTTTATATTGCCTCTAAGTGCTGCAGGATCGCAAGATTTGGGTTTAACACTTTTCACAGCGGTTTCCGTCTCATCCAGAGGCTGCTTCCCAGCTAATTCTCCCTGGATTCTCTCCTTATGACCTGCATACTCTTTAGTGGCTTCCGTTGTGCCATCTTGCATGACAATCTTCACACTGTCGTCTTTGTATGTATCTTTGCTTCCCGCAACAATCTCACCTGCAGACTCTCTCAAATGACTGGACGTTTGGAGTGAAGCAAAGCCTTTCTTTTCATTTGTCTGTTGATAGGACTTTTGTTGATTCTCTTTAGGAATACCATCAAAAGGGGTTTCCAAAATGTCCTCAGTACTGGGCCGTGTTGCCGATTCTTTCAACAGACTGATGAGTTTGGCGTTCAAATCACTGCATTCTCTGTTTGGTGGGACATTATTTTTGGATACCATCTCAAAAACTTCCTCTTGAGGACAGTCTGTTCTGTTCTGAGATACACCACAGATATCAGGTTGTATCGGCTCTAGTGATGGAACCGGCAAGTTCTTTTCCCAAGCAGGATTATTATCTAAATACATTTGCCTATCCTCTTTCTTGGGGACTTTCATTGGCACAGATGTTAATCCTTCCAGTGATCTAGGCAAACTTCCCACGCCGGTTGTGAATTCTGCAGGCTGAGTTTGGAGCAAGTCGCATTTTTCAACAATTCCTTCTGTTTGAGAACCCACTCGAATCTCTTCTGGATCACTGGGATAAGAATGATGGCTGCGCTCCATCACCTTATTAAAGAAATCCCTTTTCTCTGATGTAGGATCTGCTGGTTCAGAGACATCCATTATTAAATGATGCCTGAGAGAGGCCTGTAGACCAGAGGTTTCCTGAAGCAACTTCTCCAAACTCGTATTAAAAGCATCAGCGGCTGCAGCTTTCGGTGGGACCGAAGTCCTATTTACAATCTCCATGACCTCACTTGCTTTAAGTCCAGATTTTCCATTCGTGTCCGGAAGGACAAAACTAGGTTCTTGAATCTGGTCATTGGGAGCCATTGGATCCTTTCCTACTAACTCTACATATGGAATCCCTTTCTTATGTATTGGTGGGCAAGAGGACTCCTGCAACTCTTCAGCCAACACCGTTGGTTGAAAACTACTGTGAACATTATGCTGTATTGCTGGTGAAACCATTTTTATTCCTGCGTGTCCCCTTATTGGGACATCATCTAAATGCATGGGTACTGTAGCTGCTGACGGGGAAAACATGGGTTCTGCTAAAGGACTTTGGCGTGAAATGTTAGCAGTGGGCTGTTTTGTTTCCTCCTCTTGCAGAGGAAAATGAGATCTTCCATCATCCAACATGGCTTGGCTACTTCCAATTCTTTCTTGTAACTCTTTTGTGTAACCCCCAGTCCTGCTCTTATGCTTCTGTAGGATGGTCTCGTCAGTTTTGCTCTGAGGTTTAGTCCCCATGTCCCAAAAGTTTCTCAGGCTCTGGAATTGGGCAGGGTTGAGCATTTGAGACCTGGATTCTTCGTCCATTTTTTCTTTCAGTGAATGAATCTTAAAAGGAGACTTTGGCTGAAGAGCGGGTACAATAGTCCCTTTTCCTAAAGCAGTGGCCTTTGGCCTTTCACCTTCTTTAGAAGATAGTCTTTCTTTGTAACTCGGCTGCAAATTTCTCTCATTCAACAATCCCGTAACGTTATTATTTTTCTGGTCCTTTGAAAGTACTTCATTGGCTCTATTAATGTCTTGGCTTTCCGTAGCTTTATCCCCTTGAGTGGGCCTGCTTGTTCCTGAAAACGTAACGCCATCGCCTTCCATCTCAGAGTCCTCCTCACTTAGCTCCACTTTTCTGAAGGTAACTAAATTATATTTGCTTTGTTCGTGGTCAGATTCACTGGTTACATACCCAGAAGATCCGCTAGCTGCTTTTAGCCTAGCGTATTCCTTTGTATAATTAGACATGTTTTCATTTGTAAGAACTTCCTTATTTTCGAGCTCCGGAGTCTTCTGCCCACCTTCCCAGAAAGCCTTCATATCCTTGACTCTTTTCTCATCTCCTATCATTGGTGGTTGTGTTAACTCATGTTGTTGCAGAATCGGGTTACTTCTATTGTTGGCATGGGCCATATGTTCGCCATCTAGAAAACTACAGTCCTTTCCTTTAGGATCTTTTGGAGTTTCTCCAGATTTCAGCTCCATGTTTTCTTCTTCCAAGAAAGATTTAACATCTCTCTCTCCCTCAGGGTAGATCTGTGAACTGGTTTCTCTTTTCATTCCAGTTCTGAAAGAAGCGTCTTCAGAGTTCTTCAAATCCACGTAGGTTTTACTTCCAAAAGCATCTTCACATCTGTCTTTTAGGTTGCTGTCATCCATCTTGTCCTTACTCTGATCAATGGTCTGGAAATGGATTCTCTTAGTGATATGAATATTGCGAGAAGTTGCCTTCTCGTTTTCTTTGCTTTGGTTCAAAGGAGCTTGGTCTCCTAGGATCTCATCCCTTGGACTTTCTTTTTCCGAAAATGACAATTGTCCCGGTTGCTTTATGACATCCTGGAGCCTTAAGTCTCTGCTCGTCGACTCTCCTCTTTGATACAGAGAGGATTTCAGATTTAACGGATCTGAATTTGACCCCTTATCTTCTCCAACTGCAGACCATTCTACTGACTTTGGAGGGTCCATTTCCTCTGCGAATGGCCTTTCCTGGGAGGTTATCAAAACTGTTTCTTTGTCAGCCGTACTGGAACTTCTTTTGAACCAGTCTAGCACTTTGGATATGGATTCATCGGCGGCCTTCAAATTTTCAGCAGCATATTTGTCAACAACAAGAGCAGGCTTACCTTGTTCAGGGCCTGCAAGGCCAGGTTTTGGCAACATGGCTTCCTCTGCTTCAGCCAAACGTAACTCCGGGCCTACAAGAGACACAGACAATATTTCTGTGACAGAAATACAGACAATTGCTTTTTAGAGAAGGAGGTAAAAGGGACAAATTAAAGGTTTGGAAATAGACAGATATTTAGATAAAGAGATAAGGCCCCTAGCTAGAGTAGAATTCTATTGGATTAACTTATTTGGTTTCAATATAGTTTGAAATCCTGCAAGTAATAAATTAACTGAGATTAGGAATGATGTACACTGTTTAAGTTTTAATAATGATGGGAAGCTGAGCTCAATGTAGAGAGTTTATTGATTTTTCCATTTTTTTTTTGTTTTTTTATTCCTTTTTTTTCCCTTTATCTCTTATCTTTTAATTTTTAATCTATTTGGTTTTAATATACTCTAGACTGTGTTTGATAAAAAGCTATGCCGGGTATGGGATCTGGGAAGTCAGAAGGGGGCTTGGGAGGGGGGTTTACTGGGGGGAGGGGGGGAGGGGGGAAATATAGTTTCAACTTCCAAAACAATAAGAATGCACTTGTATACTGCTGCTCTTTTTTCTTTTTTTTTCTCTTTTCCTTTTATTTTCCTTTTCTTTTCTTTTCTTTCAATTTTAGCGTAAAATACAAATCGAATAGATTAATGAATAGTAGAAATACACCGAAGCGAGGAGTAGAGGGAAAGAAGAGGGAGGAGTAAAGAGGGAGTGAGAGTGGAATGTAAGGAGGGTGAGATGGAGGGAAGGGGAGAAAGGAATGTCTGAGGGGGAGGGGAAATAGAAGAGGGGAATGTTGGAGGGGAGAAATGAAAGTTGGAGGGGGAGAAGAAAGGGTGTATGGAGGATGAAGTGTTATGTTGGTTTTCTATAGTGGAATAGAAGATGAATTGTGTTTATTGTTTTTTTTAATTGCACAGTATATAAGAGATTGTACGAAATGAAAATGAAAATGAAATAAAACAGTTAATAGAGTAAAAAAAAAAAGAGAGACACAGACAATATTTCTTGAGAAATGGGGGAGAGGGGGAGGGAATTTATAGCCTCCCAAATTAATGGTATCACTTGATTTCCAACTGCCTAGATCGGCCTGACTATATACCAGGGGTGGGGAATTATAGCGTCCTTATGACTTGTGGACTTCAACTCCCAAAATTCCTGAACCCGCCATGTTGGCTCAGGAATTCTGGGAGTTAAAGTCCACAGTCATAAAAGAGCCATAGTTCCCGACCTCTGCTATATACCTTTAAAAAAATGTATTTCATTTTTAGATGTATTTTGAATTAGAAAAGGGGCCATTTTTGATGGCAGTTTTCCAGTCTGTCAAATACTTCCCAAAACATTGCCTGACAGCTAAAATACTTGTATTTTTAAAGCTAATTTTAAAATGTGTTGTCCGAGTTATAGGATTTTACATCAGCCAATCATTTAAATTGGTAGTTTAATTATTACCTAGGATGTCCAACGGCAGAAGAGCCGAGGTGGCGCAGTGGTTAAATGCAGCACTGCAGGCTACTTCAGCTGACTGCAGTTCTGCAGTTCGGCTGTTCAAATCCCACCGGCTCAGGGTTGACTCAGCCTTCCATCCTTCCGAGGTGGGTAAAATGAGGACCCGGATTGTTCTTGGGGGCAATATGCTGACTCTGTAAACCGCTTAGAGAGGGCTGAAAGCCCTATGAAGCGGTATATAAGTCTAACTGCTATTGCTACTGCTAATCGGTGTTTTTTAAGTAAAGATACTTATATGTTATTTATTTACATTCCATGTCCTGCATTTTCATTTTTTTAAAAAAAAAACAATCTCCCAGAACACTAGAATTGGTAGAAATTCTTGAACAGCCTGCTAATCTGTTTTGACAATGCAGCTACTACTACATTTTGTAGAAGAATCCTAAAATCATAGCGTTTGAAGTGACTTCAGACTCCCTCCCCAGAAGATTACAAGATTTATTATTTTTACAAATAACTCAAGGCAGAGAACATATCCAATACTCCTCTTTTCTCCACAACAACAACCCTGTGAGGTGTGTTGGGCTGAGAGAGAGTGATTGGCCCAAGGTCACCCAGCCGGCATTTATGGCTAAGCAATAGCAATAGCATTTAGACTTATATAACAGTTCACGGTGCTTTTTACAGCCCTCTCTAAGCGGTTTATAGAGTCAGCCTATTGCCCCCCACCCCAATAATCTGGGTTCTCATTTTACCCACCTCGGAAGGATGGAAGGCTAAGTCAACCTGGAGCCTGGTGAGATTCGAACTGCCAAATTGCAGGCAGCCAGCAGTCAGCAGAAGTAGCTTGCAGTACTGCATTCTAACCACTGTGCCACCACAGCTCTAAGGCAGGATTTGAACTCATGGTCCCTCACTTTTGAACCTGGTGCCTTAACCACGAGATCCAACTTTTATAGGTTATAGGTTTATTGGATTTATATGCCGCCCTTCTCCCAAGGACTCAGGGCGGCGTACAACATAAAAGAAAACACATATTACAAAAATTAAAAGGGACATTAAATAAAGTATCCAAAAAAACCCCAATTGATATTTACAATAAAAATTTGAAAATTAAATTAAATTAACAACCAATTAATCCAATATTTTATTCTATTCAGGCCAGGCCGGCTTGCTGGAAAAGCCAACTTTTTAGGGTGCGTCGGAAAGAACTTTTCTTGGAAAATTTCCAGTGATGAAGCCTCTATGCCTCCAGAAAATAAGCTGTTCCATTGCTTTGTAACTCTGACAGTAAAGAAATTCCTCCTTATTTCAAGTTTAGGTCTCTTTAAATAAAGTTTCCACCTACTGATTCTTGACCTACTCTCAGGAACTCTAGATATTCAACCCATACTCACTTCTTTGTGACAGCTCTTCAAACTTTGAAAACTACTATTGTGTCTCCAATTAGCTTTCTTATCTCAAATGAAATATACCCAATTCCTTCATATTTTAGATAAAAAATCTTAAAATTCCTGGTCAAATTTTAAGCTGAAACTTCCTGTTACAACCATTTGAAAGGCACCAATCAGCTGTTTTTATTTTCTCATAATGCGATTAGACCAGTCTATATAGGAGGTGACCAAATAGAGATCGAAGGCAGGGTCAAACACATCATTAGTTTGGAGTCCATATGCAGCCATAAAAGACCTAAATTCAGCCCTCCTGGAATTCCACTGCCATAATTTATCTTGACTATTAATAGTTCAGATTCTTGTATATAGTAGCATGGAATAAACTGGTGGATCAGTGGCTAAGATGCTGAGCTTGTCAATCAGAAAGATCAGCAGTTTGGCAGTTCGAATCCCTAGCGCCGCGTAACGGAGTGAGCTCCCGTTACTTGTCCCAGCTTCTGCCAACCTAGCAGTTTGAAAGCATGTAAAAATGCTAGTAGAAAAATAGGAACCACCTTTGGTAGGAAGGAAACAGCCTGCCATGTGCCTTTGGCATTTAGTCATGCCAGCCACATGACCACGGAGATGTCTTGTGCTGGCTCTTCAACTTTGAAACAGAGATGAGCAGTGCCCCCTAGACTCAGGAATGACTAGTACATATGTGCGAGGGGAATCTTTACCTTTCACTTTGAACTCAACTTCTATTCCTGATTACTTCTGCAAGACAGTTTGGCCACTAGCTATGGAAACAAACCAGTTTGCCCACACTAAATAACAAACAACGATTTGCCAAAAATTATAAAATAAATATAAAATATAAAACAAGATGCACAATTGGAATAAAGAAGAATTTTTCTGTTTAAGTTCAGATTCTGGAGTCCTAGCACTTCCATCCCAACAAACACAGCAAAATCCTTCTCCAAGCCTTATTACTTACCAGCTACATGAAAAAATAAACCCGAGTCTCCTTAAGAATAATAACTTGCTAGTTCTAATTCTGTTTGACAGTGTTGCCGCTATTTCCACCATTGTTTAATGCATCCTGAATGAAATAATTGGCAAGTACACCAACAATATGATGATGGGGAATTAACAAAGAGGCAAAGACATTAAAAGTACACGTAGTCCTCGATTTATGACCACAATGGAGCCCCAAATTTGCCTTGGGGAAGCAAGATAGTTAAGTGAATTTTCTCCCACTTTACGACCTTTCTTGCCACAGTTAAGTGAATCACTGCAGTCGTTAAGTTAGTAACTGGTTGTTAAGTGAATCCGGCTTCCCCTTTGATTTGGCTTGTCAGAAGGTAGCAAAAGTTGACCACGTTACACTGAGACACTGCAGCCATCATAAATACATACACGTTGTCGGTTGCCATGCCTTTAGAAGGACATTTCTGTATATAAGAAAATATTATAATATTCTGTATATATATATATATATATCCAAATTTTGATCACATGGTAACGGGGAGGATGCAATGGTCCTACCATATTTTTCGGAGTATAAGACACACCTTTTTCCCCCCCAAAAAGAGGATGAAAATCTGGGTGTGTCTTATACACTGAATACAGCATTTTTGGCCTACCAAAACCCTGCACCGTTTGCAAAAATGGATGTGCACAGTGTTTGGGAAGCTTGCAAAGTGCTCTTGGGGGCTGCGGAGGGCAAAAATGAGCGAAAAACGGGATGTTTTTGCTCGTTTTTGCCCTCCCCCTCCCCAGCCCCCAGGAGCACTCTACAAGCCTTCCAAAACACTGCATGCCCCCCTTTTTTTTGCAAAAAAACAGGCATGCCGAGGGTTTGGGAGGCCCATAGAGAGCAAACATGTTTTTTTTTTCAATTTACCTCTTCAAAATCATGGTGCGTCTTATACTCCAGTGCATCTTATAGTCCGAAAAATATGGCAAGTGTGAAAAAAAGTCATGTAACTTTGAGTCAGTGGTGGGTTGCAGGTGGTATGCCCCAGTACGGGCGTACTGGAGCCTGCCCGGAGTACCGGATACCGTTCCGGTACGGTGCTACAGAGGGCCCACCTACCCACCCGAGCTCCTTACCTTTCCTTTAAGCCTTTGGTGCGTACGCCGCCTGCGCGATGCTCCGCCGAGCAGCTGGAGTGGGATCTGGAACCCACCACTGTTTTGGGTGGTCACTAAATGAATGGTTGTAAAACGAGGACTACCTGTACTATCATACTCCTAAAAACAGGACTGAAGATAGGCTGAAACAAGGGTGACTGACCCCTTGACTAGATGCTATCTCATTGGCTTTCGTTATATTTCTTACCAGCGCTGGGTTGTGTGGTGTCCCTTGGCTCAGGATTCAGCTGCTTAATTTTGGACTGAGACACAAGTGTAACCGTTTCATTGTCCATGGTGTTGGGAACCATCTTCCTGGATGGTTCCCCTTGAAGTGTAGCTGCTGCGGGAGGACTTTTCACCAACGATGGAAGATCTGAGTCATTAAAGCTGTAGGAACTTGAAGGCATTTCTCCTTCTTGAGATCCTTGCCCATCCTTCACATTACCATCTAAAGCCGGAGACAGGACCTTGCTGGCTTGCTGGAGAAGGTGGACTGTCTAAATAGTTGACTTCATTCTCGTTGGCCTTAACAGAGTTGGTGTCTAACAAATTGAACTCCCCAAGCTCTTTGCCCTCGTGCAACTCGAGTTTTGGTGGACATTCATTCTTCTTTACGCTGGAGGAGAACCTGACCTGCTTTAGCATTTCCAGTGAGTTTTGAGGATTGTCTTCTCCTGGGGGAGGGCTCTTCTCTGCAACGTCTTCAAGGATGGTGGAGTTTGGCAACCCACTTTTGTTAGGTGGCTCCAAGGTTTGACTGAGACGCAACACTTCAGAATCCGTGGAACTTGAACTGGAGCTTCGTTTGAGGATGCTCTTGGGCGGCCTTCCTTGGCCGTTGGCCTGCTTGGTCCTTCTAGGTGCTCTGGGTAAGGAATCGTTACTCTGCAAGCTGAGATCAGAGGTCTTGTGGACATTCTTCCTAGTTTTTGGTACAGGCAGTTTTCCTGTCTGCCTAAATTCTGAAGAAGGTTGTTCAGATGCTTCTCTTCTGCTGTAGTTCGATAAATTTACTCTGGGCTGGTTTTCTATGGAAGGTGAAAGAGTGACTGCAAAGCAAGGCACATACACACAGAAAGAGAGAGTGGGGAGAGATGGAGGGAGGGAGAGAGGGAGGGAGAGGGGGAGGAGAGAGAGAGAAGAGAGAGGGAGGGAGACAAAAGGGAGAGGGGAGAAAAGGGGAGAGGGAAGGAGATGACGGGAGGGAAAGAGGTACGGAGAAGGGGAGCGAGAGAGGGC
>NC_045546.1:7510548-7570548 GCF_009769535.1 Thamnophis elegans
TCTATTCTTTCTATATTCTATTCTATTCTTTCTCTATTCTATTCTATTCTTTCTCTATTCTATTCTATTCTATATTCTATTCTTTCTATATTCTATTCTATTCTATATTCTATTCTATTCTATATTCTATTCTATTCTATTCTATTCTTTCTATATTCTATTCTATTCTTTCTACATTCTATTCTATTCTTTCTATATTCTATTCTATTCTATATTCTATTCTATTCTTTCTATATTCTATTCTATTCTTTCTGTTCTATTCTATTCTTTCTCTATTCTATTCTATTCTATTCTATTCTTTCTATATTCTATTCTATTCTATATTCTATTCTATTCTATTCTTTCTATATTCTATTCTATTCTATTCTTTCTACTCAGCCTCCCAGCTGATCTTCTTTCGTTGCCTTGAACAGGAAAATGGAGCTGGAAAGCGGTTAGTGGGGTGGGGAAGGAATGTGGATTTTACAGTATCCTTCCCCTGCCACACCCACAAAACCATACCCACAGAACCGATAGTATAAAAAGAAAATTAATTCCCACCACTGATGCTAGGGGCTTATTTCTGGGATAGGTCTTATTTTCAGGGAAACAGAGCAATGCTTGGATCAAAACAGGTAAGATAGAGATCACAACAGCACAATCAAAAAGCTGCACTTTTCTACGTGCCTGACATATCCATTTACCTACAAAACAGTTAAGACTTGGATCACCCGGCATCAGACTTTCTGAAATGTGAAGCTATTTAAGTAATTAGTCCCTAAAGGCCTACTATTTCATTTACTGGCTGACAAGCAGGCAGCTCGGCTGGTTTGGCAGCAAACAACTTTCAGTATGATCTGATATTGCAAAATGCATTTCCCGAGGCTTCCAAAAATAAAATGGGATTGGGAATCCAAGAAAAAGCTCTCCTCTCTCCAAAGTTGTCCCTGGTGGCACCAGATTTTTTTTTCTTTCCAGTGACAATCCTGGCTTCTTTCATTTTCATATGTTAAAGTAGAAACGTTTGGGAGAAGTTGGCCAAGGAGTTAGAATTATTTGGAAAACAAGAATTATTTGGAAAACATCTCAAGAACTTCCAGGGAGCGTATTCTTAGACTGCTCAGAGGTCTAACGTACTGTATTTTTCAGAGTATAAGATGCACCCTTTTCCTCAAAAAAGAGGCTGAAAATCTGGGTGCATCATACACTGAATACAGCATTTTTTTGCCTCTTGAAACCCCACCCGTTCACCAAAATGGCCATGCATAGCTTTTAGGAGACTTCCAGAGTGCTCCTGGGGACTGGGGAGGGAAGAAATGAGTGAAAAATTGACCTTTTTTTTGTTCAATTTTGCCCCGCCAACCCCCAGGAGCACTCTGTAAGTCTCCTAAAGGTTATGCATGCCCCCCCTTTTTTTTTTGACAAAAACGGACCCAGGTTTGTGAAAAACGGGGCGTTTTTGGGAGGTCTGCAGAGGGCAAAAACTTTTTTTTAAACATTTGCCACCAAGAACCTTGGTGTGTCTTATACTCCGACAAATACAATACTTCCCAGGAGGTCCTGGCTCCCTCAAAACACAGGAGTGGCCAAAAACAGTTTTTGGGAAGCGAGTGCTCATAGAATCTTGAACTTTTTTTCTTTACTCCCAAAAGAGAAGAGGCATGAAAGTGTCTTTAGCATGATCCAAAATAGGAACTGTGGAGATATGAGTCTATAAAAGTGCATGGATCCGGAAGGCCAGAACAAATCATATGGGACTCTTTAAAGTCAAGACATTATTTGACTGTTCGTGAACTGTTGAATAAGCCCTCCCGGAATGGTTCCCTACAGAATTACTTACAGACTAATAGGGGCCTTACAGGTCTTCTAACCCAACTCCCCGTTCAAGTAGGAGACCCTACGATCAGGGGTGTGCTTCAAAAATTTCAGCAACGAGTTCTCTGCTCAGTTGCTGGGTGGGCGGGGCCATGATGGGTGTGGCCTAGTTAGCCTCCTGCACCACATGTGGTGGTGGCGGCATTTTCGCCTTCCCCAGGCTCCAGAGCAGGAGTGGACTCCGGCTTCTGTTACTGCCGGTTCGCTCAGGGACATGCTTCAGGCACGCACACGCTTTGCATGCACTTGATGCGTGCTATATGTGAATGCTTAGCAGTGAAAAATTGTTTCTGCACATGTGCAGAAGCAAAAAACAAGATGGCTTTGCCAATAGAACCGGTTCAGGGGCGTGGCCAGCCAAGTTACTACCTACTCAGCTGAACCGGTCTAAACTGGTAGGAACCCACCTCTGCTCCAGAGGGTTTCCTCAAACCTATGGGAAGGTGAGAACTGGTAGGAACCCACCTCTGCTCCAGAGGGTTTCCTCGAACCTATGGGAAGGTGAGAACTGCCTCTCCTGGGCTCTGGAGGCCTTCTGGGAGGCCAGTTTCGTCCCCTCTCCAAGCCTCCGTGCAGGCCCTGCATTAAACTTGCATCCAAAATGAGTTGTGTGGAGACTTCTGAGAGAGAGGGAGAGGAGGGGCATGGTGGGCAGGGCCAGCCAGGGGTGGGATTTGGAGGTTCTCTGAACCAGCCATAATGTTAGCTATGGGTTCTCCTCAGTGGTGGGATTCAAATAATTTAACAACCGGTTCTCTACCCTAATGACCAACTGGGTAGGCGTGGCTCGGTGGTCATATGACTGGGTGGGCATGACCAACTCAACATCACTCATGTTGATGGGCGCTTCGCCTTAGTTGTTACAATGTAATCAGGGTTAACCAGAGAGGCAGTTTCTGTAAGCAGGGCAATAAAGAAAAAACACCAGAATGTTTCCTTCCTGCCTTCCTCACAGGATTAGCCCTGTAAAGTGGGGAAAAAAAATAAAAGAAGATTTCTTCCAACAACCAGTTCTCCAAACTGCTTAGAAAGTTAAAAACCGGTTCTCCCGAATAGGTGCGAACTGGCTGAATCCCACCACTGGTTCTCCTGAACCCAGACAAAGCCATAGCAGTCCACCCCTGCCTATGCCACTTCAGACAAATGACTGTCCAACCTCTTCTTAAAAGCCTCTAGTGGTGGAGCACCTACAACTTCTAGAGGCAAGTCATTCCACCGATTAATTGTCCTCACTATTAGGAGGTTTCTCCTTAATTCTAAGTTGCTTCTCTCCTTGATTAGTTTCCATCCATGGTTTCTTGTCCAGGCCTTCCGATGATTGGGAAAATAGGTTGAGCCCCTTCTTCTTTGTAGCAGCTCCACTAGTATTGAAACACTGTTATCATGTCCACCCCCCCCTAGTCCTCGTTTTCACTAGACTAGCCATTCCCATATTCCCACATTGCACCAATTCCCATCCTGCACCAAGCCATCAACGATGGTTTACAAACGACAAGGACTAGATTCCCAGAATGATTGAAACCAAAACCACATACTGTACATGATATGATGTGGGCCACCAAATACTTAATTCTCAGACTATGCCATCTTCCAGAGTCCTTTTAAGTAGGTATATCAACGTACATGAGTATTTAATGGATCCTTAAATCTTGCAGTGCAATTCTTTGTCTCTTCGCATTACTCAATGCAGATTCTTTTTCCGTACAACATCAAGCAACTCCACAAAACTGGGAAAGTTAAGTAGCAATTGTTAACAATGGGAACTAAAAGTAAATGTGGGTATTGTAATAGATCCCTGAACTTTGTAACGAGAAGATGCTGGTTAGAGACTAAACAATGAAGAAGAAGAAAAAATGTTGGGCTGTGAATGACTGTCACGGGGGATGGGGGGAAAGGAGGGTTTCTATGTTTAAAGCTGTATTTGTATGTCTTATTAAAAAAATGTATAACCAATAAAGATTATTTAAAAAAAAGTTGTGGGAGCCTCATCACTGGAGGCTTTCAAGAATAGAATAGAATAGAATTTTATTATTTGTATGCCGCCCTTCTCCGGGAAGGCCTGGAGAGAGGTGAGGGTCCGAATCCCTGCGGGGAGCTCATTCCAGAGGGCCGGAGCTGCCACAGAGAAGGCCCTTCCCCGGGTAATAGCCAGGTGGCATTGGCTGGTAGATGGCACCCGGAGGAGGCCAACCCTGTGAGATCTAATGGGTCTGTGGGAGGTAATACAAATTACCTCCCACAGACCCTGGACTGCCATATGTCAGAAATGGTGTAGGATCTCCTGCTTTGGGCTGGGGGAGTTGGACTAGATGACCTACAAGTTCCCTTCCGTTAAATCTATTAATCTGTTAAACATTAATGGTATGTTTTTTTTTTCCTTTTTGGAAAACTGCCAAGAGATTTCCAGTTCCTAAAAAGATGCAGGTGTTAACAATCTGTTTTAAGCCGATACGCTTATCAGTTCTTGGCAATTGGTAAGGTTGTTGATTTTTGGACAGAACTCTGAAATTAACTTCTAGGAAAATGGGTTTCAGATTGGCTTGTTAAGCGCAAGCAGCCCATGGCCTTTAAAATCCATAAACAGCCTTAGCCGAGAAAAGTTTCCCCATAGAGGTTTGAATTGGCATGAAATCCAGAGCGCTTTCTGGCTGGTTTACACTTGTAATTAGCCCCTTCTTAGTGATCTCTCCCCCCCCCACTCTGCCCCTCCACACACCCCAAGCATCTGAGTCACACTTCAATCTCCGATGAAATGCAAACACAGCTGTGTGATTTTATTCCTGCCAAGATCTTCATGAGATTTTTCACATTACATAAGATTTAGCCGCTGTAACAGATAAGCTCCCAGGTGCCACACTCTTTCCTCTTGGAGATGCTGCAACTCTGAACATTTGGGGTTAGAACTTGGAATAGAATAACAGAGTTGGAAGGGACCTGGGAGGTCATCTAGTCCAACCCTCCCCTCCCCCAAGCTGAGGCTCCCCAACTTCGGAAGGCAACTTCTGTCCAATGGGTTGACTGTTCTCACTGTCAGAAAATTTCTCCTTATTACAAGAGTGAACCTCTCCTTGGTCAGTTTCCATCCATTATTCTTTGTCCAGCCTTCAGATGTTTTGGAAAATAGCTTGACCCCCTCCTCTCTGTGGCAGCCCCTCAAATATTGGAACGCTGCTATCATGTCTCCCCTGGTCCTTCTCTTCACTAGACTAGCCATGCCCAGTTCCTGCAACCGTTCTTCATACAGTATGCTTTATCTTCCAGTGCCCTAATCATCTTTGTGGCTCTTCTCTACAATCTTTCTAGAGTCTCAACATCTTCTTTATAGTGTGGTGACCAAAATTGGGTGCAGTACTCTAGGTGTACCACTCTATAAAACCATAGTAAGACCACATCCAGAATACTGCATCTTGTTTTGGTCACTACAAAAACAGTTCTCATATGATTATGAGCCACAGTGGCGCAGTGGATAGAATGGGATAGTGCAGGCTACTTCTGCTGACTGCTGGCTGCCAGCAATTTAGTAGTTCGAATCTCATCAGGCTCAAGGTTGACTCAACCTTACATCATTACGAGGTGGGTAAAATAAGGACCTAGGTTGTTGGGGGCAATAGTCTGACTCTAAACCGCTCAGAGAAGGCTGTAAAGTAGTGTGGAGTGGTATATAAGTCATAAGTATTATTCAGTGGTGGGATTCAAATTATTTAACAACGGGTTCTCTGCCCTAATGACCAGCTGGGTAGGCATGGCTCGGTAATCATGTGACTGGGTGGGCATGGCGAACTCAATGTCACTCCTTCATCTTACATTTGCACATGGCTATATACCAAATTCCCACATGCCTATAATTGCATGCAGGCATTACTTAATGTAGCGTTTTGGGGTCACTTTGGATTTCCATTTTTAAAAAAAGCACCTGCAAGAGTTGGATGCGACCACTCCATTCCAATCTTTTAAACACCCCCTTTTCCAGGAAGAAAAGATGCACCCTAAATTAATTACAGCCTTGTCCTGCCTTCCACATCCCGCCTTCAAATGCCCGAAAAGAAAGGACATTACAAGTAATTTGATCCAATTTTTAAAAATTGCATGATGAAACTATTCTACGGACAGAAAAAAAAGCTGAGATGGTCAAAAAAAGTTTCAGTATATCATTGGGAGCTTTATTGAAAAAGAAATATTGCCGGTATATGTGCATTCATGTATTAATGGTGCTGAAATTTCGCTTTTGATAGCCTATTCATCATAATAGCTTAGCTCTTAAAATAACATCGGATTTTCTCTGGATTTTTTTAGCTTCCTAGATGTCATCTCTCACTGATTTCTTTGCCTATACAGTGGTTTAAAGATGTGGGGAAAAAACCACGGGAAACTTATTTTATGGAATTTTCTTAACTTAGTTTTGCATCTGATGTCTTTTGGGGGGGGTAGTTCAAAAGTTTTATTTCTTTTAAAACAAACATTTCATAATTCCTCAATCAGTAAGACATCGAAGTACAATTTTTTGTGTGTCAAAATAGTTCTAGTTTACCACCAAATTCTTGTCTAGCCTAATGTTCCCTCCCTCCACTCTCCCCCCAACCCCCTCCTCCTTCCCCCCCCCCCGACTTCCCAGAACCCGTACACAGTATGGATTTTTAACAAACAGTCTAAAATCTATTGAGAAAAAAGAAATAAAGAAATTAATGACATTCTACATTGACCTTAGCTTCTTCTTGCTAAGCTAACTTTAAACAATTTAAGTCATTTCCGATCTTAAGCATAGGCTAACTGGAATTTCTTGGTCCCGTATTTATTTTGTATATAGTCAATCCATTTTTTCCAGTCTCGTTTATATCTCTCATTTGAGTGATCTTTAAGATATGCCGATATTTTAACCATCTTGGCTAAGTTCGTAACTTTCAATGTCTGATGTCTTATGTGGATGACAGAATAGGCCCAATTCTGTGTGTGAGACAGCTGATGTCTAAATTTGATAAGTAAATAAATTTACTCAAATGCAGACTTAGAATTATGGGTGGTTAATGTCTGGTATCATCTCAGAATCAAAAAAGACCTCAAATTCTGAAGGTTCCTTTGAAATTCTAGATCTTTGTAATTTCATTAAAAAAACTGAAGTGGGTGGAATTATCCTATTTCCCCCAAAATAAGACTTCCCTGGATAATAAGCCCAATTGGGCTTTTGAGCGCATGCGCTAAAATAAGCCCTCCCCCGAAAATAAGCCCTCCCCAAAAATATTGCAACACAGCAGCAGCCATGAGATGACCACGCTCACTGCCTCCTGCACCTCAAAAATAATAAGACCTCCCCAAAAATAAGGCCAAGCAGTCAAAAGAAAATAAGACCCTGTCTTATTTTCAGGGAAACACGGTAGTTACATTTCATCCATTTATTTTATTGAATTTACAGTATATAGTTGCCCATCTCACTTACATGTGACACTACAATAGGGGTGTCACACTCGATTTCATTGAGGGATGCATCAGGGTTGTGTTTGACCTGTGTGTGTGTGTCCAAGGTGGGCGTGGCCAGCCTGATGTCATTTGTGTCGGAGGTGCCTGTGGTGGCTCAAGCATTCTGCCAACGAAAATGGGCTCCTGGCTCTGTTTTTGGCCATGACGGCCTCCTGCAGCCCCCTGCCAGCGAAAATGGAGCTTGGGAGAGTTGCCCCACTGAGCTTCATTTTTGCTGGCAGAGGACTTCAAGAGGTCATCACAGCCGAAAACAGAGCCTGGGATGGCTACGCACCACGGGCTAGTCTGCTGTTTCCAGGGCGGCCCCGCTGCCTAGATCTAAGCACCGCACCGGCCAGATCTGGCTTGTGGGCCTTGAGTTTGACACCCCTGCTCTACAACATAGATACCTCCAAATGTTCAGCCACGGTCATCTGGATTCCAATTTTCTTGTTCACACAAAGAGATTTACTATTTTCTGAGCCAGTCGACAATATTGGTGTTTTGTGTGCGTGTGTGTCCAGCAGAAACATCACAGTGGCACAATTGAGACCATTGTTGGTACCAGATATGCATGCAGCATAACAAGCACACAAAAGGATCTGATAGTTGCTGACAGTTACCACCACACAACCAGCTTCTGATAAAAAACTCAAGATAAAGATTTCGATCATAAATCATAACCCAAAGAATGCTGCAAACTCAAAAGTTTCTACATAGAAAACAACCACAAGAGCTTACTTCAGCCAAACAGTTCAGAGGGACAGTTTTCAAATTTAGGAGTTTCCAGAGAGAGTCCATGTCCTACCCTACCCAAGTCCAGGTAATCCAAAAAAAGCATTCAGAGAGAATCACAGGTAGGAAATTCAATTTGCCACCAACACCAGTGATAAGAAACTGTTGTGGCCCAGCAGGAGCCACTGGAGCTGCAAACAGACTCCGATAGCGAGGGACCCTATGAGTTGGCTCTGGAAGATGCGGAGGACCCTGGACAGGGTTCCGACTCTGAGCAGGGACCAGAGAGGCTGGTTGGCCACCAGGAGGCACCTGAGGCATGGAGCAGCGGTGAAAGCCAAAGGGAGGGTGTCCCTGACCTCAGGCTCTGGAGCAGTGGTGAAGCCGTCAGGCCCTTGAGTAGTGAGGAGGAGCAGAGGGAATTAGTCCCGGACGCCCAGCAGACACGGGCAGATAAGCACCGGCAGCAATTACGGAGACAAAGAAGATAATTGGACCCAGGTGGTTGTGATTAGGCTCCTCCTAAGAGAGTATATAGAAGAGACTTTGGGAGGAGGCTTTTGCAGGACTCAACGATTATATTAAAGCTGGAGAAGCTCTGGTGTGTATTTCATATCTGTGGAAGTCTGGGTTGCTGCCAACGTCTTGTCGGTGTGTTAATTTACTATGAATAAATAATCTAGCAGTAATCTTGTGTCGGCGTGACTCACCATACGGAGGTGGGGGGGCAGAACAAGAAACCATCTGTTTCGCTTAGTCCTGACTATCTTTTCGTTGAAGCAGGTATCTGGACATTCTTTCCCATTGTCCCAGAGGTGCTTTTTCAAAAGGCAACTGGACCCTTTTTGGCTTTTTCCTTGGAAACGTTTCGCTCCTTATCCAAGAAACTTCTTCAGTTTGGAACTGATGAACTGAAGAAGTTTCTTGGATGAGACGTTTTCAAAGAAAAAGCCAAGAAAGTCCAGTTGCCTTTTGAAAAAAGACAACGTTGGGGTAAACCACAATCTGGAGGACTGAGAATCTTCATAGACGTCCTTCATCTTATGACCCCAGTTTAGCCCAAAGTTTCTTTCGCCAAGCAGGACACATTAAGTGAATTCTGTCCCCATTCACGACCTTTCTTGCCACAGTTTTTAAGTGAATCTCTTGCAGTTGTTAAGTTAGTTACACAGATGTTAAGTGAATCTGGCTTGCCCTTTGATTTTGCTTGTCAGAAGACCACAAAAGGAGATCAGTCAACCCCCGGGACACTGCAACCATCATAAACTGGAATCAGTTTCCAAGTGTCCGAATTTTGATCAGGCGACCATGGGGATGCAGCAATGTGTCAGTCCTGTAGCCATCTTTTCTTTTGGATCTTTGGCCTGCCACACTTTCTATTATTCTTTTCTATTATTAATAGAAAATATGCATTTTCTATTGTGGTTAAATGGGAGGGGGGATTGTAAGAGTTAGATGCTATGTAGCCATAACAACATTCTTTCTAGAAAGCCAAGGTCATCCTTTGTCTTTGCATCTCTGCACCTGACGGGAACTGGATGGGTGGAAACTGGGCAGTGGGAGATTGGACCATGTGATGGACTTGTGACCGTGGGTGCAGGATCTTGAACTTTCAACTGGGTGGGGAAAACCAGGAAGCTCTCAGATTCGGGTTTTCCCAGATGTGCCAACATGACTCTCTTAATAAATTGGAACTTTTTATGCTATTTGGAATCCTGACACAATGGTTGTAAGTGTGAAAAACAGTCGTATCACTTTTTTCAGTACCATTATAAGTTTGACCTTTATAGCACTTAGACTTATATATACCACTTCACAGTGCTTTATAGCCAGTGGTGGGATTCACATTTTTTTTACTACCGTTTCTGTGGGCATGGCTTGGTGGTTTGTGGCAGGGCAAGGTTAGTGCGAAATCCCCAATCCCTCCCGATCAGCTGGGACATAGGAGGCAGAGAATAGATGGGGGCGGGGCCAGTCAAAGGTGGTATTTACCGGTTCTCCGGACTACTCAAAATTTCCGTGACCAGTTCTCCAGAACTGGTCAGAACCTGCTGAATATCACCTCTGTTTATTGCCCTCTCTAAGCCGTTTACAGAGTCAGCCTCTTGCCCCCAACAATCTGGGTCTTCATTTTACCCACCTTGGAAGGATGGAAGGCTGAGTCAACCTGGAGCCTGGTGAGATTCAAACTGCTAAATTGTAGGTAACAGGCAGTCAGCAGAAGTAGTCTGCAGTACTCAGAGGTGGGTTCCTACCAGTTCGCACCAGTTCGGTAGAACCAGTTCGTCAAATCTACCGAACCGGTTAGAAGAGGTTCCACCAGTGGACCCGGAAAGCAGGCCACACCTACAGAAGAGGTTCCAAATTTTTTTGAAACCCACCACTGGTCCTTGGATATGATTATTCTACACTATCATGCTCCTATGTATAAAACTCAGGGCCTCTGTGAAAGGTAAGGATGACTACTGCGTTTGTGGTGCAATCAGAACATTGCGTGTGTTGAAGTTGTTTTAACGCAAACCAAAGATGCCTTTTAAAAAACAAGTTTACATCCTATTCTTATGCATGCCAGTGCTGTGTGTGAGGTAATTTAAGGTGGTTCTGACAAGTGTCGTCGGCATCTTCATATCCGGTCACATGGGTGGCAAACCGCTCCCATCCGGTCACATGGGCGGCAAGCCACTCCCACAGAGGAGGCCACACCCACAGAGTAGGTTCGAACAATTTTTGAAACCCACCACTGGCAGTACTGCACTCTAACCACTGAGCCTCAAATGGACTGTTCTAAGTCAAATACTACCTGTATTAGTATTCTTGAAGGCTTGTATCAAAACCTGGTAGTTGAGGCATATTTTTCCCCCCAGCTCCACCTGCAGACAGTTCTCAACCATATGGTGGAAAAGTAGACAATGAAATACACAATAGTGTTTGGATAAGGAACGCCTCTGAAGCCGAAGCCATACATTTTCTAAAACTGCTTTCAAATCCCTTTATTCATGGTAGCACAATCACCCAAAGCAGAGTAAAATCATACCTAATCTCTAAAAGAAAACAATGTGGATTTCCTGGCAGCCAAAACACGCTGTGTACTTCAGCACTGATTATATAGACTTGCTATTTCTTCCAATAACTGGTACTTAGAAATATGAAGTGCATTTTTGGATTGACATACTGTACTCCGCATTCGTAATTCCCCTAAGTGAATTTACAATGAAAAAGAAAAGAAAGACAAACAATGAAAAAATAATAATAAAACCCCATCATATTGAATTAAGGACAGCCTATTAAATATTTACTTTTGCACTTTGGAACGGGGGGGGGGGGAAATGCATTGTGGAACAATGAATTTCAAATTGCTGTATGTCTAATTGGCTTCACCTCCGCTTCTATTATTATTAAATGCGAGATAAGCACCTGGAATTGTTCGTTTGATCCTATGCATAATTACTCTTAACTAAAACTAAACCTTTTACACTCAAGTAAGTGGGGAGTTGGAATTAAGCCCAACTGAATTCGGTAAAAAGGCATGTTTTAATACATTCCTCGTTCACAATAATCTAGGATAAAGCAGAAATTATGCACAGTCTATAAAAGGACTTCAGCCTTATTTGAAGATGGTTATCTGCCTAATGTAATTACAGTTTGCTTGTGGCAAATAAGTGTCAGGTGAAAAAGAAAAGGAAGAGATTTATAAATGCCTGTTAAGTATAAAAGATTAAGATTAAGATTAAGATTTAGTTTATTTGTATGCCGCCCTTCTCCGGGAGGGACTCAGGGCGGCGGACAACTCAACAGGGGAAAAAGGGGAACATAAAACACAGTACACATAATTAAAATAAACAAGAATCATACAACCATACAAGTCGAGAGGGGAGGGGAACTCATCAACCCCAGGCCTGCCGGCACAGCCAAGTTTTGACGGCTTTCCGGAAGGCCTGGAGAGAGGTGAGGGTCTGAATCTCCGTGGGGAGTTCATTCCAAAGGGCCGGAGCTGCCAGAGAGAAGGCTCTCCCCCGGGTAGTAGCCAGGTGGCATTGGCTGGTGGATGGAACCCGGAGGAGGCCGACCCTGTGTGATCTAACGGGTCTTTGGGAGGTAATTGGCAGCAGGCGGTCTCTCAAGTACCCAGGTCCAATACCATGAAGGGCTTTATAAGTTACGACTAGCACTTTGAAGCGAATCCGGAGACCGATCGGTAGCCAGTGCAGCTCGCGGAGGATAGGTGTAACGTGGGTGTACCAAGATGCACCCACAATCGCTCGCGCGGCTGCATTCTGGACGAGTTGGAGTCTCCGAATACTCTTCAAGGGCTGCCCCATGTAGAGCTAGGTTAGAACTTCCATATAAAAGCACAATATATCTCTGATACAAGAAGATAAGTAGGTTTTCCCTGTCCAGCCGTGTCTGACTCTAGGGGTGTTGCTCATCTCCATTTCTTAGCCAAAGGAGCCAGCATCGTCCAAAGATGTCCGTGGGTCAGGTGGCCAGAATGCTATATGTCAAAGGCACATGGAACGCTGTTACTTTCCTACCAAAGTGGTACCTATTTATCTACTCACATTAGCATCAGAGGTGGGTTCCTACCGTTCGATCGAGTAGGTAGTAACTTGGCTGGACACATCTGCACTCCGCGCATGTGCGCACGCAAATTTTTGTGTGCCCCGAACCGGTAGTAATGGCAGCAGGAAGCTAGTGTAGCACGCAAGTAATTCTTAATTTAAAACCATTCATTTAGCAACTGCTCGAAGTTACAGTGACACTAAAAAAAACAACCCAAAAACTTGTCTTCACACTTACAAATATAGTACATAATTTATTGCATGTCCCCTTGGCAGAAAATAAAATGAAAGAATGTGAATAAAGAAGCCAAAGTTATTTAGAAAAGGGAAGGAGAAATCCAGTCTTAAAATCTTATGGGATGTTAAAATGTAGATGGACACTTGAAACACACCAAACATTACTTGTATTGAAAAGAAAAATGTGTGTGGCACACTTCCCATATTTTTATTAGCCAAAAGAAAAACCCCAAATAAAAAAGGCCCCCAAATATTGGAATTTCCAAACTGAAGTCAAAAGATTTGGGGTGAAGGAAGCCAACTATAACAACAATAGCAATTGTTTACATTTACCATATTTTATGCCCTTATCTTTGCATTAAAAAAAATATTTTGCTTGGAACTTCTTACATACTATCATAATGTTTCCATGATTTCCTTGATTAGAGGCCATTAGAAAACATCCAGTCTAAAACCTGTGATATTCATTGGAAGAATAGACAATATCATAATAATGCAAGTAGTCCTTGACTTACAGCCATTCGTTTAGTGGCCGTTTGAAGTGACAGCGGCATTGAAAAAGCAACTTATGACCGTTTTTCAAACTCACGACCATTGCAGCATCCACATGGTCACACGATCAAAATGTGGACACTTGGCAACTGCCTTTTTATTTATGACTTCTGTAATGTCCCAGGATCATGTGATCCAGGGGTGAAATCCAGTGCATTCTGATGGATTCTGGAGAACTGGTAGCGGAAATTTTGAGTAGTTCAGAGAACCGGCAAATGCCACCTCTGGCTGGCCCCAGAGTAGGGTGGGAATTGAGATTTTGCAGTATCCTTCCCCTGGAGTGGGGAGTGAATGGAGATTTTGCAGGATCCTTTCCCTGGAGTGGGGAAGGAATGGAGATTTTCCACTATCCTTCTCCTGGAATGGTATGGGAATGGAAATTTTGCAGTATCCTTCTCCTGGAATGGTGTGGGAATGGAGATTTTGCTGTATCCTTCTCCTGGAGTGGGAAAGGAATGGAGATTTTGCAATATCCTTCCCCTGGAAAGGTGTGGAAATGGAGACTTTGCAGTATACTTCCCCTGGAGTGGGGAGGGAATGGAGATTTTGCTGAATCTTTCTCCTGGAGTGGGGAAGGAATGGAGATTTTGTAGTATCCTTCCCCTGGAGTGGGGAAGAAATGGAGATTTTGCAGTATCCTTCCCCTGGAGTGGGGAGGGAATGGAAATTTTGCTGTATCCTTCTCCTGGAGTGGGAAAGGAATGGAGATTTTGCAGTATCCTTCCCCTGGAGTGGGGAGGGAATGGAGATTTTATAGTATCCTTCAGGGGTGGGTTTCTCGCCCCGTTCCAACCGGTTCGGTTGGAACGGGGCCGGCGGCGTCCTAGGGCACGTGCACGGTGCACGCATGCGTACTAGCGTTTGTTCGAGGCTCCAGCTGCTCCTGGAGGATCGCGCAGGCACTGTATGCGTCCTGCGCATGCGTGGAAGCGCAGAACTCGTCAAAACCTGGTAAGGAGCGCGGGCAGGCAGCTGGGCCCTTCGCCGTTCCCGGAAGTTACTTACTTCCGGGTTCGCCGACCAACCGGTTCGCAGGGACCGCCGCGAACCGGTTGAAACCCACCCCTGGTATCCTTCCCCGGGAGTGGGCTGGGAATGGAGATTTTGCAGAATCCTTTCCCTGGATTGGGAGAGAATGGAGATTTTGCAGTATCCTTCCCCTGCCATGCCCACCAAGCCACACCCATAGAACTGGTAGTAAAAAAAATTGAATCTCACCACTGATGTGATCCCCTTTTGCGAACGTCTGACAAGCAAAGTCAATGGGGAAGCCAGATTCAATTAACAATCATGTTAGTAACTTAACAACTGCATGATTCAAGTAACAACTGTGGCAGGAAAGGTAAGATGGGGGCAAAACTCACTTTACTCTCTCCTTTAGCAACATAAATTTTGGGCTCAGTTGTAGATGTAAATTGAGAACTACCTGCACTTGTATATACATGCACACCCAGATCCCAGATATTGAGAATCTGGTAGAGTACAGCTATGCAGAACTCGCCACTTCCAAAGCTAACATCAATATAATTTTTTGCAAATAAAGTAATCTCATCCTATCGAGTGGATTAAGGCGCAACCCAATAAAAATGGAAACTTCCAGCAATTATTGCTGCTGATATTCCAGACTTTCAAGACCTTTGAAGCCTATATAATAAAAAAAAAATCTAACATGAAAGGTGAATGCCCAGTGAACAGGTAAACAACCAGCTAGTATCATTAATAATCACTGATACAAACACTCACACTTGAAGAAGTTTAATGAAAAGAAGAACTAGGGGTGACAGGATAGCAGTGTTCCACTATCTCAGGGGCTGCCAAAAAGAAGAGGGAGTCAAGCTATTTTCCAAAGCACCTGAGGGTAGAACAAGAAGCAATGGGTGGAAACTAATCAAGGAGAGAAGCAATTTAGAACTAAGGAGAAATTTCCTGACAGTGAGAACAATTAATCAGTGGAACAACCTGCCTCCAGAAGTTTTAAATGCTCCAATACTGGAAGTTTTTAAGAAGTTGAATAACCATTTGTCTGAAGTGGTGTAGGGTTTCCTGCCTAAGCAGGGGGTTGGACTAGAAGACCTCCAAGTCCCTTCCAGATCTGTTATTATATTATGTTATATTAATAATGAAGCTGAATAAAAGCCAAAGCTGAATAAAAAGATGTTAACACCAGGATATTTCTTTACGATTTTAGAAGTCATTTATTAAATCAGAAATGTTATATTAATTATAGTTAATGCCTCTTTTGAACATTGGTTAATATTGTGTCGCACACTGTGTAAACCGAGTAGCTATGTAATTAAATTATAGTTGTGCAAAAAATGATTTGCTTTCAGCAAGAAGCTTAACTTATTATGGATTTTAAATGTCTATAAAGCGAGAGAGAAAGAAAAACATATGAAACTATTTGAAAACGGGGGAGAAAAAAAGAAAATAAATTAAAACTAGAAAACCAGGAGAAAAAAATAGGGTAAAACAAGAATGTTTTTTAACAGCACATGGGGGTAGAACAAGAAGCAATGGGTGGAAACTAATCAAGGAGAGAAGGAACCGAGAACTAAGGAGAAAATCCCTGACTGTGAGAACAATTAATCAGTGAAAAAACTTGCCTCCAGAAATTGTAAATGCTCCAACACTGGAGGTTTTCAAGAAGAAACTGGACAGGCATTTGTCCGAAATGGTAGAGGGTCTCCTGCTTCAGCAGTGGGCTGGACTAGAAGATCTCCAAGGTCCCTTCCCATTCTGTTATTCTGTTAAATGAAACATCATAGCCTATCTCTTTCTCTGTCTTTCACACATATATAGACATAGAGTAATCTTTCTCCGAGCATTGTCTGCAGAATCTATAACGGGTGTAAAACTTGATCCCATTGCAGGCTGCATTGGGTGGGCGTGGCCTGGTCATCGTGGCTGACTAAGTGGGCGTGGCTGGGGCAGCAGGGTCTGGTCCTGCGCGGCCTGTGGGATGGCCTGTGGGCGTACTCTGCACCCTATTGTGGGCGGGATGTGGCCCACGGGCCACGTTTTCGACATGCCTGGTCTATAAAGAGTGTATCTAAACCAGTGTTTCTCAACCTTGGCAACTTGAAGACGTCTGGACTTCAACTCCCAGAATTCCCCAGCCAGCAAATGCTGGCTGGGGAATTCTGGGAGTTGAAGTCCAGACGTCTTCAAGTTGCCAAGGTTGAGAAACACTGATCTAAACATTTATATGAGTATCTGTTACAAGTGTGTTCAGTCCCAGTTTTTCTCCCTAGCCCTGTTATCAAAAGTCCCAAACAAACTTCCCATAATATTCCTTTGCTCATACAGTCATCGAGCCAAACTTTACCCTGACGGATAATTTAGAGATAGTCCTTGACGTTTCCACCACAATTGAGCCGGAAATTTCCGTTGCTAAGGGAAACATTTATTAAGTGAATGTTGACCCTTTTACGACCTTTCTTGCCACAGCTGTTAAGTGAATCACTGCCGTTGTTAAGTTAGTAACATGGTTGTTAAGTGAATCTGGCTTCCCCCATTGACTTGGCTTGTCAGAAGGTTGCAAAAGGTGATTATATGACCCCCGGGTCACTGCAACCGTCATAAATATGAGTCAGTTGCCAAGTGCCCAAATTTTGATCATGTAACCTTGGGGATTCTGCAATGGTCGTAAGTGTGAAAAACGATCATAAGTCACTTTTTCCACTGCTGTTGTAACTTTGAACAAACTGTTGTAAGTCAAGAACTACCTCTATTCCACGCTTTGTATCTGTTTAAGTTTTAAGAGTAATTTTTTTAGCATAACTTGAATTTCAGATGCTGACAAATGAACTAGAAAAGTATTTATAAGGAAAAGGCTGGCAAAACCATTTGCTCCTTTTTAAAATGTTATGCTGGCTGGCTTGATTTACATGAAACTGCTCTTCAGTTTGGTAGCCACCCTGAGTAGAAGACACCTGGATTTGCAAAAGACACCCAGGTGGCCCACAAGATTTGGAAGATAAAACCAGCTCAAATTTTAGTTCTGCATTGCATGCTTGCTGCATTGCAAAAGAAAAAAAAAGTTATTTAAAAGCGCTGACAAGTCAGAAGTCTCTTTCCCCCTTCTTGAAAAAATAAAAAAATAAAACTGATGACTAATGAATTATCAATCTGCCTTGCTTGCAGAGGCATTTTTCCAAAAGATAGGGGAAGTTTCACTCCAAAGTACATATAGTATTTACACACACTATTCTTCCTATATAACCAATAACATAACTAAATAATCACCAGAAGCGTGCAAAAAATAAAGAAAATAAATCAATACTGGTAGTTCTCGACTTATGACTGTAACAAGTAGTTGGTTTCAAAATGTGGTGAAACTCACTTAACAATGCTCTTGCTTAACAACCAAAATGTTGGCTCAAAAACTCTGGCATTTGAAGCACGCAAGTCTTAAAGCTGTCAAGTTACAAGACCCTTGCACCTCTAACCCTTTAGAAAAAAAAACCCCAGGAGTGTTCAAACTTGACAGCTTTAAGACTTGTGGACTTCAACTCCCAGAATTCCTCCTCTCACTCTTCATCTTGATGATGTGTGGACGGGCGGGGGGAGGGAGATGGAACCGGTTCTAAACGGCACTGTAGATTTGTGGAACCTCTTCTATAGAAGAGGTTAGAACTGGCAGGAACCCACCCCTGACTGTAACTGAGCCTGTGATTTTGGTTCTAGGTTGTGATGGTTATAAAATGAGTCACCACGTACAAAAGATTGCACAACCTTTTTCACAGCGCTCATAAAATGAATAGGGTGTTTGTAAAACAAGCGGCACGGTCATTAAGCGAACCCACTATGGGGCAGTTTTTGCTGGAAAATGTTTTTCATAAATTGAGATCTTATGACTGGAGGGCCCTGCAAACAGCCATAAATGCAGGCCAGTTTGATGGGTGCTCAAAATGCTGTCACGTAACCACAATGGGGTGTGTATATTAGAATTTCAAATCTGGGTCATAAGTCCTTTTGGGGAATCTGTCATAACTTTGAACAACTGCTAAATAACCAGTTGTAAGCTGAGGCCTACTTGTTTGCAGCCTCTTGGGGACAGAGGAAGCTAAAGGGCTGACTTGGGTTAAAATAAGAAATCTTGCTTTTTCCTAACTGCCAACAATCTTGTTTGCAGGCACTGCCTGATTCCCTGATGCTTAAATACAAATATAAATTTGTATACTCACAGGAATGGCAAGGGATGATGGACTAGCAAATATGACATTTAAGAGTTAGAACAAATGAGCAGCAAGGGGAGACTGTTGATGGATTGTAGTATTTCAGTCTGCAACTGAGAGATTTGTGTGTTTTATTCTCCAATTCCCCAATCGTCTTTGTTACTCTTCCCTGTTCAGACTCTAGAAAGAGTGCAGACAAGAGTAACAACAATGATTAGTGGGCTGGAGGCTAAAATATCGGAAGAACGGTTGCAGGAACTGGGTATGTCTAGTTTAATGAAAAGAAGGCCTAGGGATGACATGATAGCAGCCTTCCAATATTTGAGGCACTGCCACAAAGAAGAGGAGGTCAAGCTATTCTCCAAAGCACTTGAAGGCAAGACAAGAAGCAATGGATGGAAACTAATCAAGGAGAGAAGCAATCTAGAACTAAGGAGAGATTTCCTGACAGTTAGAACAATCAACCAGTGGAACAACTTGCTTCCAGGTGATCCATCACTGGAGGCTGTTAAGAAGAGACTAAACAGTCATTTGTCTGAAATGTTATAGGATCTCCTGCTCAAGCAGGAAGTTGGACTAGAAGACCTCCAAGGTCCCTTCCAACTCTGTTATACTGTTGACTTGCAAAAATGTATCACCCTTAGGAAACAACATCCTTTGCCAGTCCCCCCCCCCCAAAAAAAAGAACTCTGGGTCAATGGAATTGGACAAACTTTTCTCTTCATTCATATGATAATTCTGTACATCCAGGGAATTTATTCTCAAGAGGAATCTTCAGCAAAGCGAGTTCCCCCTTCCCCACCAGATTTTAAATGGTTCAGTCTAGGAATCCTTCCATCAGTTGATCAGGGTTTTGGGTGAACTATTCTAGATTCAGGAAGGAACATGTGGATCAGATTCATTTATGCATTCATGCCCATATTAGGTAAAGGTTCCCCCTGCACCAGAGGTGGGTTCCCACCAGTTCGGTAGAGCCGGTTCGTCAAATCTACCGAACCGGTTAGAAGAGGTTCCACCAGTGGACCCGGAAAGCAGGCCACACCTACAGAAGAGGTTCCAAAATTTTTTGAAACCCACCACTGGTCCTTGGATATGATTATTCTACACTATCATGCTCATATTTATAAAACTCAGGGCCTCTGTGAAAGGTAAGGATGGCTACTGCGTTTGTGGTGCAATCAGAACATTGTGTGTGTTGAAGTTGTTTTAACGCAAACCAAAGATGCCTTTTAAAAAACAAGTTGACATCATATTCTTATGCAGGCCAGTGCTGTGTGTGAAGTAATTTAAGGTGGTTCTGACAAGTGTCGTCGGCATCTTCATATCCGGTCACATGGGTGGCAAGCCACTCCCATCCGGTCACATGGGCGGCAAGCCACTCCCACAAAGGAGGCCACACCCACAGAGTAGGTTCGAACAATTTTTGAAACCCACCACTGCCCCGCACACATGTGTTCCCGAATATAGGGGGCAATGCTCATCTTCGTTTCAAAGCTGAAAAGCCAGCGCTGTCCGAAGACGTCTCCGTGGTCATGTGGCCAGCATGACTAAACGCCGAAGGCGCACGGAACGCTGCTACCTTCCCACCAAAGGTGGTCCCTATTTTTCTACTAGCATTTTTACATGCTTTCGTACTGCTAGGTTGGCAGAAGCTGGGACAAGTAACGGGAATTCACTCCATTACGAGGTGCTAGGGATTCAAACCGCTGAACTGCTGACCTTTCTGATAGTCAAGCTCAGTGTCTTAGCCACTGAGCCACCACGTCCCTTCATGCTCATATTGGATTCCTATAAATCTTGTGTATGAACAAGGCTTCCATATTTATGTAACAAGCTACGCACTAATGAATATACTTTATCATGAGATAACAAGACTGACTTCTTGTTGTCTGACATCTGATCTCCCTATTTAATTATAAAGTATTCAGACTGTTCCCAACAGGCAATTGTGTCTTTCCTATAAAATGCTTAGAAATGCAATTTTTTAAAAGAAGAGTGGCCAATTTTTCTGCCAATTCAATAGCTGTTGAAAAGCCACTAGTTCTGAACCGTTGATTATTTCTCATCAAGCTGTTTTTGATTCCTGCCAACTACAAAAATCTAGATACATTTGAGTCATCTCTGGATGGGATTTTTTTTTACTGGGTGTTTTGCATTGTAACATTGGTAGGATTTTTTGGTCTGTGACTACACATAAATATAAATAATACCCAGTTTGCACTACATGCCAAGACACAATATAGTGAATCACAAACCACCAAATCTTATTTTAACTTACAATATAGTGTTGTCGGAATCCATTCACTATGTTAGAATTATAAAGATGAGCCAGATATATAAGTTCTTTTTTTAGTTGAAAACTATGACAAAGATCATCAGTCTTTTCTAGATTAAGAACTAAATACTTCTTTTTGTGAGACTAAAAAGAATCAGACTTATAGCCTTAAATTTTGAGAACACCCAAGTAACAACGCTGACATCATTAGATTTCATGATCTTGCAAGATTTCAAAAGTATGTCTGGCAATAAATATTCTACTACCTGTCAGCACCTGTCAGCACCGAGTTCTGGTTCGATCACATGCAAAAGCTCAAGATGGAATAAGCTAATTTGAAATGTTAAGTTAGATCAGGCTCAAATTCTTCCTTCCAGCTTTGGACAAATCAATTTGGCACTTATGTTCCTTTTGGCTTCTAGGTGCTCGCTAAGAAAGGATCATTAGTATTTCTTATACAGTAATTAACCCGCTCTGATGCTAAATAATTCTACTCCCCCTCCCCACTTAAAAGAACTCTGTTTCAACTGCCAGTTGCCTCACATTCCCTTACCTCAGTTCAATCTGGCAGACATTCCACTCCTTCACTCAGGAGTGGTTTGGGGCTCATTACAGTACTAAACATTGGTACCTCACCAAAATGTCTACGCCTTCCACCTATGGAACTGCTTCCAAACTCAAGGTTACGGGACCAATATTTCCTTACGTGTTTCAATCACCGACCACTACCGAGCCAGTGGATTGTGAACAAAATTTCTCCTGTATACCCCGATCACATAGTTTTGTCATGAAGCACAGGTATCCAGCTAGTCCAGAGATAAAATAGATGTCTGAATGCAGAGGACTGCAGGTTTTAGATAGAAGACCTCCAAGGCTCCTTCCAATTCTGTTATTCTGTTATTTATTTATTTATTTATTTAGATTTATGGCCAAATAAAGTCTGGTAGAGTTCGGAATACTCCATCTTAAAATTTTAAAGTTGGTGTCCACCTAAGTCAATAATGCAAAGCTAGATGATCAAATTTTGATCTCAAAGAGAGCAGAATTTTACTTTCTAAAAGCTACCATGATTGCTGTAGTGTTGACAACATGATTATAGAAAACTTAACTTAAATGTTAAGTGGCCAAGTAAATAAACAAAGCTCCCTTGTATCATTAGGATAGAAAGATATGGGTAAAAAACCCAAACATTCCAGAAAGGGAGCTTTTAGAAAAACTCAGGAACGTTTCCCTTTCTTCTCTAAACCAACGCAGATGTTCCCTAGGTCAGGGATCAGCAACCTTAAATACTCAAAGAGCCACAAAGGTCTTAACCGGAAGCCCCCCTTTCAATTCTGGAGCCGACCGAAAGTCCGGTTTCCCCACCATAGAGTCTCCTCCTAGCGCGGTGTCCTTTTTCCTCTACCCGTCCTAACCGAAAGCCCTATCAATTGTGGAGCTGACCAGAAAACCCGCCCCTTGCCATAGAGTCTCCTTTTGGCGCACCCTGCTTCCCCCTCCCCCAAACCGGAAGCTCCTCTCAAAATTGTGGTGCCGACTGGCAACAGGGAGCCACAGCAGAGGGATGAAAGAGCCACATGCGGCTCCAGAGCCGCAGTTTGCTGAGCCCTGCCCTAGGTGAACTACATAGTTATTCTAGAAGTTAGTCCTCTGAACTAGAAGCAGTTAGTGGTGTTCCAGATATGGAAGACCTCATTTGGACTGCTACAAAATGTTTCATGTAGCCGAATATGGATAGCTAGAGTGCCTCTTCCAAAGCTTGTGCCTCTATGTGTATTCAACTGAATCTGCAACCAGAAATGGACCAACTGTTATACTTCTGAAGAGTAGCAGCCAAGGAGGTCTGCTATGTAAATAGTTACCAGGGCAAATGAACCAGTGGGACATTTTATAACATATCTTCAGGTCCAATGGAGGACAATGAGAACGTTTCTCATGGTCCTGAAAGACTTGGTGGCCTTTCTAAGTGGACCTTAGGAAAACAAATGCCAAGGAAGATGCATTCCCCTGAAAATTAGATGAGAAGAGCCACACTGTTTTAGAGGACAAAACTGAATCTGAGATCAACAACCCATCATGAGGTCTTCTTGTACAATATTGAAACTGGATAGTATTAAGCAAAGTTTAGCCGGTGTGTGTGTGTGTGTGTGTGTGTGTGTCCCTCTCAGGTTTTACGTCTGCTGGGGTCAGCAAACACACCATTTGGGGAAATCCAGACTGCATGGAGAACAAACTATGTGGGCGATGGGAGAATTTCATGTGAATTTCATGGTTCTACAAATCATTGCATTGTGCGCTTTTTTAGCACACAAAAAAAGTCAATTGAACACCTTCTAGATTGCAGAAATCCAGAGGGCCTCCAGGGCAGGGGAAAAAAGGTTAGTTTGCACAAACTCTTTGCTGCCATCCAGAGGACACCTGGAGTAGTGAAGCTCATAAAAACAGGTCATCTAGCCAGGGAGTTGGGTCAAACCTTGTTGAGCTGTGGATTCCTGGTGATATCATAGCCCCTCTTCTTAATCCCCGTGGCTTTGGTGGCTGAAGGCGGGCACTCTCCGGAAGAAGAGCAGGACCTGTTGGGGGCCAAACTGCCAACTTGGAGCCCAGGCGTGACCCCCAGCAGTCGAAAGAGGCTGAAACGGCCTCTGCTTGTCAAGGACTTCAGCATCATGGATGGTCCTGCTTTGGAGGAGATCCGGCACCTGCACGGTTTGGGAAGACAAGGGAAGAGAGGAGAGCCAAAGTCAGAGAGAGGTGGGATGGGATGGGGAGGGGGTGTCTCATCAACGCGAGAAGAGGCTCAAAGGAAGGGGGGAGAGGGTCATCTGCAAAGCAGCCCGCCCTACCAGAACCTAAAAGCCCAGTCAAAGCAAAAGAAGAGCTGGATCTTACTTCCGTTCCTAAGAGCTTTTCCTTAGCCGGATCGTCAAGAGCGCGCCCAGCACAGGCAGCCCGGAGGGAGGCGATCTGGGGAAAGCGAAAGGAAACCCCAGGAAGCAGATCGGCCGCCGATCTTGGCAACCCGAAGACTGGCATTGGCAGCCGGAGGGCGCCTCCTCCTCCTCCCTCCGCCGTCCACAATCCCCGCCTTCTTCTTCTCCCCCCCCCCCTCCGCCCCCCAGCGTCGCTCTTCGGGAACCGGCGATCGGGTCACAAGGACGGCGGGATCTACCTTGGAGCTGCGGGAGGGAGAGATGAACCCGAGCTTGGAAAACATTGGGGGGGGGGGAAGGGGAAGAGAGATCTAGTTTCCTCCGGATCGCAACATCTGCAAAAGGACCACGGATGATCAGCCGGGCCTTGCCTTGGAAGGAGATGGAGGAGTCTGGGGTCCGCGGGCCTGTGGTTGGACAGCAGCCCCCCCAGTTTGGACTTTGGGGGTGGGGGGGGAAGCAAGGTGAAGGGAAGGGCTGCTCGACCGGATCTGGAGCACCCTCGGTTTGTTCTTCATCCTGTTAAGGACGGTTTGGGAGTTGCAGAGTCTGTGCTCAGAAAATGGGAGGTGGGTTGTTTTTTTTTGCCTTGAGGTTTAGGTTTAGGTTTTATTGGGATTTATATGCCGCCCTTTTCCCTGAGGGGACTCAGGGCGGCTTACAACCACAGGGGAGGGGAAGTGCAAGGTCAAAACAAACACTTTGTGAACAAAAGAAAAATAATAAAACACAACTTTCATTCAGCAATCAAACACTCGGGCGGGTAATTAGAAGCCTATCCCGTCAAGGCAACTTGAGGTCGTCAAGGCAACTTGAGGATGCTGCCAGTTTAACCTGGGGCCCCAGGTGCTAGGGGGGAATGAAGGGAAGTGGCAGCAGATTGATTGATTGATTGGAAGTAGGTCAGAAGTAGCAGGAATAGCATGCTTATTTAGTTATTTGTTGATTAGAAGTAGGCCAAGATAACATGAGAAATAGTATGATTTATTAGAAAGAGGCCAGAAGTAGCACAATTATCTATCTATCTATCTGTCTGCCTGTCTACCTGTCTTATATCTATCTATCTATCTATCTATCTATCTATCTATCTATCTATCTATCTATCTTATATCTATCTCTTCTATCTATCTATCTATCTATCTATCATCTATCTATCATCTATCTCTTATATCTATCTATCTATCTATATCTATCTATCTCTATCTCTTATATCTATCTATCTATCTATCTATCTAATATCTATATCTATCTATTTATCTATCTATCATCTATCTCTTATATCTATCTATCTATCTTATATCTATCTATCTCTATCTCTTATATCTATCTATCTATCTATCTATCTATCTATCTATCTATATGTATCTATCTATCTATCATCTATCATATCTATCTATCTCTATCTCTTATATCTATCTATCTATCTATCTATCTATCTATCTTATATCTATCTCTTCTATCTATCTATCTATCTATCATCTATCTCTTATATCTATCTATCTATCTATCTATCTATCTTATATCTGTCTATCTCTTATATCTATCTATCTATATGTATCTATCATCTATCATATCTATCTATCTCTATCTCTTATATCTATCTATCTATCTATCTATCTATCTATCTATCTATCTATCTATCTATCTATCTAATGTATATCTATCCATCTATCCATCCATTCATCATCTATCTTTATTATCATCTCTCTTTATCCGTCTAGCTGTGTGCCTACCTGCCTACCAACTTACCTGTCTCTCTGTCTCTCTCTCTGTCTCTCTGTGTTTGTGTGCCTATCTACTTACCTGACTACCTATCTGCCTTATTTATCTGATCTCTCTGTCTCTCTCTCTTTCTCTGTCTCTCTCCCTGTCTCTCTCCATATGAAGATAGTAAGAGAAAATCTGCAGGTTTTCGTACTCTGCTAGAAAATCCAAATGGCATTTTGTAGAGCAAGTCACAGGGCTATCGCTCTTGTGTTCCCTCCAGGAAACGAGTTAGACAGGTGCAAGAGTTAATCTGACCTCTTGTACAGCTCCATTGTCTTCTGGTGGAACAGTTTAGCTCTTCCCTCCATCTGATTTGAGGAAAGGAGGAGAATGGATGAAAAAAGATTTGGATTTGAATGTAGGGACCTCTACAGAGTGGGTTAGAAAACTAATGAGATGGTAGACACAAATATTATGGTTGAACTCTTCCTTGTTCCTTTTGTTGGCATGCACAAAAAGGATGGGCATTTGGGGCACTATACCCACTAACTTTACGATTTTGAGCAAGCACCCTTGTGGGAATGTCAATTTACAGTTGGAGTGAGTTTCAGTCTATATTTGACTAAATATGTTGATGGAGATTCTCGGTCATCCAGGTTATGGTTCTCCCAAAGGTGATTTTTCAAGAGGCAACTGGAGTTTCTTATTTTTCTTTGAAGACGTTTCTTGCTTCTCATCCAAGAAGCTTCTTCAGCTCTGATATGTATGGTGAACGCTTCCAATTTTTGTGTTCTGATCTTGACCCCAAGTATCAAGCAAATACCTCTAGCCCTGAGTGGGTGGAATTCCTGTGAAGGATTTTAGGACTTTGGTTTCTATCTCTTCCACGTAGAGATTGGCCACAATGGGGGACACAGGTGAACCCATGACGCAGCTGTGTTTTTGACAGAGCTGAAGAAGATTCTTGGATGAGAGCAAGAAACGCCTTCAAAGAAAAACAAGAAAGTCCAGTTGCCTCTTGAAAAAGCATCTTTATGACTTGACTGGATACCAGCATATCTCTGTTCAAAAGAGTGGTATTGATCCATATATTATTTGCATCCTCCAAAATGGCGGTGGTTAAAATGCCCGGAATTCCTCTCAGGAAGCTTTCTGAGAATTCTGCAAATAATCATTTCAAAAAGGAGAAACTCGCTGCAGAATTTGTCTTCTAGTTGATATCTGAGTAGTTAAGTCTCTCATTACTACCATGGTAGGCTTCCTACATAGTGTACATTTGTTAACTTGGTGCCAAAGAGTTCATGTATTTCTTCTGATTGGTTGGGTGGCCTGTAATATACACCTATGGCAATGTCACTCTTTTTCCCACTTTTATATTGACCCATATACATTCTGGAGGGGTTTTTATCTTTAATCGTGTGCATTTTTGTAGATATGTAATGATCTCTTGCATATACAATACAATACAGTAGCAGAGTTGGAAGGGACCTTGGAGGTCTTCTAGTCCAACCCCCTGCCTAGGCGGGAAACCTTATACCGTTTCAGACAGAAGGCTATCCAATATCTTCTTAAAGACTTCCAGTGTTGGGGCTTTCACAACTTCTGGAGGCAAGCTCTTCCACTGATTAATTGTTCTAACTGTCTGGAAATTTCCCCTCAGTTCTAACTTGCTTTTCTCCTTGATTAGTTTCCAACCATTGCGTCTTGTTCCACACTCAGATGCTTTGGAGAATAGTTTGACTCCCTCTTCTTTGTGGCAACCCCTGAGATATTGGAACACTGCTATCATGTCTCCCCTAGTATAATGCAACTCCACCTCCTCTTTTTGTAGATCGGTTCCTTTTGAACAATTTTTATCCATCCATCAGTACATTCCAGTCATGGGTTTCATCCCATTAATAAATGCTGTGTTTTTTGCTCAATAAGACTCACCTGACCATAAGACGCACTCCTGTTTTCGGCCCCCCCCCGCATGTCCCATTTTCAGCCTGAAATAAAATGGGATGTATGGAGACCAAAAACAGCCTGTGGATGGTTAGGGCTTTGGCAATATATTCATTCCATAAGATGCACAGACATTTCCACTCACTGTTAGGAGACAAAAAAGTGTGTCTTTTTTTCTTAAAACAAAGGGTTCTTTTATTTTTTGTTGCAAATTATAAATTCTTTTATAAATGAAGTGTTGGCCGGGCTTTCCCCTTTAACATCTTCTCATTATACATAGTTCATTTTACATCATATTTCCATTTTTAGCCATGTTATTTCATTTCCATATCCTCTATCTTAATTTTAATTTCTCCTTACTACATAAACAGTATCATCCTTGCCCCCAAAGTTAACCAAATGTATCATTTCCCTTCCATCTGTTGTTTCTATTTTGCTATAGGTAGCACATATCCTCAAAATCATTTTAATATAATAAGCATTTCCCTCAGTTATCCACAATTAATAATATTAATATAGTTCCCTCACATCCTAATTAGCTACATACCATTAACAATATTAGCCCATTTCACTTTTGGAGACAAAAAAAGTGTGTCTTGTGGAGCAAAAAATATGGTAGATAGTGAATAAAATTCACTTTTATTGCTGTCATCCATAAGCAGAACTCCTTTCTAACTGGTCAGGAGGGGGAAAAAAACTCCATTGTCCACAACAACAAACTGGCTTTGTAAAATTTGGCAGGAGAAAAAATTCATGGCAGTCAGGAATCTTACTCCTAGGTTTACGTGTCAGATTCTTACTGAAAGCAAATCATTATCCTAAAAGAAAGAAAGAAAGAAAGAAAGAAAGAAAGAAAGAAAGAAAGAAAGAAAGAAAGAAAGAAAAGCCAGCACACTTGTGTAAATCGTTGGAAACTGCATGCTTCATTTGAAACAGATCTCTGATGTTTATTAGTCAAGATAAGAGAGATGAAGCAGCAACTGATCTAAAAAAACAGGCTGGCAGATGTCCAAGGTCATCCAATCAAACCAAGTCCAGGACAGGCTTCTGAGAATGAATGAAATCTAAAGCCTCTTATGTCTCTCTCTCTCTCTCTGCCTGAGAGTTATGGGTTATCATCATCTCGGCCAAGCTAAAATTAGGAGGACAAAAATGTTCTTAGAGGCGTCAGAGTTATTAACTCATCCTGTGTTTGTGAGATACTGGAGCTGCAGCCAAATGATACACAGTTGTAAAGAAAATGATGAAAAATTGCACACGGTACAGAGTTTTTAAATTCTGGGGGTAGGCTCTGACTTACATTACTTTAATAATGTGGTACCTTGCTCAACAGTAGTAACTGTGAGAGGGATCTTGGAGTCCTAGTGGACAACCATTTAAATAGGAGCCAGCTGTGTGCAGCAGCTGCCAAAAAAGCCAACATAGTTCTAGGCTGCATCAACAGAGGGACAGAATCAAGATCACGTGAAGGGTTAATACCAATTTATAATGCCTTGGTAAGAACACACTTGGAATACTGCATTCAGTTTTGGTTGCTACGATATAGAAAAGATGTGGAGACTCTAGAAAGAGTGCAGAGAAGAGCAACCAAGAGGATTAGGGAACCGGAGGCTAAAACATATGAGGAATGGTTGCAGGAACTGAGAATGTCTACTTTAATGAAAAGAAGGAATAGGGGAGACATGATAGTAGTCTTCCAATATCTCAGGGGTTGCCACAAAGAAGAGGCAGTCAAATTATTCTCCAAAGCCCCTGAGGGCAGGACAAGAAGCAATGGGTGGAAACTAAGCAAGGAGAGAAGCAACTTAGAACTAAGAAGGAATTTCCCGACAGTTAGAACAATTAATCAGTGGAACATCTTGCCTCCAGAAGTTGTGAATGGTCCAACAGTGGAAGTTTTTAAGAAGAAGTTGGATAACCATTTTTCTGAAGTGGTGTAGGGTTTCCTGCCTAAGCAGGGGGTTGGACTAGAAGACCTCCAAGTCCCTTCCAGATCTGTTATTATATTATATTATATTATTTTAATAAGCTGAATAAAAGCCAAAGCTGAATAAAAAGATAGCAATAGCAGTAGACTTATATACCGCTTCATAGGCCCTTCAGGCCTCTCTAAGCGGTTTACAGAGAGTCAGCATATTGCCCCCAACAATCTGGGTCCTCATTTTACCCGCCTCGGAAGGATGGAAGGCTGAGTCAACCCTGAGCCGGTGAGATTTGAACCGCTGACCTGCTGATCTAGCAGTAGCCTGCAGTGCTGCATTTAACCACTGCGCCACCTTGGCTTTAGATTTAACACCAGGATATTTCTTTACAATTTTAGAAGTCATTTATTAAATCGGAAAAGTAATATTAATTATAGTTCATGCCTCTTTTTGAACATTGGTTAATATTGCGTTGCACACTGTATAAACCGAGTAGCTATGTAATTAAATTATAGTTGTGCAAAAAATGATTTGCTTTCAGCAAGAAGCTTAACTTATTATGGATTTTAAATGCCTATAAAGCGAGAGAGAGAGAAATACATATGAAAGTATTTGAAAACGGGGGAGAAAAAAGGAAAATAAATTAACACTAGAAAACCAGGAGAAAAAATAGGGAGGCAGAAGTCTGCAAATCTCAAGTTGTTGTGTCTGTTCTGCTTGGTTTCCACCTTCTCTAAGCAAGCAGAATATTCAGTACTCTAATTGTCCAGAGATTTTTTTTCCCTCCCAAAGGGTTTTAGCTGTTCACACATATTTTAAGCCTTTGGTTGCTTCAGACTATTAGAATACAAAATAACCTTTCAGGTATCAGGAACTGTCATTCCAGGAAGATATCCATAAAGCAAGTTCCAGAGAATTGCAGGAGATGTGTCCAAGGACATCATTCCAAACTAGAAATAGATGTTTACATAAAAGGTGCTCCCGTAATTTCATAACTGCATCACTGAACCCCTTAATCCAGTGTTTCTCAACCTTAGGAACTCCGTGGGAAAAATGGTCTTCCACAAAACTTTTTAAAAAAACATTTTATTTATACATTTTCTTTAATAAACATAAAAACTCAATATTTACATGAGCAGTGTGTTGTCTGGGTACAGTTAATTTTTGAAAAATAATAACAGTAATGATAATATTCATAGCATTAATAATAATCACATAATAATGCTAATATTTGCTGATCCATCCTAATAAACCTTCATTGCATGGTTAATCATTCTCTTAAACTTTTCAGATTCTAATTTCTGTTTATAACCATTTGTAAAACGAATCCCATGTTAAAAAATATTCTGTTTCTTCTTCCTCCTTTATTTTGAGTGTTAGTCTATCCATCTCTGTGCATTCCAATATTTTTTTTATTACACTTTCATCTGTAGGGATCTCTTCACTTTTCCACTGTTCTAATGCAAAAACAATTCTTGCTGCTGTTAATATATGTAAAATTAAATATGTATTCCCTTTATTCAGTGGTGGAATTCTTTTTTTTATTACCAGTTCTGTGGGCATGTCTTCGTGGGATGTGATGGGCGTGCCTTGGTGGGTGTGGCTGGCGAAGGATACTGCAAAATCTCCATTCCCACCCCATTCCAGGGAATGATACTGCAAAATCTCCATTCCCAACCAGTGGTGGGATTCAGCCAGTTCGCACCTATTCGGGAGAACCGGTTGTTAATTTTCTAAGCAGTTCAGAGAACCGATTGTTGGAAGAAATCTCCTTTTATTTTTTCCCACTTTACAGGAATAATCCTGTAAGGAAGGCAGGAAGGGAACATTCTGGTGTTGTTTCTAGCCTCATCTTTATTGCCCTGCTTACAGAAACTGCCTCTCCGGTTAACCCTCATTACACTGTAACAGATAAGGTGAAGTGTCCATCGACCTGAGTGATATTGAGTTAGCCACGCCCACCCGGTCACATGACCACCGAGCCCTGCCTACCTAGCTGCTCGTTAGGGCAAAGAACCGGTTGTTAAATTACTTGAATCCCCCCACTGTTCCCACCCTACTCTGGAGCCAGACAGAGGCGGCTTTTGCCGGTTCTCTGAACTACTCAAAATTTCCGCTACCAGTTTTCCAAACTCAAAATTTCCGCTACCGTTTCTCCAGAACCTGCTGGATTTCACCTCTGCCCTTATTGTACTTTTCTGGTAAAATACCCAACAAAAATATCTCTGGTTTTAAATCTATATGTTGCTTTGCCATTTTTTGCTAACCATGTATGTACTTTTGTCCAGTTTTTTTTTGCCATGTCCATCTGGTATCAAAAAGACTGGGGACTGTTGGCATAGCGTTTTCCGCTCAAGCAGGGGGTTGACTAGAAGACCTCCAAGGTCCCTTCCAAGTCTTATTACTCTTTATCCTGGTATAAATGACCTTGTCCCTCTTTTGCATCTGAAGAAGACTTCGCCAGCATCTACAAAACTTCTGGTGGGATGAAAATCCCCAAGGGCTATGTTAACATCTCGGCCCACTGCCCATTAACGCTGGCCAATCTTATAATTTATCACTGTCGCAAGGCATTATCTAATTAGTCCTTCAGCAGAACAAAGAAAGCATTCATGCCACTGAGGCTCCCTGGGGTTGTGTTTGTGAAGATGGTGTGTATTTCTGACCCCAAGACCATAACAAATTCTGCAGGAGGTGATGGATTACGGTGTAACCAAAGCCTTCCGAATCCCTCACAGTTTTAATGCTCTTTTCAGCCCAAGTCTGTACAAAGGGCAGCTTATTTTCCCCACTTCCATTCAACCGTAGGTTTTCTTGCCCCCCCCCAAAAATAGTTCTTTCTATTTACAAATGATCATCGTGCACACACACACACACACAGACACAGAGAGAGAAAGAGAAAGAAAGGAAGAAAGAAAAAAAGAAAGAAAATGTGTGAGAGAGAGACGAAAGAAAAAAAGGAAAAAGGGACAGAGACACAAAAGGAAGGAGAGAGAGAGAGAGAACACATGGCCGGCAAGCCACTCCCACCAGGTCACATGGCTGGCAAGCCACTCCCACAAAGGAGGCCACACCCACAGAGTAGGTTCGAAAATTTTTTGAAACCCACCACTGATCTGGATCCTTCTTAGTTTGAGAAAATGCCGGTGGAGTGAGTGATGAAGGTGTTGAGTTAGGATTGCTGACACCAGGCTCAAGTCTATTCTTCAGCACAGAAATTCTCTTGAGGGACTCTCATCCCAATTCAGTTGTGTCTTCAGCCCAACCTACCTCAGAAGGTTGTTGTTATTGCGGTGCGATTATAGTGCTTTATGTATATATATATATATATTTAAAAAACCCAATTTTTATTTATTTTTGAACAAAGACAAACAAGCATAAAAATAAAAAAGCCATCTTCCATTACAAATTGTAGAAAGTGTGTCAGTTGGTTACAGTATTTCCATGCATCTCTTCCATAGTCACCACTTGCTTTTCATATCAAATCGCACATTTTAAATTCACATATATTCATGTATATCACGATTATTATATCTCAACCTTAATTTGACAATAATTGTTTTTACATCCTTTTATATATAATATTCAAAATCTAGAATAGGATTTTATGATAACATTCTGTTAAATCATCCTAAAATCATCCAATCACAATACATCTTTATAACATATTCTAGATAAAGCTTTTAAACCTCCTCTCATATTCTCCATGTCTTGTTTATATAAAATTTCATATTATCAAACTAATATATATATGTATTGTTATCATTATTAATTATTATTTAACTATAGCTATTGTCGCTTTGTTTTATACATACTTCTAGCAAACTAAATTTAGCTTAATTTTTATTATACATTTTCATTGCATCAACTTGTATCTTTCCAGTAATAGTGCAGCAGTGACGTGCGGTCAGCTTTAGCCCTGATGAGGCACTTTTTAGACTTGTGGACTTCAGCTCCCAGAATTCCACAGCATGCTCAGTTCCGATTTAAAGCGACAGCATTTTCCCCCCTTGCAAAATAAGTTTTCCCATTCTTTTTCTTCTCCCTCCCCCTCCTTTCTCCCTCCCTCTCTCCCTCCCTCCCTCCTGTCTCAAACGGACACACGCACACAGAGAACTTTGATCCCTCTCTCATTCACTCACTCTCAAACACAAACACAGAAGTTGGATTGGATATATTTTCCAAAGGCTTGAAAGCAGCTCCTCTGCCATACCCCCCATTCCCCTGCTGCCTTCCGATCAAACTTTTTGAATTCCTTCCCCCCTCCCCACACGTACCTTTTCCAGCTGTTTCAGAGACCATTTCAACTCTGCTTCTCCCTGCCCTGCCCTCCCCTCTTGAAAAGCCAGAGCTCTGAAGTCAGACTGAGCTAGTTGCTCCCAGAGAACTCTAAAAAGCCTCTAAAAATGCCCTCTACAGGAGGCAAGAGAATACGTGCCTCATTTGCATAAGAAATTCTTCGCTTGTTAACCCTTGCTTAACTCTTAAAAGGCGAAAAATTGCTTATGCAAAAGAGGCCCCTAGTTCTCTGGCCTCCTCCTAGTTAATACTGAGAGCAGACACCAAGCCACTGTGACTTGAAATCTGGTAGCAACTACCCTGGCTTTAATTATTTTAAAAAAAATATTTAAAATCCTTTTGTTTCCCTCAGGAGACTGGTGAGGCCCCGCCTTCCTTGCCTCTAGTGACTGCACGTCCCTGTAGTGCAGACTAATAGATTCTGTGCAACAGAGACCTACTTTATACTTTCTATAAACAAACCATGTCTATGTCTAAACTATGTCTAGTCTAACAAAGAGAAGGATTAGGGGAGACATGATAGCAGTCTTCCAGTATCTAAGGGGCTGCCACAAAGAAGAGGGAGTCAAACTATTCTCCAAAGCACATGAGAAATAACTTAGAACTAAGGAGAAATTTCCTGACAGTGAGAACAATTAACCAGTGGAACAACTTGCTTCCAAAAGTTGTAAATGCTCCAACACTGGAAGTTTTTAAGAAGTTGAATAACCTTTTGTCTGAAGAGGTGTAGGGTTTCCTGCCTAAGCTGGGGGTTGGACTAAGTCCCTACCAGATCTGTTATTATAGTATATTATATTAATAAAGAAGCTGAATAAAAAGATTTAACACCAGGATATTTCTTTACAATTTTAGAAGTGATTTATTAAATCGGAAAAGTTATATTAATTATAGTTCATGCCTCTTTTTGAACATTGGTTAATATTGTGTCGCACACTGTATAAACCGAGTAGCTATGTAATTAAATTATAGTTGTGCAAAAAATGATTTGCTTTCAGCAAGAAGCTTAACTTATTATGGATTTTAAATGTCTATAAAGCGAGAGAAAAAGAAAAAACACACGAAACTATTTGCAAACGGGGGAGAAAAAAGAAAATAAATTAACACTAGAAAACCAGGAGAAAAAATAGGGTAAAACAAGAATGCTTTTTAACAACACCTGAGGGCAGGACAAGAAACAATGGGTGAAAACTAATCAAGGAGAGAAGCAATTTAGAACTAAGGAGAAAATCCCTGACTGTGAGAACAATTAATCAGTGGGAAAACTTGCCTCCAGAAATTGTAAATGCTCCAACACTGGAGGTTTTCAAGAAGAGACTGGACAGCCATTTGTCCGAAATGGTAGAGGGTCTCCTGCTTCAGCGGTGGGCTGGACTAGAAGACCTCCAAGGTCCCTTCCCACTTGGTTATCCTGTTAAATAAAACATCACAACCTAGCATGAACATGAACCCCGCTGAATCAATGATCAATGGCCGTATTGTTTTTCTCCCAATGTTGACATTATTACACAACACATTAGCTTATCGTATCAGGGCTGTAAAAATGATCAGGTGTTCAGTCTGTTGTCTCTCATCATTGATGAATGAAAGGGATTCTACCAAGAAGGCTGCAGATGCAACCCAATGAAGAGTATCTTGGTTTTGCCGCAACCTGAAAAGCAAACAGCCTAGAGGACGGGGAAAAACAAGATAAGCGGCTGATAAGAAGAGCAAACAAATTGAAAGTGTGAAGTGGCTCAGGAAGATCAGAAAGGTGAAAGAGCTTTTACAGGACTGGCCAAATATGACTGGAAAAGATTTTGGTGCTTTGAAGAGTTCTATAGAAATCCTTATCCACTGATAATTTCGTAGTGTGTACCTTGGACAAAGTTCAAAGGACGCGATAACATTCAGGGCCTCTAGTTCAGTGTAAAAATATAAAAATAGACCTTAGGACAGTTTATCTTGCAGACTGTTGGTTATGGCAGTTAAATATCAATTGTTCTCTAGTCCCAGTCTTCAGCAGGTGGGGGTATTTAGTGGATGAAGTTGGCTTGAAACTCAACATTAAGGAAACTAAGATCATGGCATCCGGCCCGCTCAATTCCTGGCAAATAGATGGGGAAGAAATGGAGGTAGTGACAGATTTTATTTTCCTGGGCTCCGAGATCACCGCAGATGGGGACTGCAGCCAAGAAATTAAAAGAGTCTTGCTCCTGGGGAGGAAAGCTATGGCAAATCTAGACAGCATACTAAAAAGCAGAGACATCACCCTGCCAATGAAAGGGCATATAGTCAAGGCTATGGTTTTCCCAGCTGCAGTGGATGGCTGTGAAAGTTGGACCATAAGGAAGCCTGATTGCCAAAGAATGGAGGCTCTGATGCTGGAGAAGACTCCTTGAGTCCCTTGGACTGCAAGATGATCTGTTCTGACCCCACTCCGTCCGGTGATTAACGCCAACACAGGCTTACTGTTAGCCACACTTTATTCACAGCAATTACTCACAGGCAAGATGTTGGCAGCAACCCAGACTCCCACAGATAAGAGATACAATACACACAAGAGCTTCTCCAGCTTGTAATGAACGGTTGTGTCCTGCAAAAGGTCTCCTCCCAAAGTCTCTTCTTATATACTTTCTTGGGAGGAGCCAAGCCACAACCACCTGGGCTTGATTACCTCTTATTTATTTATTTATTTATTTATTTATTTATTTATTTATTTATTTATTTATTAGACTTATATACCGCTTCATAGGGCTTTCAGCCCTCTCTAAGTGGTTTACAAATTTTTTTAGCAAATTGAGTCAGCAACTTGCCCCCACAGTCCGGGTCCTCATTTCACCCACCTCGGAAGGATGGAAGGCTGAGTCGACCTTGAGCCGGTGAGATTTGAACCGCTCAACTGCAGATCACAGTCAGCTAAAGTGGCCTGCAGTACTGCACCCTAACCACTGCGCCACCTCGGCTCTTATGAGTCTGTCTCCGTAACTGCTGCCTCCATTTCTCCGCCCTTCTTTGCTTGGCGCCAGGGACAAACTCCCTTTGATCTTCCCTACTGCTCCATGCTTTAGGAGCCTCCTGGTGGCCAACCAGCCTCTCTGGTCCCTCCTTGGAGTCTGAAACCTGCCCAGGGTCCTCCACATCTTCCAGAGCCGACTCATAGGGTCCCTCGCTATTGGGAGTCCATCGGCAGCTCCAACGGCTCCTGCTGGGCCACAACAGTGATCCAACCGGTCAGTCCTAGAGGAGATCAGCCCTGACTGCTCTTTAGAAGGCCAGATCCTGAAGAGGAAACTCAGGTACTTTGGCCACCTAATGAGAAGGAAGGGCTCACTGGAGAAGAGCCTCATGCTGGGTAAGATTGAGGGCAAAAGAAGAAGGGATGACAAAGAATGAGGTGGCTGGATGGAGTCACAGAAGCAGTCGGCTTGAGCTAAAATGGACTCCAGAGGATGGTAGAGGACAGGAAGGCCTGGAGGAATGTGGTCCATGGGGTCGCGATGGGTCGGACACGACTTTGCAACTAGCAGCAACAGAAATGATGCTGGATTAAGTTAGCCAGACCCTTGGATAGGAAGTCATTGTAGGGCTGTAGGCTGGACAGGAAATTGAAAAACTTTGGAAGAGGTCAATAGCAAACCAGTTTCTTGGCATAGCCCATGAAATGAACCAGAATCTAGGTTAAGTTGAAGGAGACTTTATATATAATATTCTGAGATTCTATCCAAGGACTGTGTGTACATTTTGGGCAATAACAGAAAAGGGGTTGGTCATCGTTTCCTAGATTTTGAATAAAATTTGTTTCATGTTTCATTAACTTGTTAATTAATTTATGTTCTAGTGGTCTATAAACTTCAGATAGCCTCTTATGAATGAACAACAAATTCAACCGGTTTAACCTCTTTCAAGGTCAGCCAAAATCGGACATTAACATCTTAAATCCTTTCTTAACAGAATAACAAAGTCCCAAGGGACCTTGGAGATCTTCTATTCCAACCCCCTGCTCAAGCACCCAGTGTCCACATGAAGGACGATGGTACATTATTATTATTATTTTTTAAGTCCTTTTAAAAAAAATCAGAAAGGGAGGTGCGTTGCCGTCCAATATCTTTAGAAAGCAAAAAGATGGGGAAGCTGGAATAGAAAATCCTAGCTTTGATTGTCATTTGGGGCTGTTTAGCAGAATGAAGACCTCGTTTTCTGTCCCAGAAGCTTTGGTATGCGTGTTGATGGCCATAGCGAAGATGGTGACATGCTGCAAAAATATTTAGATTCTGAGCAGTGGTGGGTTTCAATTTTTTTAGAACCTCTTCTGTAGGTGTGGCCTGCTTTGTGAGAGTGGCTTGCCGGCCATGTGACCGGGTGGGAGTGGCTTGCTGGCTATGTAACTAGGTGGGAGCAGCTTGCTAGCCATGTGACTGGGTGGGAGTGGTTTGGCAGTCATGTGACTAGGTGGGCGTGGCCAACTTGTAAAATGTGGTGAAACTCACTTAACAACGCTCTTGCTTAGCAACTAAAATGTTGGCTCAGAAACTCTGGCATTTGAAGCACGCAAGTCTTAAAGCTGTCAAGTTACAAGACCCTCCCGCCCCCAACCCTTTAGAAAACAAACCCCCAGGAGTGTTCAAACTTGACAGCTTTAAGACTTGTGGACTTCAACTCCCAGAATTCCTCATCTCACTCTTCATCTTGATGATGTGCGGAAGGGCAGGGGGAGGGAGCTGGAACCGGTTCTAAATGGCACTGTAGATTTGTGGAACCTCTTCTATAGAAGAGGTTAGAACTGGCAGGAACCCACCCCTGATTCTGAGTGAGCCAATCTGTGAAAGTGTAAGGCTATTACTCATGATTGAGAAATATCGGGGGGGGGGGAGGGAGCTGGGAAATTCACATGGAGAAGGGAGGCGTAGGTGGTTGCTATCCACCATCTCAAATTCTGTGGTAAATCTTGAATGTGGCATCCCAGCCAAATGGCTGGGAGACAGGGACGTGGTGTTCTCTCTTCCTCCAGGCTGATTCTTTCATCCTTTGGCCAGGAGGCAGCATTTTGCAATTCTCAGCCCCTCTATTATTGAAAGGATGGGTTTTGATGGGGAGAAAGGAGATTGGTGGTAGAAGATAGATAGGAAGAAAGAGAGAGAGAGAACAAAAGAAAGAAAAGGAGAGAGAGGGAGGGAATAAGGAAAAAGAAAGGAGTGAGGGAGGAAGGAAGAAAAGAAAGAAAAAAGGAGAGGGAGGAAGAAAGGAGAAAGGGAGGGAGGAAGAATGAAAGAAAAAAGGAGAGGAAGGAAGGAAGAAAAAGGAGAGGAAGGAAGAAAGGAAGGAAGAGGGAAGGAGGAAAAAAGATAAAGAAAGGAGGGAGGAAGAAAAAGAAAGAAAGAAAAAGGTAGGAAGGAAGGAAGAGGGAGGGAGGAATAAAGAAAGAAGGAAGAAAGGAGGAAGAAAGGAGGGAGGGAGGGAGAGAGAGAGGAAGAATGAAAAAAGGAGAGGAAGGAAGGAAGGAAGAAATAGGGAGGCAAGGAGAAAGAAAGAAAAGAAAGATGGAGGGAAGGAGGAAGAAAGAAAAAGAGAGGGAGGCACTTTTAGCCATTTTTAGATGTCTACAAAACATGATAAAATATCCCTTCTTGTTCAGATTTCCAGCATAAATTCAATGTACATTTTAGACAAATTTTCCAATGACAAATACCAACAATGCATCATTGTATAATGTTCTCTTTGAGATCATAACATAGTGTGAATTTCTTTCATCCACCTATGTATTCTCTCATTGTTCCATTTGTATGTCAAAGCCAACATTTTTAGCCTATTTCATCACCATACATTCTTTCATTTGTTCTTCCTATAACAGTTTATCCTTGATGAACCCATCATGCTAACTAAGTTCATTACTCGGTGACCCAGTCTTAATGCGCTGCTTTTGACCTCAACTTCCTGCAAGTCAAAATTGAAAAAAATAAAAAAGAAGAATGCATCAACATCCCGCTGGGCAGCTTAAAAAAACAACAACTTCTGTGCATAATGAAAAGAAATGTTATTAAGTGAATTAAGTCCACGTTTTATTCATTGGTTCGCTTCGCGCGTGTGTGCGTAGTTCAATGTAAATTAACAATTAACAATGAACTGCGCATGCACGCGCACTATTAAACAACATGCTGGCAAGGGTAGCAGTGATTGGGGAACTGGTTCGGGGGCATGGCCAGCCTGGGTCACTGCGGTTTTGCGACTAAATTCCACTACTGGTTCGGCCAAATCGAGCCCAACCGATAGCAACCCACCTCTGGAGTTATATAGTCAAAAGAGCGTTCCTTTCTCAGAGAGGCAAGGATATCTTGCTCTGCACCTGGGGGGCAGGGGTGGGTTTCAACCGGTTCGCGGCGGTCCCTGCGAACCGGTTGGTTGCCGAACCCGGAAGTAAGTAACTTCCGGAAATGGCGAAGGGTGCGCCCGCGCGCCTGCGGTCCTTACCCGGTTTTGATGAGTTCTGCACTTCTACGCATGCGCAGGACGCATACGGCACCTGCGCGATCGTCCAGGAGCAGCTGGAGTGGCACGCAGACGCTAGTACGCATGCGTGCACCGCGCGCATGCACGAGGACGCCGCCGGCCCCGTTCCAACCGAACCGGTTGGAACAGGGCGAGAAACCCACCCCTGCTGGAGGGGTATTACTGGGAGGCATCTCTAGTTGGGATGGTGCCTGATTGGGCCATGTGACGGACATGTGGGTGCTGGGCGGGGGTTTGTACTTTCATTTGTGGGGGGGAAACCTGGAAGCTTTCAGATTCAGGTTTTCCCAGACGTGCCAATAGGACGTATCTAATAAGATGGAACTTCGAGGAACTTCGAGCCTCGGAATCTTCTTTCGTTGGGGGTGTTACTTGGAACCAGAGGTGGGTTCCTACCATTCGCACCTATTCGGTAGAACTGGTTCGTCTAATCTACTGAACCAGTTAGAAGAGGTTCCACCAGTGGATACAGCGGCAAGCCACTCCCATCCGGTCACATGGGCAGCAAGCCACCCCCATCCGGTCACATGGGTGGCAAGCCACTCCCACAAAGGAGGCCACACCCACAGAGTAGGTTCCAACAATTTTTGAAACCCATCACTGCTTGGAACCCTGATAACTTCCCTCCCCCCATTGTCCACTTCTGCTCCACAAGGAAAAGAACAGCAGATCTTTACTGTCTCTTTTTGTCCCAGTATAAAAATCCATGTGGATCAAACTATCCGAGGACTGACCAGTGACATCTGCATAAAACATTTGAAGCCAGAAGCTTCTCTTTCGTTTCCCATGAGCAAACGGTCAAGCCATTCCTCTTAGGAGAAGATAAGAAGAAACAAGCTGAGCTACTGATCACTCTTGGCTTCTGGCAATGTTTTATTTTCTGTTCTCAAATGTCCCTCATTAGCAATCCAAATGACTGTTATAAAAAAACCTCTGGGAGATCCCAAAGGGGTTGTATTGCATTTCTTGGTGCTGCCTGTTGCTATTGTTAGTTGCGAAGTCATGTCGGATCCATAGCAACACCATGGACAATGTTCCTCCAGGCCTTCCTGTCCTCTATCATCCTCCGGAGTCTGTTTAAGCTCACGCCTACTGCTTCAGTGACTCCATCCAGCCACCTCATTCTCTGTCGTCCCCTTCTTCTTTTGCCCTCCATCGTTCCCAGCATGAGGCTCTTCTCCAGGGAGTCCTTCTTCCTTCTCATTAGGTGGCCAAAGTATTAGAGTTTCATCTTCAGGATCTCGCCTTCTAAAGAGCAGTCAGGGTTGATCTCCTCTAGGACTGACCAGTTGGATGGCCTTGCAGTCCAAGGGACTCGCAGGAGTCTTCTCCAGCACCAGAGTTCAAAGGCCTCCATTCTTTGGCGCTCAGCCTTTCTTATGGTCCAACCTTCACAGCCATCCATTGCAGCTGGGAAAACCACAGCCTTGACGATATGCCCTTTTGTTGGCAGGGTGATGCCTCTGCTTTTTAGTATTCTGTCTAGATTTGCCATAGCTTTCCTCCCCAGGAGCAGGCATCTTTTAATTTCTTGGCTGCAGTCCCCATCTGCAATGATCTTGGAGCCCAGGAAAGTAAAATATGCTGCTTACCCTTGATAATTTATCTCCTGCTGAGGCCACAGAGTGCATAAAATGTGCCATGAAATAAGTCATATTTCATGTGGAATCAATTTATTTAGTGCCCCACAAAAATTGGAGAGTTTTTAAGGAAACCCAAAGGCTGTAATATTAACATGGATCTTGGCCATCCTGAGCTATGTAGAAAGTTAGCACTCACCCCTCTCCTAGAAGAATGAAATGTTTTGAGAAATAATAAAAAGGAAAAAATATTATATTTCCCTGGATGAGACACAGAGAAAAATGTTTTTAAGAGGGAGAAAGCAGCCCCCGCCTTTTCTTAATAGCCCACAGCAGATGCCAGCACTTAAGAGATTAAAGAGATAGATAGCTCTATTCATAGGCAAAGCAACTACTGCAGATAGAAATCTACTCAAGACAGGATATTTTGAAATTCCCTGCAGCAAAGTCTGAACAATGGCAGAGTGATAGGATTAACCCTCATCCAAGATCCAAACCAGGACAAAGCTATTAAGCCATAATAGGAATTGCCCAACACACTTTCAGATCACCAGCGCCTTCATTGCATCATCCTCAGAAACTTCAACCAAATGTAGCTCAGACAAACACCTAGGATTTGTACTTTGCCTATAAGCCAGCTATAACCTCTACATAACCCCTATAACCACCAATTGAATACATGTTCTTGCACAGGAACAGGAAGCTCAAGTGCAAATCCCAAGAGAAGGTATAAAAATGCCTCACTCTCACCTCCATGTGGTCAGCTGCACCAGAACTACAAATATGTGGTCCTGTCCATGAATAAACCATCTTTCCAATCAGGCTCCATGTTTCCATGTCTTTCTCCTGGCTTGGAACTGAACCAGATGGATATTTCTTCCCATAGTTATATATGACTGCATCCAGCAGTGGGATTCCAAATCTTTTCCTACTGGTTCTATGAGAGAGCGCTTCACACGTGCTTTGCACGCATGCACATCTAATGCACACTTTGATTTGCATGCATGTACGTCCAATGCATGCTTTGCTTTTGCATGCAGCACTCAAAGACCACCCTTGGTGTCAGTAGTGGTGAGTTGAACTGTTGTTTAGCTCAGCTGAGGTGCAGCAATCCACTCTGCCATGTGAATCAGCTGAGCGAAAAAACAAGGGAATATAGGACAGGGAAAGGTGGTGGGGCCAATCAGAAGTGGTACCATATTTTTCAGAGTATAAGATGCACCAAGATTTTGAAGAGGCAAATTAAAAAAATAAGTTTTTGCACTCTGCAGACCTCCCAAAAACGGCCCATCTTTTTGTGAAAATGGGCCCGTTTTTTTAAAAAGGGCATGTATAGCCTTTAGGAGGCTTTTAGAATGTTCCTGGGGGCCAGGGGTGGGCAAAATGGCCCTCCATCATTTCTGCCCTCCCCAGCCCCCAGGAGCACTCTGGGAGCCTCCTAAAGGCTATGCATGGCCATTTTTGCAAAGGGGGTGGGGTTTCGGGAGGCCAAAAATCCTGTATTCTGTGTATAAGACGCATCCAGATTTTCACTCTCTTTTTTGAAAGAAAAAGGTGCATCTTATACTCTGAAAAATATGGTATTTGCAGGTTCTCTGAACCACTCAAAATTTCCACTACCAATTCACCAGAACCGGTCCGAACCGGCTGAATATCACCTCTGACTGCCTCCAAAAATTCATTGTTCTGGCAAACTTCGGGGCTTGTGAAACATCCAGCCCCACGGAAATTGTGAATGTTGTGTTTTTTAAATTGTTGTCTTTGTCTTTGTCCATTTATCCCCTTCCCCTTGTCTATTGTGAGCCGCCCGGAGTCCTTCGGGAGTGGGCGGCATACAAGACAAATAAAATCAAAATCAAAATCAAAAATCAAAAAGAAAGAAAAGGCATGCTGAACACTGAATAGCAACTAAAACTTCAGAAAGAGCTTCTTCACACCCGTTGTAATTAAGTTATGAGGGAGTCATATGATGATGTGGTTAACACAGAAGAAGTGGCTGGAGGAGATGCACCGGGTGCGTGATCCAACAGGTCTCTGTTAGGGAGACTCCCTGATTTGTTTGTAGAAGGTCCCAGGTTCAACCTGTGGCAGTTCCCGCTAAGAATCCAAATATCCATGAACGTAAGAGCAACCTTTCTGAATCAAGTCCAGGCTCATTTTAGTCCAACATGAAAAATTAAGATCTTGGAGGGATTTCTCACTGGGATTTCCGTACTATGATTCGTGAAGTTGGTGCTGTATGTGGACAACCTGAAGCGGTTGCAAAATGAAAAATGAAGACCATAGGCTGAAACAGATGAAGAATGGTTGCTGGAATTGGGTATGTCTAGTTTAATGAATGCAGTGGCTCAGCGGCTGAGACGCTGAGCTTGTCGATCAGAAAGGTTGACAATTCGAATCCCTAGTGCTGCGTAACGGAGTGAGCTCCTGTGACTTGTCCCAGCTTCTGCCAACCTAGCAGTTCAAAAGCACGTAAAAAATGCAAGTAGAAAAATAGGAACCACCTTTGGTGGGAAGGGAACAGCGTTCTGTCCGCTTTTGGCATTTAGTCATGCCGGCCACATCACCACGGAGACATCTTCGGATAGCGCTGGCTCTTCGGCTTTGAAACGGAGATCAGCACTGCCCCCTAGAATCGGGAACAGCTGGCACATATGTACGAGGGGAACCTTTACCTTTACCTAGTTAAATGAAAAGAAGGACCAGGGGTGACACGATAGCAATGTTCCAATATCTCAAGGGCTGCCACAAAGAAGAGGGAGTCAAGCTATTCTCCAATGCACCTGAGGGTAGGACAAAAAGGGAGAGAGTGAGGGGAAAAAAAAACAAATGAGAGAAAAGGGGAAGAGGGAGAGAAATGAGAGAGTAGGGGGAAAGAAAGGAAGAAAGAAAGAGAAAAAGAAAGAAAGAAGAAGAGAGGGGGAGGAAAAAAAACAGAAATGAGAGGGAAGGGGGCGGAGAGAGACTCATTTCCCACAGAAAAAAAACAGGAGCTGCAAAACCTGGGTAAGCATGGCTGGCGCATGTGACTTGGTGGGAGTGACAGTGAGTTGACCACACCACCTACTCAGGTATTGTGACTGCCGGTGTTTTCTTTTCTGTGGTAAAGGAAAGGCACACTCAGGCTTAGGCAACAACAGCTCTTTATTAAGTCAGTACCAACTATGTACAATCCAGCGGAGGTTCAGTCCCTTTTATAGGGAGCTGTCAGACCCTTCGACCAATCAAGTTGAATCTCTGTTCCCGCCAGAAGAGAGGACCTGGGTGGAAACCATTGTAACTGATTCTGGTATCTAACAGTTGTAGACCCCAACTGGGGAAGGAAGGTGACATACTTACAGCCCCTTCCCCCCTGCCCTTCCCTTCCAGCACTATCAGGTACAGGAGAGTAGCAGTCCTTCCCCCAAACCCCACACATCAACTCTTATGGCTTATGGCTGCTGGCATTGGCAGGTAGGCGACTGGGTGTGAGGGGTAGCACCGAAGCTTGTGGTAGCTGTTGGGTAAGCTCCCCGTTGGGAGAGCGAGTACGTTCAGCGAAGCGTTGTGAGAGTTGTGTTGGAGAACACACAAACCAGCATACAGAGACACCGCAGTTTAAATAGGCTTTTACTTTCGTGGAAATAGAGGTATCAGAGTCCATTCAAACAGTCCAAGTCATACATGGTTAAGACAGTCAGTCGTCAACGTCTTTCAGTTAAGGGATAATCCAAATAACATAGTCCAGTATCATATAAACAGTCCGGTACACAAAGTTTGCTAACAGTTGCAAAACTCACAATAGTTCACAGCACTTTCTAACAGCCAGCTTCCAAAACACTCAGATCAGATCAGCCCAGCATCTAATGAAACAGAGAGAGCTAACAGTCGTTCCGGCTCCCTCTTATGGTCAATTGAGGAAAACAGCAACCAATCACATTTTACAGTATGATTTAAAGAAACAGGTACAACATTGTTACATGGTTTATATATTGCCAACCCAACTGTTAGATTATATTCCTAACAGTGGCCCATTGCCCATTGAGAGTGAATGGGTGGAGGCGTGTCAGCTGAGGAGAAAAGTCCGAGGAAAATTCCCCGAGGAGAAATGCTGGTGGAGAAAGAAGGGTGGCCAATGCTAGAAGACAAAAGTTCCTAGACACTCCCGCAGCAGCTGGAGGGGCATGACTTCTACAGCCCTCGAAAGTGCTCCATTGGCGAATGTGATTGATGACACACCCTGGGGGAAAGAGGGAAACAGGGTCAAAATTGGGTCGTAAATTACATGGAGCCAGAGCTGGCTTCAATTGGGTATGTGCCAACATGTTGCTCCTAATAAATAACTGGATTTCTTTTGAAGCTTGGCTCGAGACTCATGGTTTAATTAGGGCATCTGTCGGAACCCTGACATCATGTAATTAAGTGAATCTGGCTTTCTGCATTGACTTTGGTTGTCAAAAGTTGGCTGGATAGCGCACAATGGTGATCACATGACCTCCTCTGGGTGGATAAAAGCATACATAAAAGCATCATAAAAGCATACCCCCAAATTTTAATCACATGACCATGGGGATGCCGCAATGATTACAAGTGTGAAAACTGGTCATAAGTCACTTTTTTCAGTGCTGTTGCCACTAGTAATAGTCCCTAAATGAACGGTTGTAAAACAAGGACTATCTAAATCGTCCCCGACTGAGGCTTCAAATAGCATGGAGTCTTCAAATATAATAGCCCCTTCTGCCCAGCACTTGAAAAATTCATTCTTAAACCTGGACATCTGGTGCTAATTGTTGTCAACAGCGTTGGAACCACTTCTGATATTTCACAATTCAATTACTCTGAAGAAGTTGCCATGGCAGACGCTTAAACTCCTTACATTCATTTCAACTCTTCTGCAAAATTTCCATCGCCCCTCGCCCTGGTTTAAAAGGGCTCAGAAACGGGTGGAAAAATGTGCTAAATCTGGCCACATTCGCGTTATTATTCATGCAGCAAAACGAGCATGGAGAAACGCATGCAAATAATAACCGAAAGCGCGAAAGGAAATTGAACACACTCAATGAGAAGCACGTGGACTTTGTTTGGGGACTAAACAATGAAGCCAAGAGGGGCCTGGAAAGGCAGAAGGAATACAATGTGATTGAATCGTATTATGGATGCTCAGGGAGAGGGGGAGAGGGTGATGGCTTTTAGTAGAGCTTGTCATATTGCTCATATTGTGGGAACTAGGAAAACTTTCTCTGGCCATAAATTTCTAAGTTAGAGAGGAAAGATCAAAGACAGAACACTATTTCTTGGAGACACGACAAGGAAGAGTCCTGAGCAATTTTTTCCCAACCTCAACGAAGATTCTCAGGGATCCAGACAAAGTTGTCTGAAAGTTGAGCCGACCTGAAGGCAGGGCAAGAAGCAATGGATGGAAACTAATCAAAGAGAGAATCAGCCTAGAACTAAGGAGAGAATCCCTACTGTTAGCCTAATCAGGGGAACGACTTGCTTCCAAAAGTTGCAGCTGCTCCGACACTGCAGGTTTTTATGAAGAGATTGGACAGCCATTTGTCTGAAATGGCGTAGGGTTTCCTGCTTGAGCAAGGGGTTGGACTAGAAGACCCCCCAAGGTGCCTTCCAGAGGTGGGTTGCTCCCGGTTCGGCTCGGTTTGGCTGAACCGGTAGTGGTGGCAGCAGGAGGCTCCGCCCACCTGCCTGGACGCTACTGTTCATGTGCAGAAGCGTTGCGCGTGGGAGCACCAGCAAACCAGTAGTAAACCGGTTAGCAACCCACCACTGATCCCTTCCAACTCTGTTATTCAGTTACTCTGAGTCATGGCACACGGGGCGCAGTTCCCGGAGGCCAGTGGTTGGATTCAGCCAGTTCGCACCTATTCGGGAGAACCAGTTGGTAACTTTCCAGGCTGTTCGGAGAACCGGTTGTTGGAAGAAATCTCATTTTGTTTTTCCCCACCTTACAGGGCTAATCCTGTAAGGAAGGCAGGAAGGAAACATTCTGGTGTTGTTTCTAGCCTCATCTTTGTTGACCTGCTTACAGAAACTGTCTCTCCGGTTAAACCTGATTACATTGTAAGAGCTAAGGCGAAGCGCCCATCGACGGGAGTGATGTTGAGTTGGCCACACCCACCCAGTCACATGACCACTGAGTCCCGCCTACCCAGCTGGCCATTAGGTGCATCTTATACTCCGAAAAATACGGTAATTCAGTCTCCATATAATCTACCAGTCATAGAGTGAAGATCAAGGCTGATTTCCTTCTATACTTGAATAAGCAGCTCAGGCCCTTAGGTTACTTGCAATGCAAACCACAGCCTGAGATGACACAAGAACATGAAAAGTTTTATGCAATTCCTGAGTTTTGTAACATTAAGCATTATCTCTTTCGCTGGGGCCTATGTACACACTGGACTGCGGCCAACATGTCATCGTTGTGAATCACATCAGCCTAAAGTTCAGAGAGGGCTATAAAGTGGTGCGATTTTTCTCTTCAACCCTGGGTCATAAAATGTTTATTCTTGTAGCTGTTTTCTTCCCATGGAAATATTTTAGCGATTTAAACTCTTGGCAACAGAATGCATATTTTAGATGTTTGCTACCAAAGTAAGAATGTCTACGTCTGGAAGCAGAAGGATGAAGAGAGGACAGTTTTCCCTTTACTGTTCTAGAACATGACATTCATTGCGCTATATAATACCATTGGATTTAGTTTCCCACAGCACACTCCTGGTTACAAAGAAGAGGCCACAACTTATTCTTCAAAGCATCTGAAGGATGGCTTGGAAACTAATCAAGGAGAGAACCAATCTAGAACCAAGGAGAAATTCCCTGAGTTAGACTTATTAATCAGTGGAACACCTGGCCTCCAGAAGTAGCGGGGGCTCCAACAAGTGGAGGTTTTTAAGAAGAGATTGGACAATCGTTTGTTTGAAATGGTATAGAGTTTCCTGCTTGAGCAGAGGGTTGGATCAGGAGACCTCCAAGGTCCCTTCCAGCTCTGTTGTTCTGTTATAAAAAGGTTCCCCTCGCACATCTGTGTGCGTCGTTCCCGACTCTAGTGGGCGATGTTCATCTGTGTTTCAAAGCCAAAGAGCCAGCACTGTCCGAAGACGTCTCCATGGTCATGTGGCCGGCATGACTAAATGCCAAAGGCGCACGGAACGCTGTTACTTTCCCACCAAAGGTGGTTCCTATTTTTCTACTTGCATTTTTACATGCTTTCAAACTGCTAGGTTGGCAGAAGCTGAGAGAAGTAACGGGAGCTCACTCCGTTACACGGCACTTGTGATTCGAACCGCTAAACTGCTGACCTTTGGATTGACAAGCTCAGTTTCTTACTCACTGCGCCATCACGTCCCTGTATATACTTGGGTGCAAAAGAGCATAGGAGGCCAACATCAATGATAGAGAATAGTCTTTCCTAGCTTGGAAGAAGCTGTACATCAACTTTCAGAATTCCTAGCCAAGAGTTGAAATCTAGCAGAGCTGAAGACCACCAGATAAGGAAGGGATTAAATGAATGTTCATGGACATAGACAGATGTGACAACTCTAACTTTTTTCTTTTACTAAACTAAATCATTTTATTACATTCTGTGATATATATACAGCAAAGTTTGAGAGACCCATCACTTTCCTGATCTTATTGGACTTCAGTTCTTACCAGTCCAATAAAGCATGACAAGATCAATTATGTACTATTTACTATAACATATAACATGAGAGCAAACTCTACACCCTTACTTGCACTGATGATGTTGCCTAGTTGGGCAATGAAACATCTGCAAGAAAACAACCCATCTCAGAGAGCATGAAGGACCCAACAGTTGAACTCTGAGCTACAAATACTCTCTTCTATCCATACTGAAGGGGCGCAGTGGCTCAGTGGCTAAAACGCTGAGCTTGTCAATCAGAAAGGTCGGCAGTTCAGCAGTTTGAATCCCTAGCGCCGCGTAACGGAGTGAGCTCCTGTTACTTGTCCCAGCTTCTGCCAACATAGCAGTTTGAAAGCATGCAAAAATGCAAGTAGAAAAATAGGGACCACCTATGGTGGGAAAGTAACAGCATTCCGTGCGCCTTTGGTATTTAGTCATTCCGGCCACATGACCACGGAGACGTCTTCGGACAGCGCTGGCTCTTTGGCTTTGAAATGGAAATCAGCACCGCCCCCTAGAGTTGGGAACGACTAGCACATATGTGCGAGGGGAACCTTTAGCTTTATCCATACTGTGGTGGTGATTGCTCCAAATATTCCCCTCTTTCTAATGTAGCTGCAAGGAATTATTTTTCCAGAATTCCCAGCCAAGGTGGCCATTGTTCAACTCCCAATTCTGGGAGTGGATGTTCTCACATCTGGAGAAATTCATCCTCAAAGAAAATATATATATGTGCATTCAAAACTGCCTTTGCTTGTATAGATAACCAGTCATTCCCTAAAGCCATCCTATGTCAGAAAGAACCAGTTCCAAGAACAGCATCCAAGACACATCTTCAGAGTTTCCAGGCAAACCTTTATAAGGAAAAATCCCAAGAATTTCAGAAATCCAGCCAAGAGTGGAACTTTTATCAATGATCTGTGGGATGCAATCCCACTGACTCCAATGCCAAGTGGATGCGGAAACAGATGGAGGAGGTCGGTTTAAAAAGCGCACGCAGAAATGGAAGGTATGACAAACCAAAACAGCCTGCACCCTCTCAAAATTTGGATTTCCCAAAAGGTTCAGTTAAACTGTTCCAGCAGGATACAGAGCAGCCAGCAAGGAAAACTAATGAAAATTATCAAATTAAATGAGACCAGAAAGATATCATCGCTGAATTCAATGCCAACATCCTGCTTAAAATAGGAAGGTGTGGAGAACCTATTGTTCTAAGCATCATGGCTCGCACTGTATAAATATCTGTTTGGATCATCTTAGATTTATGACTTTAAAAAAAAATTGTTTTGGGATTCAGGTATTTTTCAAATACATTCAATTCACCTTATGTTCCAAAGCATCTGAAGTAAGAACAAGAAGCAGTGGATGGAAACTAATCAAGGAGAGAAGCAACCTAGAACTATATCAATTTGGACCTAACCTAAGGCCCAGGGGTGGGTTCCTGCCAGTTCTAACCTCTTCTGTAGAAGAGGTTCCACACATCTACCATGCCGTTTAGAACTGGTTCCAGTTCCCTCCCCTCGCCCGTCCGCACATCATCAAGATGAAGAGCGAGAGGAGGAATTCTGAGAGTTGAAGTCCACAAGTCTTAAAACTGTCAAGTTTGAACACCCCTGGGTTTTTTTTTCTAAAGGGTTAGGGGTGCAAGGGTCTTGTAACTTGACAGCATTAAGACTTGCGTGCTTTCTGAGCCAACATTTTGGTTGCTAAGCAAGAGTGTTGTTAAGTGAGTTTCACCACATTTTACAAGTTGGCCACACCCACCCAGTCACATGGCCGACAAGCCACTCCCACCTGGTCACATAGCTGGTAAGCCACCCCCACAAAGCAGGCCACACCTACAGAAGAGATTCTGAAAAAATTTGAAACCCACCACTGGCTGGGACTCTGGAGGCTGAGAATAGATGGGGGCGGGGCCAGTCAGAGGTAGTATTCACCGGTTCTCCGAACTACTCAAAATTTCCACTACCGGTTCTCTAGAACTGGTCAGAACCTGCTGAATTCCGTCTCTGGGTTACAGAAGTTATGTGAGGAACTTTTCTCTGGGTGCATCTTAAAATCACAAGATGGCCTCGAAATATAAGCTAAGTGTGTGGAGTCTAGAATGGGTAGAATCAACCTTCTGTCACCCAATTAAGTGATATTGTCATTGGGCAATATACAATTTTGACATCAGGATTATAAAATACAGTAAAAAAAATGTCTTAAAGGAATAAGAAGATGAATTTATCACTCAAAAGGATGAATGAAAGAAGAAGTCTAAGCTATCGAATCTCTAAGCAATTGGAGGTAATGTTGTGGCCCACCAGCGACCAGCAGAGCTGGCAGCAGATTCAGACAGTGAGGAGGTTGGGGAGGAACATGGGCCAGTCCTTGAGTCTGGGGAAGGCTCTGTTGAGGGCTCTGCATCAAAGGCAGAGAGTGGGCCAAGGCCATCTGGCAGTTATCAACTACCTTCGGAGTCGGAGTTCAGTGGAGCAGAAGAACAGCTGAAGCCTGTTCCCAATGTGCATATATGCTGAGTTGTCAGGAGAAGGGAACAGCTAAGGAACAGGGGTAGACTCGGGAGTAAAGGCACAAATGGATGCTAAAATGGGAATAAATAGGAGCAAAAGGGGAGTGGTGTTTGCAGGAGACAATTAGTTCGCTTATTAAGTGTGAAGATTTGCTTATTTGAGTCCGAGACTCCTTGCCAAGTATTTCATTGTACAGTGTTACACCTGGAAGCTCTCGGCCTGGCAACTATCCAAGGACTGATAAGGTCTGTTGTTGTAATTCGCCCTTGAAAAGCTTATTGCCAGGACTTTTCTGGAAATGAATATGAAATATGAAATTTTTTGCACGCACCGAACCGGCAGTAATGCCAAGAGCAACCCACCCCTGAACCAGCGGCTGTAAGTTGAGGACTACCTGTATAGAATGGAGAGAAATAACTGGAAAGATATACAGGCCCTCATGATCAAAGCCTTTCCAGCAAAAAGAAGATTGTAGGGTATTGTGTAAGTTGTAGTAAGGGACGCGTGGTGGCTCAGTGGCTAAGATGCTGAGCTTGTCGATCAGAAAGGTCGGCAGTTCGGTGGTTCGAATCCCTAGTGCCGCGTAATGAAGTGAGCTCCTGTTACTTGTCCCAGCTTCTGCCAACCTAACAGTTTGAAAGCATGTAAAAATGCAAGTAGAAAAATAGGGACCACCTTTGGTGGGAAGGTAACAGCGTTCTGTGCGCCTTCGGCATTTATTCATGCCATCCACATGACCAAGGAGATGTCTTCGGACAGCACTGGTCTTTGGCTTTGAAACAGATGAGCACCGCCCCCTAGAGTCGAGAACAACTAGCACATATGTGCACGGGGAACCTTTACCTTTACCTTAAGTTGTAGTAATTCTTGCAAAAATGTGACCTCCTGAACTCCCAATCACTGTTCCCTCTAAGGTGCGCGGCTGCGCGGCCGCGCACATGGCAAGAAAACACCGCCCAGGACTTTTCAACTCCCGCGCAGTTATTTCCACAGGCTCCGGAAGCTGGGGAGGAGGTACTTTGCAGGGACTGGCCCTGGACTTGTTTTGATGAGCACGGGGCGACTGACGGTAATTGTGAAGCCCCAAAGCCCCTGCCACCACCGGACTAACTGCTGCTGCCTCCTCCTCCTCTAACAGCACCGCCGGATTTGCTGCCCGGCGCTGCGGCTTTGAGGAGCCTTGAGGCTACGGGAGCCAGTAGGAAGGCGGCGGAGGGGCGAGAGCAGGAAAAAAAGCCCCGATGGCTCCTCAAAAGCATGGCGGTGGAGGAGGGGGCAGGGGTAACGCGGTGCCCAGCTCAGGTGCTCCGAGCAGAGGGGGAGCCACGGGAGCTTTTTCAGCTTCACCTCAGCTGCAGCGCTGGGCAGCAAATGTGGTGGTGCTGTTGGAGGAGGAGGAGATGGCAGCAGTTATTCTAGTTATTGCAATGAGCAATACTCATTGCTTCCACTATTGTAATCTTCATGCCTGAAAGATGACCTTTCCCGTGACCCGTCAAACCGCGGTCCACAAAAGCGCGATCGACGAAAGCGCGCATTTGACGTCATCACAGCGCGACGAAGAAAATTAAAAATTGAAATAAAAATAAAATTAAAGCAAGCCGATTCACATAAAGGTAAGGGTTAGGGTTAGGGTTAGGGTTAGGTTAATGGTTAGGGTTAGGTTTAGAGCGTTAGGGTTACGTTTAGCGTTAGGTTAAGGGTTAGCGTTAGGTTTAGCGTTAGGTTAACGGTTAGGTTTAGGGTTAGATTTAGGGTTAGGTTAAGGGTTAGGTTTAGGGTTAGGTTTGGGGGGGTTAGGGTAAGGTTTTCACTTTATTTTTACATTTTTCGATCACAGCGCGATGTTTTCGTCGCACTGTGATGATGTCAAATGCGCGCTTTCGTCGACCGCGATTTTGTCGTCTGCGGTTTTGTGGTGGAACCGACCTTTCCATTTTAAAAGTAAATTATTTATGGAAAAAAGCCCAGTATCCATTTCAGGTTATGTAAGTAAAGTTAGATAGCTATAGAAAGTACAGACTAATATCTGTTTATATTTTGGGCTGTCTAAGGTCTTATTGCAGAATATTCCTTAAAAAATTACAAGAGCTTCCCTTATGTCTCGTATCATTATTATTATAATTTCCAAAATGCCAGAAGAATAGTTGAGTGCAAGGAATTGCAGAGAAAGTCATCCAGCTTTGATTGAAAGGAAAAACTGAACATAACTCTATACAATGAAATGCCAGTAGTGTTTAAGCTTGTTCATGTTCCAGCAGAGTGGCTTGCTAAAGTGACTGTTTCATGTAAATTGAACTGAAGTTGTCCATTTAAAGTTGCATGTGGCAATCTAAGCATAGTGTCTTACATTCTCTTACAGCCCATATCAAATATTTATCCCCATCCAAGATGGATGATGGTCCTCTAGGAATAATGTATAAAATCTGGAGGAGTTGAGAGTATTATCTTAAGATGCCATCCTTTGTTTGATCTATATTGGGATTTTTAGGGTTGACAGGTTTCTACTTGATGATTAGACCCATCATTCCAACTTTGTAAGAGATGCTGGTGTTTATTATGAATGGCTTTAGGAGGTTGTTCTTGTTTTGTGGAATTTGCACCCTAACCTGCAGATCTTTAGCAATTCAAACTATTTTCTAAAAGCAGCCTTTCTACATTGTTGTTGGCTGGTTTCAAAGAAAATACAGGAAATCATCAATTAGATGTTATTTGGTTGAATACAAGGATTCCTGATTAATACTCCAACTTCAGACAGGATTGTTTTAACTGTAACATAAGGCAATGGATTTCTGAAACACTGCTACAGTATGGGATTCCTTAGGAAGGTAACAGGAGGAAATTATGTCACAGAGAGATTGGTATTAATATGCTCCATGATTTATTACAAAAAGAAATGTTGACTTACAAATTTGCCCAGCTGAAGGAAGAGCTATCCCTCAAAGAGCAAAGTCATAGCAGAGAATTGGAAGGAATGAGGCTTGAGGTTACCCAACTAACATGGGAACTGCATCAATGTGAAATCACGGTTCCACCACAAAACTGCGGAGGACAAAATCGCGCTCGACGAAAGCGCGCATTTGATGTCATCACAGCGCGATGAAAACATCGCGCTGTGATCGAAAAATGTAAAAATAAAGCAAAAACCTTACCCTAACCCCCCCAAACCTAACCCTAACCCTAACCCTAACCCTTAACCTAACCCTAAATCTAACCCTAAACCTAACCGATAACGTAACGCTAAACCTAACGCTAACCCTTAACCTAACGCTAAACGTAACCCTAACGCTCTAAACCTAACCCTAACCCTTAACCTAACCCTAACCCTTACCTTTATGTGAATCGGCTTGCTTTAATTTTAATTTTATTTCAATTTTTAATTTTTTTCGTCGCGCTGTGATGACGTCAAATGCGCGCTTTCGTCGAACGCGATTTTGTCCTCCGCGGTTTTGACGGGTCACGGAAATCACAATTGCTTCTTCTTTGGGTTCTACTTTAAGCTTAGAGCAACAACTAAAAATAGAGAATGAAAAAGTGGAGCAAAAGACAATAGAGCACACAAGTCTTAAAGCTGTCAAGTTTGAACACCTCTGGGTTTTTTTTTTCTAAAGGGTTAGAGGTGCAAGGATTTTGTAACCTGACAGCTTTAAGACTTGCGCGCTTCAATGCCAGAGTTCCTGAGCCAACATTTTGGTTGCTAAGCAGGAGCGTTGTTAAGTGACACTGATATTATATAACACTTTTAATTAAGTGGGTACCTTGAATAAACATAACTTTGAGTTTCAAATAATACTGATTTCGTTGTTGTCTTAGGTAACATCTGTGAAAAAAAATTCAGGTGCTCAGGCATGAAAATGTGCCGCTCAAACACTATACTTTTCTGCTCACACTGAAAAAAAATTTGAGGGAACATTGCTCCCAATGTGATCTGACTTTTGTGCCTGGCCATGCCAATTGTGATGAAGACTTTGTGATGAAAACAGTCCCCAAGCCCTAAAGGTGTTTACCCCCTCCTCTTCCAAAATGGGGAACCCAATCTAGCACATACTATCATATTTGCATGCTTTATAAAAAGGTTATTTTCTGACAGTGGTTAATATATGTAGGTTGGGTGGAGGATGAGGGTGGAGGTGCATTGTCCGAGATTGTGGGTTGGTTTCCGAACGTTTCATTGCCAGGTAGCTAAATAACATCTTCAGTGAAGTTTAGGGGATGTCAGTATTGGTATTCTTCTGCTTCTAAGGGCTTCGTGTGGTCAGTAGATCTTCTGATGGAGAGGTCATGTCAGGTGAGGGTCACGTCAGATGATGGACTTGTGATGGGTCAGGTGTGTGTTGCATAATGAGGGTGTTGTGGTCTGTCAGCTAATGGCCCCTCTAGCAGCCGAATCAGAGGAGGAGGAGGGGATGTGGGAGTCAGGGTTAACATCAGAGGTGGTTTCCTACCAGTTCGCACCTATTTGGTAGAACCGGTTTGTCAAATCTACCAAACCGGTTAGAAGAGATTCCACCAGTGGACCCGGAAAGCAGGCCACACCTACAGAAAAGGTTCCAAAATTTTTGAAACCCACCACTGGTCCTTGGATATGATTATTCTACACTATCATGCTCATATTGATAAAACTCAGTGCCTCTGTGAAAGGTAAGGATGACTACTGCGTTTGTGGTACAATCAAAACATTGCGTGTGTTGAAATTGTTTTAACGCAAACCAAAGATGCCTTTTAAAAAACAAGTTTACATCCTATTCTTATGCATGCCAGTGCTGTGTGAGAGGTAATTTAAGGTGGTTCTGGTTCTGACAAGTGTCGTCGGCATCTTCATATCCAGTTACATGAGCAGCAAGCCACTCCCACCGGTCACATGGGCAGCAAGCCACTCCCACAAAGTAGGCCACACCCACAGAGTAGGTTCGAACAATTTTTGAAACCCACCACTGGTTAACATCAAGGTAACCTGAGAGCTCCGAGGGGGAAGAGGGAATGGAGCTGGCGGAGAGAGGGGGGGGAGGTGGAGGAATCTGGGCTGTCCATCAACCCTCAGATGGAGAGTCAACAGCCCCAAGGTCAGGAGGTGGCTGATGAGGAAGAGGAGGAACAGCTGGGTCCAGTGCCTGACGTGTGGATGCGCAGAAGTCAGAGGAGAGGAGAGCAGTGGAAATCTATGGGCCGGTCCTTGGGATGGAAGAGCCATCACTGCTAGCGAAGATCCACCCTAGCTCTGGGGATAAAAGGCAGGGGGCGGAGCTGGACAGATGTGGCAGACAACTATTCATCTCCCTGTTGGCCGGACTTGTTAGCCTGCGGTGAGAGAGAAACTTTTTGCTGGGGCTGCTCCCGCTCCTAATAAAGGAATCATTGATTTAAATACTGAGGGTTTGTTGTGAGCTGGGTCAGAAGAGAGGGTCTTGCTTCATGTGACCCATACCTGACCCATCACAAGACCCATCACAGGACCCCCACTTGATGCGATCCTCACCTGACGTGATCTTCCCATCACAAGACCTATTCACCACACAAAGCGCTTATAAACAGAGGAGCACGGACACCAACATCCCCTAAACTCTGCCGAAGATCTTACCTAACCTGGTAACGAAATGTTCAGAAACCAACCCACAAGCTCGGAGACCGGACCTCCATCTTCATGTTATTTTCTACCTTCCTTGTTTAGGAAGTCCACCTCTTCCTTTGGAGTTCATGCAAAATCATCCAGCCACCAGGAGTTTTGTCATGTTTGGGCAGGCATCAGATCTCCATTCACGCCCAGGGAAGAAACAACAACTCTCCTCTCTCCCATGACCTCCGGCCCACCCGTCTGGGTTTTGCTTGAGGGAACCCTTGATGGGAATCCGCCTCAATTAAGAAGAAAACATTGAGACACAGTTGAATAGCCACAAGATGAGCTAAGCCCTTTGGTATCTGCCCAGCTCCGTCCCGGCGAGTTGTGGCCGACCACAGTTTTGAGCAAGCAGACACCACACCGTCTCCTCAGCCTTGTAACAATACAAACCTAACCGGCTATTCATCATATTTGTTTGGACCGCATGACAAGAGAAGAAAAGGAACATTCATGCCACCTGTAGAGGAACTGCCTGGTTTTGACAAACCATTCCATTTTCTTCACACTGTAGTTTAGGTGGCATGGACCATTTCGTTCTTCTTTTGCATCTGGATTATTGAGGCTTGGTAGAATAGAGAATGGAATGGAATGGAATAAAATAGAATAGATTAAAATAGAATAACAGAGTTGGAAGGGACCTTGGAGGTCTTCTAGTCCAACCCCCTGCTTAGGCAGGAAACCCTGTACCACTTCAGACAAATGGTTATCCAACATCTTCTTAAAAACTTCCAGTATTGGAGCATTCACAACTTCTGGAGGAAAGTCGTTCCACTGATTAATTGTTGCCAGGAAATTTCTCCTTATCCATTGCTTCTTGTCCTGCCCTCAGGTGCTTTGGAGAATAGCTTGACTCCCCGTTTTTGGGGCAGCCCGAGATATTGGAACACTGCTATCATGTCTTCCCATGTCCTTCTGTTCATTAAAGTAGACATACCCAGTTCCTGCAACTGTTCTTCATATGTTTTAGCCTCCAGTCCCCTAATCATCTTTGTGGCTCTTCTCTGCACTCTTTCTAGAGTCTCCGCATCTTTTTTACATTGTGGCAACCAAAACTGGATGCCGTATTCCAAGTGTGGCCTCACCAAGGCATTATAAAGTGGTATTAACACTTCCCGTGATCTTGATTCTATCCCTCTTTTTATGCAGCCTAGAACTGTGTTGGCTTTTTTGGCAGCTGCTGTACACTGCTGGCTCCTATTTAAATGGTTGCCCACTAGGACTCCAAGATCCCTCTCACAGTTACTACTATGGAGCAAGGTACCACCTATACTGTACCTGTGCATTTTGTTTTTCTTACCTAAATGTAGAATCTTACTTTTTTCACCATAGAATAGAATGGAATGGAATGGAGTGGAGTGGGTTAGAGTAGAGTAGAGTAGAGTAGAGTAGAGTAGAGTAGAGTAGAGTAGAGTAGAGTAGAGTAGAGTAGAGTAGAGTAGAGTAGAGTAGAGTAGAGTAGAACAGAACAGAATATCCTTTATTGGCCAAGTGTGATTGGATACACAAGGAATTTGTCTCTAGTGTAAAAACTTACAGTGTAAGTACATCAAGTAATAGGTCATAGATCATAAATCATAGTTACAAAAATCATTAATCGTAAGTTACAAATAACAATGGATAAATCATAAGAAACCAATAGGGGAAGATATTAGGAAAGATGAGAGGATGAGAAAAGATGAGAAATAAGACAGGCCTGTGGGAATTAAGTGAAGTAGATAGTTCACCAAAGGCATAAACATGAGATAAACCTCTGTGGAAATCCATTAGTAGGAATGCTGAGTAAACATTTGACTGTCATATATCAAAATTTCTCAGCACATCCAAATTTGTTCCTTCCATCTCCCAGATATGAGAGAAGGAATGGCTCTCTTGTGTACTTTTCTTGGAGTGAGAATACGCAACCACGGACCTCATGAGAACAAGCATTAAATACTTTGTAGGTCATGCCCTTCTCTTTTATGACATCCATTCAGATATTTGAAGTTTCTCCCTTCATATCTCTTATGAGGACCCGGATTGTTGGGGGCAATATGCTGACTCTCTGTAAACCGCTTAGAGAGGGCTGAAAGCCCTATGAAGCGGTATATAAGTCTACTGCTATTATCTCCCTTCCTCAGCCTTTTCATCTCAAGGAAAAAGCTTCTCCCAGATTCTTCAAACTCTTCAGTTGTTCTTAGACCCTCGACCATCCTCGTGGCACGACAAAACCGCGCTCCACTAAAGCGCGCCCGATTAAACCGCGTTGCTGACGTCATCAGCAGGGCGACAACAGCGACCGTGGAGAAAAAAGGGCGCTTTAAATAGCGCTTTGAAAGCAAGCCGATTCAAGTTAAGGTAAGGGTTAGGTTTAGGTTTAGGTTTAGGTTTAGGTTTAGGGTTAGGTTTAGGGTTAGGTTAAGGGTTAGGGTTAGGGTTAGGGTTAGGGTTAGGGTTAGGGTTAGGGTTAGGGTTAGGGTTAGGGTTAGGGTTAGGGTTAGGGTTAGGGTTAGGGTTAGGGTTAGGGTTAGGGTTAGGGTTAGG